>NC_091770.1:29632272-29935303 GCF_029378745.1 Bos indicus
CTTATGAAGTCTTCTTTCTATTCTCCACAGTGGACAAGGGAATCATGTATAAATTAGGCACTGATAGTTACTTGTTATTGAATAACTGAAAATAAAAATTTCAAGAACCTCTCCAGGATGAGAGTTAAATATCAGGGAGAGTGAGAAAGCTGAGGTCAGGGGATCAATGGGCAGAGGAGGGGAAAAGACCCATTAGGACTCCCAGATAAACATGAATTTCAGATAAACAAATGAACTTTTTAGTGTAAGAACATCCCAAACATTGCATGGGCCATATTTACACTAAAAAAAAAAAAAAAAGATTCGTTGTGTTTCTGAAATTCATATTTAACTGGGAGTTCTGTATTTTTATCTGCTAAATCTGGCAGCCCTACCCATGGCCTACTTGTCTGCTGGGCACACTCCTCTGGGAAGCATCTTCCAACATCCCCCTCTCCTGGGATCCTTCCTGAATGCTGGAGGAGGGGTAACAGGCTCACTTTAACATTCAAGGGGCCTAAAGCTCACACAGAGCTGGGCCTTGCCCAAGGCCAGGCCAGCAGCCGGGTCTTCCAGCACCTCTCACTCTCCAAACAGGAAACAGTGGGAGATGTGGGATGGGCTGTGGGGCAGAGGCTGGGGCAGCCTTCAGGCTGCTCTGTGGTTGGAGCTGACACTGACTTGGGGAGAAGGTAGGAAGCACATGGCCACACTCTGTGGAGGCGGGCTGGACACTTGAGAGGTGAGACTTAAGATTCACATAAGCCCCAGGTCTCGGAGAAGGCAATGGTACCCCACTCCAGTACCCTTGCCTGGAAAATCCCATGGATGGAGGAGCCTGGTAGGCTGTAGTCCATGGGGTCGCAAAGAGTCGGACACGACTGAGCGACTTGACTTTCACTTTTCACTTTCATGCATTGGAGAAGGAAATGGCAACCCACTCCAGTATTCTTGCCTGGAGAATCCCAGAGATTGGGGAGCCTGGTGGGCTGCTGTCTATGGGGTTGCACAGAGTCGGACATGACTGAAGCGACTTAGCAGCAGTAGCAGCAGCAAGCCCCAGGTCTGGAACCTCGAGGCTGCCCATGTCATCCTTCTCCAAGTCCCTCTCCTGAGGAGGATAGCCGAGCAGCCTGGCCAAAGCTTCTGGGAGGGTTGAGAATGAAAGGAAGGCTGGAAGAAGTTATTAAAGCATTTAGTGAGGAGTGGAAACATGGGATATATGATAATTATATTATCACATAATAGCTGATATGTATTGAGCCCTTACTCTTTCTAAGCACTGTGCCAAAGCTTCATGTAAATCAATGCATCCATTCTCACAATTCAGTGAGGCACTGGGTGTCATTCATCCTAAGTCATAGCTATTTTCCTCAAGTTTTAACACCTCTGAAATCAGGATGCACCTTACAATTGATGACTTAGTTTATTTGGCAGCATTCAAAATTCTTAATAGTATACATTATTGGTGCATCTATAATTGCTGGTGTCTTAGACTTGATGAACTACAGTGGGAATTATTTTCATTCCCATTTGTGAGATTAGTAAACTGAGTCACACTTAATAAAGGCACTTAGGTTAAATAACTTGCACAGATCACAGAGCAAGCAAGTGACAGAGCCCAGTGTGAAACCAGAGGAAGGAGTTTGTGATGCACTGAGTCAAACGCAGGAGAGTTCAGACAAAAGAGACGTAGGCTGCTTTTGGTTAGAGCAGCAGTTCTTAACTCTGGCTTCAAAGTGGAATCGCCTGGGAAATTTAAAATAGTCTCCAGAGCAGCTTAGGTCAGAAGCAGGGCTGGTATTCTGCAGCGACTGAGAGAGTCTTATGGAGGAAGAGGTATTCATGTTTAGTCTTGAAGTGTGGATGGGACTTCGAGAAGGAGGAAGTTAGAGACCTGGTGTGCCCTGCTGGGAGAGCGGTGTGCATGGGGCCAGAGTAAGCGGCTGGGTCCAGCCTGGCTGGCTCCCATGTGCAGCTTGCTGTCCGGCCCACGGACAGCATTCAGGAACTCTTGCTGATGGAGTGGGTGAACCTGAGGCAGAAGGGGGAGGGCAAGGCTGGGGACCCTCCTGTCCACTTTGTACTCAGGCTGAACCTGTGGGAGCTCTGTGGCAGTGACAGTGTCACCTGACACCTCTAGAAGCTTCTCCGTCATCTGGACATGGCATCCAGCAACATGTCTGGCCTTGTACAACAGAAACTCACAAACTCTGACACACTCGATTTCAGCTTTGGAGAAGGTGGTACCTCCCCCCAGCGCAGGAACCAGAGCCTGAAGCCAGCCCAGAGCGGATGTTGACACTCACTTGGGACAGCTGAGGACACGGTGGCCCCGTGAGGTGAAGGGACAGCAAGTTAGTGGTGGAGTCGTCTTGGGTGTGTGTACAGTAGAAACCCACAAACTCTGGAAACATCAAGTTCAGTGAGCCTCCCTTCCTGCAGGCTTAGGAAGGGCCAACATCGGCTTTCTTGGAGAGCTGAGGGCAGGGGCTGTGGCATCAAGCTCTGGCACCTCCACTTGCTAATGGGCCGACGGGGACACGTTATTCTCCCTCTAAAAATCGCCTGATGACTGCCTACCTCGTGAGGTTGCTGAGAAGAGTGGATGAGGAGGTGGTTCCCTCGTGCCTCCCACGGCGCCTAGAACGTGGCAGGCGCTCAAGAAGCTGCGAGCTTAACTGGGAAACACACAGGCGAGGCTGGCCCTCACATCACAGCTGAAGAGCTGCAGGTGGAGCAGGGCCCGGGTGAAGTACGACTAGGCATTTCAGCGGCAAGGAAAAGCCCCCGTACACACACCCAAGACGACTCCACCACTAACTTGCTGTCCCTTCACTTCACCAGGCCTCCGTGTCCTCAGCCATCCCGGGTGAGTGGCAACATCCCCTCTGGGCTGGCTTCAGGCTCTGGTCCCCATGCTGGCGGGGAGGCACCACCTTTTCCAATCCTGAAATCAAGTGTGTTAGTGGGGGGAAGGGCTTGATCCTGGAAAGTGGGCCTGTGGTGGAAAAGCGGACACTCTGGGAGCGACATTTGCTGGCACTTGTGTGCATGTGCGTGCGTGCGTGCGTGCTCAGCCATGTCTGACTCTTTGCCACCTCATGGACTGTCGTCCGCCAGGTTCCTCTGCCCGTGGTATTTCCCAGGCAAGAATACTGAAGTGAGTTACCATTTCATCCTCCAGGGGATCTTCCCAACCCAGGGATCGACCCTGTGTCTCTTGTGTCTTCTGTACTGGCAGATGGGTTCTTCACCAGTTAAGCCACCGGGGAAGCCCACTGGTACTTGAGGATTTGTCTAAATTGTAAACCAGATGGAAGCTGGTTTAGAAGCCCCTGAGGGCTCAGTGCTGGTGAGGGCTTGGCGCCGCAGCGGAGCGTGGGGCTGGCCTCGTGCTAAAAGCTCCCTGTGTGCATGTGCTGAGCTGCTCAGTTGTATCTGACTCTGCTACCCCATGGACCACGCCAGACTCCTCTGTCCCTCGGATTTCCCCAGGCAAGAATACTGGAGTGGGTTGCCATGCCCTTCTCCAGAGGATCTTCCCGATCCAGGGATTGAACCCCCATGTCTTACGTCTCCTGCACTGGCAGGCAGGTTCTTCACCACTAGCACCACCTGGGAAGCTCCCTGACTCAGGACACAGAGGCGACACAGAACACAAGTCCCGTGGAGAAAGCGGGCCCTCTCTCACTCTCCTGTTCGCTTTTGCTTGTCCTTCGGGGGCCTTTGGGATGACCTTTGCTGAAAGCAGCGGGTGTGTGGGGATGCCTGAGAGGGTCTGGGGCTTAAAAAAAGGCTGCAGGCCATGGATTTTTAACATTAGAAAAGTTCCGGTAATCTGGGAGTGATGGACACGTGACCCCAAGAGTCGGCTTTGAAACTCAGTGCTGTTTCTCTTGCCCGTGGGGCTAATTGAACCTGCCCCCACCATGCGCTTCATCTGTGGGATTAAGGTTTTTCTCTCCTCACCAAAAATCATTCAGCAAAATGAGTTATTAAAAGCCGGTTAACTACGCCTGCCTCCGGGACGCTCCCGCTTAACAACCTCTCCTGGGGAGCAGCTGTCAAGCTGGGGCCTCGGAGCTGCAGGGAAGATGACTCATTTACATAGAGCCCGTCCTCTGTCCTGCCCCCCTAGATCTGTCCCTGTCTCTCTGATGACTAATCCTTTCCAGGGATGAGCTCACCGCCCCTCCTGCCCACCACAAAAAGAGCAGAGCCCAGAATTTAGCCTTAGCCTAGAACTGCAGGAGAAGACTGACTCCAAGGCCAGGGAATGCAGGAACAGCCCCTGATGCAACAAAAGTCTGGCTAACAACAGCCGGAGGTGGGGCAGTGAGGTGAGGAAAGCCCTGAAGCCCACGCAGCCCCGGCTTACCCCCCCGAACCTCAGGGTCCCCACTCAGGGCTGTGGTGAGGCACAGGTCACCCCCCAGAAGGGCGGGTAGACCCGCTGTGGGGAGAAGGCAGGTCCCTCCACCCAGAAGTGTCCATACACCGTCAACTGAATCACACTTCACCGCCAATCCTAGATGAGAGAGGTGCAGATTCTTTTTTAAAGGGAACCTGTGGTAGTTCTGTCAAACTGTCCTCTCACGCGCACAGTTCCAGTTCCTCTCAGTTAATTCAGTTTTTATTCATCTGGAGAAGCATGTCCTCCTCCCCACCCATGCAGCCCAGAGCCACATTTGAGGGGGGTCTCTGCACCCAGGGGAGACATGAGGAAGGGGCTGCTTCTCGGGGCTCTGAGTTCATCTCGCTAACTCTGGTCCCCAAACCTGGCCACCTCCCAACACCTCTCCTCACAGGAGGCGGCCTGCGTGGCTGCCCCAGAGGAGAAAACAAGCCAAGAAACCACGAGAAAAGCAAACTGCACTTGAAGCTGCAGCCAGGTCCAGCTGCCGTGTACAGTGGAGCGGGTCCCCGGGGAACCGTGGGTATGCCGCGCTGGCCCGCTGACATGGCCCCTTGCCTCAGGCTGGTAGACCAATGTGAACGTCTGTTAGGGCCTGGCTGGGTCAGGAGGGCCCAAACCTGTGGCCCCTGCACTGAGGCTCAGTAGGGAGGGGCGCATCCTTCTCCAGATGGGGGGGAGCCATCCTCGCTGCACATTCAGCTCTCGGCTGCCCTGCAGGGAAGGGAGGTTGATCCCTGGCTCACGGGAAGGCAGGGTGGAGCGATGGATGTCTGGAGCCTACTCTATGCCCCGCACTCTGCTGGTGCTATCACAGATACGTCCCCAGAGCAGCTCCTGGGTGTGGCGGGGGAGTGTGTGACTTCTGGTCATTATTCAAGTGTGGAAACCAGGGCTCAGAGAAGTAAAATAGTGCCTGAAAGAACACTCCCAGCACTCAGGCCTCAAGCCCCACATTCACAACTCTTTCCATTCTGCCTCTTGAGGCCTGACTCAGCCTTTGGTTCGGAGATTGTGGCTGTGAGTTTGCTTTGAAACATGCAAACAATCATACCATGCAGGAGGACTGGCTGTGGCCAAAATGCCTGCCCTGGGCCTATGGCATGAATCCATACCAGATCCCAAGCACTGAGAGACAGGGGCTGGGGCACAGAGGTGTTGAGGACCTTGCTGAAGGTCACAGAAATTCCAGCTCAGGCCCACCAACTCCAAATCCCACTTTCCTTCCTCATCACCTTGTGTTAACCCCCTCGCCCCATTTGCACAGAGAGGCCCTGATGACTTGGGACCAGACTTCTGGTTTTTTGGAAATATTCTGTTCCTGTCCATTCTGAACTTTGTCCCAGACCCAATGCACTGAAGCACAGCTCTGCCCAGATCTCTCTTCTGCTTACATTGCAATGAACTCCCAAGTGATAGGAAGATCCAGAATTTCTTAGACTTAGATTCAAGGCCCCGATTAACTTTTCTAGCATCATCTCTCTTTGAACCTTCTTCTTCAGGGGCATAGGTCCCCTCACTGATCCATGCACACACATTTTCATTTACCAGGTAATTACTAAAATCCTGCTTCTTAATGGACACCACATCATGGGGATATGAGGTGAGCAAGGATGGCAGAATCCCAGCTTGAAAGAAGCTAGTGTCTAGCAAGCATACCATGAACACTCCCTGCTTCGTGCCTGTGCGCCCACTGGTTCCCATCTCTGAAAGTCTGCAATGACTACTTTCCTTTTCTGTTCACCTACCTGAATCCCATTCATCACCTGGCAGCACTTAGCTCTCATCAGGCATTTAATTATGTGCTAATGGCCTCTGTACTATTGACTATGGTCCTGGAATATCATTTCATCTTGTGTGTTTCTGTGTTGCCTTGCCAATGAGGACGTGGCCCATGTCTTAGGTTTCTTCTCATCCTTCATAATGCAGGGGCAGAAACTGCAGTTTGTCTGGTGACCACCAGTAGGTTCTGTACCAGAAATGTGGTTTCAATCTTCATTTTAGTTAATCTACCTAACATGTTTTTGAGACCTGCCATGTGCCAGGTATGGGGGTGGGGAAGAATACTCAGATGTACAATATTGCCCATACCCTGCTGCCAAAGGTCACCAGGAACACACCTGCAGCTCAACAAAATGGAATCTATTGACTCATAGTAACAAAAGAGACTGTCTGTCATGGGGATCTGGGGTACTCATTTAGGATTTGGCCTTGAGTCAGGTGACTAGGGGAGGACTCGAGAAAGCAGGGCTTTGCTCTGAACTAGAAGCCACCAAAGCAGGAAACAGAGGATAAGTCTAGGCTTGAGTATCTTGATAATTGTTACCTAGAAGGGGGGGAATAATGGAGGAAAGCCAAAGCTGTGATTGATAAAGAAGTAGCAGTTGCTCATGTTAACCTGATGGGGGTGTTTGGTCATTTCTGTGGTTTGGATGATGTTGCTATTTGGTCTGTGTTCAGACATGTTGGTGAGTGGTCTCATTTTTAATCTCTCTCCACCTTGGCCACAAGGTGGCCTTGGCTGCTGTAGATGTCCTGGGAAAGTGCTTGGTCAAGGTCCAAACCCCATCCCCACACCGTGTTGCTGAACTGTGAGTTCCAGGTTGGCTCCTGACTCTCAGAGGTTGCCTTTGTCTTTCTCAAAATAGTTCTGCTCTAAGTGTTCCATAGACGCTATTTCTTTAATTAATTCCTTCCAAGTTTCCCAATATATTGGCTATGTATGTGTATGCATGTATGCCCGCACGTGTATTTAATTCCATAGGTGAAACATACATCTAGATTGTGAAAATATGGGTGATTTTTATTTCTATTTTCTTCTGTAATGGTGGTTTAGTCCCTAAGTTGTGTCTGACTCTTGTGACCCTGTGGACTATAGCCCACAAGGCCCCTCTGTCCATGGGATTTCCCAGGCAAGCATACTGGAATGGGTTGCCATTTCCTTCTCCAGGGAATCTTCTCAACCCGTCTCCTGCATTGCTGTTATAAATATTTCACATTTCCTTGTGATACAAAAGTGGTTCAAAAGTATGGCTACTTTTGAAACCATAACTTTTTTCCCAATAAGCATTGGTTTTTTTTAATTATTTAAAAAAATGAATAAGACCCACGTTTTCAAGAGAATAACCATGATACCTTATAAAAATAACAACATGGGAGACATCATGGGATGCCAGGAAACAAAAGAAAAGATCTGAGTGGGCTTCCTAGAGAAGCAACAAAGATGCGTTACCCAAGCAGGTGGAGGCAATGGGAGACAGTCTTGGAGGTCTGGGTTGGAACATCTGTTCAAGGGTCATGTGGATAAGACTTCCCAGGAAGCATGTACAGTATGAGAATGGGGGCCCCTGGAAAAGGGGCTGAAGAGGAGCCCGTGAAGGAGGCTTTCATTCAGCCAACAAATAGTGACCGAGGGCCCATTATCTATCAGGCCCTTGGGCTTTATAAGTGATCCAGACAGACAAAGCACCCTGTCCTCACAAGGTTTACATTTCAGCATGGAATATGGATAATAAACCGTGAGCATATTGTGTAAGTAAACTGCATGGTATACTAGAAAGTGGCAGTGTTATGGAAAGAAGAAGAAGAAAAGAGTTGGCTGAGTGGGTGGAGAAGCCTGGGGGAGGGAGGAGGTGGTTTGTGGTATTAAGTAGGGTAGTTCAGCACAGGCCTTATTGAGGAAGTAACAGCTAATGAAAAACTGGAAGGAGGTGACATCTACGGTAAGGGTGTTCCAGGCCAATCAACAGCCAGAGGCAAGGAGGTGGGGGTAGGGGAGAAAGGAAGAGGGAAAAATAAAGGAAACACAGGACAAAGAGATTGGTCATCAAATCTCTTATGGACACTCTCTGGACAAAGTTTCAATTACATAAATGCCCCAGAATATGAAAAAAAAAAAAAACCTATCACTCTCATTTTATTTTTATTATTATTTTTTTAATATTCATTTAGTTGGCTATACTGGGTCTTAATCGCAGCATGCAAAATGCTTAGTTGTGGCATGTGGGATCTAGTTCCCTGACCAGGGATCAAATCTGGGCCCCCTGCGTGGGGAGCATGGAGTCTTAGCCACTGGGCCACCAGGGAAGTCCCTCATCTGACTTTAACATGAGGGACAAAGAGGTAAACAAGTGGTTTTATAAAAAGAGGAAGAAATGCAATAAATATTCAACTAGATTCCAAGGGACATCTGAGATGCTGAATATAATTTTTTTTCTCTATGAGCAAAACCTCCTGCCATTTTAGAAGGTATTAAGATGGTAAGAATAACCATCAACATTTTTTAATATCTCTGGACAGTGTATAGAGCAAATTTTTATGTCTTATCTCATTTGGTCATCATGATAACCCAGGAAAGAATGTCATCATTGTCTCATTTTATAGATGAGGAAATTGAATCCATGAGAGATAATGTGACATAAATGGCATGTGACTCCCTCGAGTCTGAGCCTGTCTCCGGTCTCTCAACCCCATCTCTCAAGCCTATAATCTTTCAGTTATAACAAGGGAAATATTTGAGGGCATGTCAGTTTATATTTTGAGTACAGTGTTAATATATGCTCTATCAATGTTTACCTACTAAAAATTTTACGTGACAGTTATAAAAGAAAAGGCCAGTCTCTCTGGTTGCTGTGATGAGGCCGTCTGAAGCAGCAGGTCAGAGAGTCCAGTTCAGAGGTATCAAAGAGGTGGGGTTGCCCAGAGCACGACAGTAGCCCAAAGGGAGCAAAGAACAGAGGCCAAAGAGAGGCCACAGACTTGGCAGAAGGCATGGAAACTAGAGGAGGAAGCAGGAACGAGGGGGTGCTCAGAAACTTCCCAACAGCTCCCCTGGGCTTTGGCAACTGGGAGGAAGCTGGCTGTACATGTGAGGGGAGGGAGACAACCTCATGAATGCCAAACTGCAAGGGGCTGCCGAGGTGCTGAAGAGGGAAGAATGAATGAAGGCCTTTGAAGCAGCATATGAGAAAAGCTGGGACACCCACACCTGGGAAGACCAAGGCCAAGGTCAAGGTCAAAACAAGCACTTCACTTACTTACCTCAGGGAGTGCTATGGACTGAATGTTTGTTTCCACCCACCAAATTTCATAGATTGAAATCTTAACCTCTAATGTGACAGTACTAGCAGGTGGACTTCCCTGGTGGCTTAGAGGGTAAAGCATCTGCCTGCAATACAGGAGACCCGGGTTTGATCCCTGGGTCAGGAAGATCCCCTGGAGAAGGAAATGGCAACCCACTCCAGTACTCTTGCCTGGAAAATTCCATGGACGGAGGAGCCTGGTAGGCTACAGTCTGTAGGACTGCAAAGAGTCGGACACGACTGAACGACTTTACTTTCACTAGGAGGCGGGGCCTTTGAAAGGTGATCAGATGAGGGTGGAGCCCTCATGCATGGGATAAGTGCCCTTGTAAGAGGGGTCCCAAGATCTCTCTTTATCTCTCTTTCTGCCATGTGAAGACACAGAGAGAAGGCGGCCATCTGGAAGCTAGGAATTGGCCCCTCACCAGACATCGAATCTGCCAGCACCTTGACTTTAGACTTGCCAGTCTCCAGAACTGTGAGAAAGAAATACTTTTTAAACTGCTTTGTCGGTGGCATATTTGTTATAGCAGCCTGAACGGACTAAGACAGGGAGGCTGAGTCAATTGCTAGGGTATCCAAGCACAGTGGCCTTGGAGTGGATACTCCCTGGCCTTGGAGTCAGAGATCTGGGCTGTACTTAGTGCCCAGTGCCCACTCAGAGCTCCTGGCCATGTGTCCATGTCCTCATCTATGGAATGGAGACAGTATTACCTCACAGGACAGCCATAGGGATTGCATGGGGTGGCTCCCACGGGCAGCAGAGTGCTTGGCACAGAGTGAACACTCAGTAAGTATGCTCATTATTAAGGTTACACCCCCTGCAGAGGGCCAAGAAGGGAGAAGGCTGAGCTGGGCAGGCCTCTGTCTAGGAGAACGCATGAATGATGGACCTAAATTTTCACAACTGCATGTCAGTTGGATTTTGCTTCTAAGGCATTTGCTCCCTATCTTGGTCCACTTGGGCTTCTATAACACAACTCCACAGAGCAGATGGCTTATAAACACAGATACTAATATCTGACAGTTCTGGAGGCTGGAAGTCCAAGATCAGGTCACTGGCAGGTTCAGGTCTGGTAAGAGCCCTCTTCCTAGTTCACTGACAGCAGAGTTTCGCTGTGTCCTTGCATGGTAGAAGGGGCCAGGGAGCTCTCTTGGGCTTCTTTTATAAGAGTACTAATCCCGGTCATAAGGGCCCTGCCCTCAAGAGCTGATCAGTTCCCAAAGTCCCCACCTCCTAATAACAACACCCTGGGGGTTAGGTTTTAACATACAAATTCGGGGGTGGGTGGGCACAGACACTCAGACCACAAACACTCAGCAGTCCCTCACGCGTGCACTCACCTGGTCACTCACTTTTATAAAATCATGAAGTGCATACCCTGTGCCAACCATGAGGTGCTTGCTGTGCCAAAGGGCTCAGTGTCTGGCCTGGGATGTGGGAGGGTACAATTACCCCAATAGGGGCTTGAATGATAGTCCAGAGACCTAACACAGTAAGTCCCCTCTTGTGGAACTCTGTGCATTGATGGCAGGAATGTAAAGTGATGGGAACTTTATGCTCCTTGTGGGAACTCCAAATGCCATTTCTATATTAAGTCAGGTCATCAGAAAATAGCCACCATGGACCACAGTATCCCACTCCCCACAGAAATGCATTCACTGTTATTTAATGTTTTGCCTCATGCCTTTAGGAAGGGATGGTGGAAATATCTTTTTGAAGACCATGTCTGTATCTTTTGCAAAACCACAGAAAAAAATATCATTGCCCATGTCCCTTATTTAAAGACTTGTGAGATTCATTTCTCCTTGAATTCAGGATCTAAAGTTTGGCTTCCTAGGGGCACTCGTCCACTTGCTCCCTTTTAGTGAACCCTGAGCTCCATTTGCCTCTTGATAGAGCCAGCACAGTGCTCAGTTGCTGCAGGTCTCTAGCATGTGGTACAACTCTCATCAGTTCTTAATTATTTTTAGTTCCCTTCCTGCCCACCCACCTGTCCCCTTCTTCCTGTCCACAAGATCTGCTGAGCACCTGTGAGCAAGCACCATGCTAGGACACAGTGCTGCCCTCTTAAAGAGTGCAGTTCAGCTTATTCTAGTTTTATCACTCAAATTTGTTCAAGTCCTTTGTGGAATTTTAAGCTGGCTTTTAGGCATATATAATAAGCAACAGCAATTTCCAGAAGTGTCTGAGTCACAGTGAAAAGTGAAAGTGAAAATCGCTCAGTCGTGTCGGACTATTTGCGACCCCATAGACTAAAGGGTCCTTGGAATTCTCCAGGCCAGAATACTGGAGTGTGTAGCCTTTCCCTTCTCCTGGGGATCTTCCCAACCCAAGGATTGAACTCAGGTCTCCCGCATTGCAGGTGGATTCTTTACCAGCTGAATCACCAGGGTAACCCCACCAAATACATGGGATCTCTTTCTCTAAGCTGGTGTTTAAAATACAGGCCAACTGTCTGTCACACAGCAGGATCCTAAGATGTTTTAGTCTACAGGCAGGGTGATGGCCACAAGGACCTCTTATCTCCCCCAGATTTCATATGTTGAAGGCTCCAGTATCTCAGAATGTGACTGTATTTGTTGATAGGGCCTTTAGAGAGGTAAATAAGGTAAAATGAGGTCATATAAATAGACCCTAATCCAATATGCAGAGGATGAGATGGTTAGATAGCATCACTGACTCAATGGACATGAACTTGAGCAAACACCGGGAGATAGTGGAGGACAGAGAGGTCAGGCATGCTGCAGTTCAAGGGGTCACGGAGTCCGACACGACTTAGGGACTGAACAACAACAATCCAGTATGACTGGTGTCCTTATACGAGGCGATCAGGACACAGACACGCACCAAAGGAAGCCCATGTGAGGACACGGTGGAAAGGCTGCTATCTCTACGCCAAGGAGAGAGGTCTCAAACCAATTCTGCCGATGACCTTGATCTTAGAGCTCTGGCCTAAGAATTGTAATTTTGCTGTTTAAGCCACCCAGCCTGTGACACTGTTTGGGCAGCCCGAGCCAGCTAACAGCCCATTTGCTGGGCTGCAGAAGCCCTGCATTGCTGCACCCTAGCTTGTTCTGTTTTCTGCAGTAGCTGAGGCTGCAGAGAGCTCAGATGCAAAGCTTAGTTTCTGAGCCCTGATCGGGAGGCTGTGTTTATATTTATCCTGCTAACGGCAAGGGACTGTTTCTACCCACAGCAATAACCTCCTGGGGGAGCTGAGGGCAGCCAAGGAAACAGCTGCCTCTGTCAGGCCCACTGGGTCCCTCCAGCAGGGCCCACACACTCAGGCCCCACGCTTCTGAGCTGCCTCCTCCCTGCAGGCTCTCTCTGATGCCTGGCTCTCCTAACCCCTACACCAGGCTTGGGCTCCCAGGCCAGAGCTATTCTACCTGGCATCCATGTGAATTGTGAGGATGCAGACTGCTTCTCACAACCTCTCCAGAACATGCCCAGACCAAAGACTGGTGCCTTTGCAAGCAAGTCATGATGCTGATCTCACTTAGAATCTTTTGATCTGCAGTCAGGTGGGTTATCCATTGCACCAGCCTCACTTAGATTCAACACAATACCAGGTACTTAATAGGTACTCAATGAACAGAATAAGAAGGGTTCGTTTATTTTTTTCTCTTCATAAACTGTAGTGCCTTTACCACCCGTTCTCCTGACAGCCCTGAGGGGATGGTCTCTTGGGAGAGGGTCTCAGCAACCCTGGGCTCTTCTGGGGTCCTGCAGCCAGCCAGGAGCCTACAGGAGATTTCAGTTGGACCCCTGGCCATACTGCACAGGTTCCAGTTTTATTTGCAAGAACAGGGACCACTGAGACCCGCTGCTGCACTGGGATCCTTGAGTTCCTCAGGGAGAGTGTAAGGTGAGAGCACCAAAGTCAGAGGGATGCTGCTGCTGCTGCAGAATATCCAAGCTTACAGGAAACCAGGGCACCACAGGGACACATAAGAAAAGACAGGGAGGAGCTGATGGGTTTTAAGTGCTGGCTATAGAAACACTTTTTCTGGTGGATAAGTCTACATGACATGTGAATGTTTGCTCTTTAAAGGAATTATTTGAGATGGGAACTTTACTTGAGCAAGGGTGTCCCTGGAATTATGAAAAGAAGATCTGCCAGGGCCTCATCACCACCACGAATAGTCACAACCCCTCCATCAGAGCACAGATGACAACCTCTTTTTTTTTTTAAGCTCCTATCACTGCACTGTGTCATTTTCCTTATGAGGCTTCTGTGGGTTTATGGTTTTAGAGGTCATTTTCACAGAATTTATCTTCCTTTTTCCCAAGCATCCATGATTGGGGGACTACTATCCAGTTTTTAGATGCACAGTCTGAGGCTCAGAAAGGCACGGTCCAAGGCAAGTAAGTGGTTGAGGTGGTGTCAGAATTCGGCTCAGGGACCCCATGGTGGGTGGCTCCCCTTGCAGGTTTGTGACCATCTGGGGTTTTCAGAGCAGAAACCTGTGGGAAGCTCAGCTGGCCCACTGGATACAGCTGCCCCCTGGCTGGACAGATGCCCCACAAGGCAATGGGGTGTATTCCCCCCGGTGTGTGCCCTGCTGGCTCTTTGGGAGAAAGGACGGTCAGGAGATTCTGGACACTGCCCCTGGACTGGTCTTCTGGAAGCTGGGCTCAGGTGCAGAATGGCTCGTCTTTCCTCTTCCCCTGCTGCTGTGGTTCTGGGGATCTGGAGAAGAATGTTCAACACTTCTTTTCCTAACTGGAGGATAACTGCTTTACGGCGTTGTGTTGATTCCTGCTGTACAACAACACAAATCAGCCATAAGTGTATATATAGCCCCTCCCTCTTGAGCCTCTCTCTCAGCCACCCCCCACCCTACCTCTCTAGGTTGTCACAGAGCAGCAGGCCGGGTTCCCTGTGTTGTATAGCAACTTCCTGCTAGTTATCTATTTTATTTTATTTTATTATTTTTTTTTTCTGCAGGGTGGAGGATCACCCAGAACTTCCCCAGCAACTTCCCACCCAGACATCATAACTGAACTTTAACGTTTCTCTCTGAGAGCCAGTTTCAGAGACTGTATAAAATAGTTATCTATTTTATACATGGTAATGTATATTTGTTAATGCTACCCTCTCAATGTGTCCCTCCCTCTCTTTCCCCTTGCTGCTGCTGCTGCTAAGTCGCTTCAGTCGTGTCCGATCCTGTGCGACACCAGGCTCCCCTGTCCCTGGGATACTCCAGGCAAGAACACTGGAGTGGGTTGCCATGTCCTTCTCCAATGCATGAAAGTGAAAAGTGAAAGGGAAGTCACTCAGTCGTGTGCAACCCTCAGCAACCCCATGGACTTGCAGCCTTCCAGGCTCCTCCGTCCATGGGATTTTCCAGGCAAGAGTACTGGAGTGGGTGCCATCGCCTTCTCTGCTTTCCCCTTGATGTGTCCACAAATCCACATTCTATGTCTGTGTCTCTATTCTTATCCCGTAAATAGGTTCATCAGTACTATTTTTCTAGATTCCATATATATGCCTTAATATATGATATTTGTTTTCCTCTTTCAAAGTCTATTTCCCATCCCTCTGCCACGGAGTGCAGCACCATCCACCAGCTTCAGTTCTCATAGCTCTTGCGCCACTGATGGGAGCAGGGCACAGATCCTTTTCATAAAGGGGTCTCCTGGGAGCAGGCTCCCCCAGATGTGGTGTGGAGTCCCCAGGGCCTGCTCTTAGGTGGCAGCAAAAGGCCATGAAACATTCGTGACACCACCAATTTTACCTCTTTTTTTCAGACTGACTCCTCTATCTCAGAGGAGACAGACCTTGACCCTGATGTCGGACACACAGATATGCCTGAACCCCATCTTTGCTGCCTCAGCCCCCACCTCTCTCTCTCGACATATACATGGCATCCCGGGGATAAAATAGGCCAAAGGAATTCTCATCATATCAGTTCTCAGCTGGTCTCAGCCTGTCCCTCAAGGCCACACAGCTCAGGGAAGCCCCGCATCTCTATATCAGCTCTTAAAGGCAGGGCTTGCTTACTGATAGCAGCACCTAGGAAAGCCTTTCTTTTTCACACCCTTCCTCCCCAGGCCCTAGAGATGGCTAGCCCCATTGTTCTCTGTGCTCTTACTAAAACACATCACTCCCGTGTACTTTCCTGTCTGAGTAACTCATAGATTGCAAAAACTATAATTTCCTGGGATCTGTTTTAAATGCCCTTTGCTGGCAGACGTGGGCTCGGCATGAGTTCTCTGTAATTTTCCAGCCTCTTAATGCCCCCCCTGCAGCTAACATGTACCATGCACCAAACATAACCCACCTTCTTTCCACCCACCAGACAACCCAATTACTCACACAGTCTTCAGCAATGCCATCCTGAGGGTCCCTGGCTAGGCTGTGGAGGAGGGAATGTAACTGTGCTTCTGAAAAACTATAGCACATCCTCTCCAAGAAAAACTATGTGTCCAGCAACAGGAATGCTTGAAAAGTTTATTCCTACATCATATGCACGCATGCATTCAGTTGTGTCTGACTTTTAAAGACCCCATGGACTGTAGCCTGCCAGACTCCTCTGTCCATCGGATTTCCCAGGCAAGAATACTGGAGTGGGTTGCCATTTCCTTCTTCAGGGGATCTTCCTGACCCAAGGATCAAACCCACCTCTCCTGAATTTGCAAGCTGGTTCTTTACCAGCTGAGCCACTGGGGAAGTCATTATATATATATAAGTATATAAAAAGCAGGACCCCCAATTTTTTTTAGGATCCCAAATCTTTGTCCAGAAAAAAAAAAAGACTTGTAGTGGTTCTATTTTATGGTGAAAATGTGGGGATTTTTTCAGGAGTTCTAATTGGCATATATTATTTTAATGAATTATAGACGATTCATTTTGTCATTATTTTTTTAAAGTCAGGGTCTGACAGCATGGTAGGGTAGGAAGTCACACATCTGTGAGCAGATAAGGCCATGATGGGTCAGAGGTGGGTGGTCAGATGACCATAAGCAGAAGCTAAGAAAGAGGGTCATGAAGCCTGCATTATCAGGATGGGCTCTGCAGAGGAAGTGGCTGTTGCATGGCATGGATTAGGGGGAAGTACAGGGGGATAGATGGGGGAAGGTATTCTGGGCAGAGGTAATATAATGAGGTAACGTAATGAGGTACATAGTATCTGGTCTAGTTTGGCCAGAGCTGAGGGTGCAGCAAGGAGAACCTTAACCCTTCTCGGGGTTGGAGGGACTGGGCCCAGTCTGTAGAGCCCTGAAACTAAAGGAGGTTCCCTGGAGGAAAGCAGGGAGCCTGCCAGCAGAGGATAGGTCCTTTGGGAGGCTTGGAGACATGTCGATGTCTTTCCCCAATTCAGTCATTTATTAAGTATCCTTTATATCTCTAAATTCCTCATCATTCAAGGGGCACCAACTCTGCTGTCCAGGGGGTAGGGTGGGAGGTGGGTGAAATGGCAGAAGCCGCAGGGCCACCTGGCTTAGGATCTCAGTTCTGTCACTCTCTGGCTCTTTCATCTGAGAAGGCCATTGAACTTCTCTTTGCCTCGGTTTCCTCATCTGAAAAGTGAGGGTATGAATGGTACCCACTTCCACAGCAGGTGATGAGGACTGTGTAAGATAAAGTGTGCAAAGCACTTAGCATGGGGCTTTGAAATGTTGACCAGTTGTACTATTAGAGAACAAGGAACAGAGTTTCTAAAGATAGGGCATAAGGAAGGATGGAGAAGAAAAAGGTGGGAGAATGAGTAAAAGACAAACAGAAATTTCGATTTCTCTAAGCTCCTTTTTGTTTTCTCGGGGAAATAATTTGCTCAGGACGCCAGCTCACCTATTCTATGTGCTCTATTGTGGGGAGGAATCCACCTGACAGAAAGAGAAAGAGATAACTCTGGACCAGACCAGACAGGGAAAAGCTGTAAAGCTAGCAGCACTTGAGGGTTCCAGGAACAGCCCCTCCCCTCATTCAAAAACCTCCAACGCCTTCCGAGGGCCTAGAGCCACGGGGCCCAGTCACCTGGCTCGGACGCCTATGACTGCAGTTACTACAAAGGCAGCTCAGCTGTCATGAGTTTCTCCTACATTTGTACTATTGGTTTCCAAACGTATCAAATGATTTTATGATGGTGAAAAGATGCGTTTAAAAGTGGTATTGAATTAGTTCAGAGGGCTTTGTGTGTCAGAATGTATTTTCCCTATCGAAAGTGTAGTCGCTCAATCGTGTCCGACTCTTTGCTACCACATGGACTGTAGCCCGCCAAGTGTCCATGGAATCCTGCAGGCAAGAATACTGGAGTGGGCTGCCATTTCCTTCTCCAGGGGATCTTCCCAACCCAGGGATCGAACCTGGGTCTCCCACCTTGCAGGCAGATTCTTTACCATCTGAACCACCAGGGAAGCCCATTTCCCTATTAATGAATAGATATTGGAAGTATATGTGACTTCTGTCAGACGGGTTCTGTAAAAATATCTCTAGCTTTTAAAGTGGTCCTCACACTTAAAAAAACATGGCAGACTTCTGATTTAAAATGATCATCTCATCACCTGATCTTATCTATTTTCCCTCCTAAGAATCTTTTAAAATGATAGTAAAGGGATATTAAGGCTCAAACACTGAATGGGGCAGAGAGATTTCCTGTGGATGAGGAATTTCAACAGACTTTAGGAAGGTGGCCAGCAGGAGTGAAGGGTGACTGGCAAAGGTGGGTGCTGCTCAGAGAGGACGACAGCCAAGGAGGGGAGGAAGATGAACTGTCCCATAGAGCCCTGGGGAGACATGGGTCTGAGCAACACCACACAGATCACACTGCCTGCTTGCCCACTGACCTAAAGAGAAGCCTGAGTCCACAAGCCCCACCTGTGCCCACTGAGCTACCAGTCAGAGTTGATTCTAATTCCTAAATGTGAGTGGGCAGCCACAGTTCAGACATCTGAGATAAGCCTGGGACCTCTCCCTCTAGCTCAGTCCCACCTTTATCTTCGAGACCACTAAGGCTTTGTCTTCAGATCACTTCTGGGTATCAACGAGCACACTGTAGGATCTTGGCTGTATATTGAAATTACCTGAGGAATTTAACAAAATATGAATTTCTAAGTCCCACCCCTGGGGAGTATGATGCAGTTGGATTGGTGGTGGAGGGTGGGGTGGGGGGAGGGGTATCAAGACTTTCAAAAATTCCCCAGGTAATTTTTTTAAAATGTGTTTATTTTTGTCTGCACTGGGTCTTTGTTGCTGCACTCAGACTTTCTCTAGTTGTTAGGGGTAGGGGTTACGACCCCCTGCGAGTAGGGGTTCCTTGTGGTTGCAGTATGCAGGCTTCTTATTGTGGTGGCTTCCCTTGCTGCGGAGTATGGGCTCTAGAAGCACATGAGCTCAGCAGTTGTGGCCCATGGGCTTAGTTGCTCCATGGCGTGTGGAATCTTCTCAGACCAGGGATTGAACCCATGTCCCAGATGGATTCTTATCCATCGTACCACCAGGGAGGTCCTCCCCAGATAATTCTAATATGCAGCCAGGGTTGAGAACACTGTCCTTGTTGATATTTGGTAGGGCTTTAAATAATACTATAGAAGAGTGGTTCTCATCCCTGCCTGTACATTGGAATCATCTGGTGAACTTTTAAAAGTATCAGTTCCCAGGCCTGATCCCCAGTGATTCTGATTGAATTGGCCTAAGGTCAGGTCTGAATACTGATTTCTTTTTTTGAAGTTTCTTAAGTGATTTAAAAAAATGTTTATTTATTTGACCATGCCAGGTCTTAATTGCGGCATGTGGGATCTTTAATCTTTCTTTGTGGTGTGCAGGATCTTTAGTTGCAAAATGCAAACTCTTTGTTGCAGCATGTAGGATCTAGTTCCCTGACTAGGGATGGAACCTGAGGCCCCCTGTAATTGGGAGCCTGGATTCTTAGCCACTGGGCCACCAGGGAAGCCTCTTAAGTGATGTTAATATTGCTGCAGACAGGGTTAAGAACCAGTGGTCCAGAGACTCACAAATTCTAAATCTGCATCTCGGTTCCAACTGCTTGACTGACATCCAATTTGAAGTCAAGAGACATCTCAAAATAAATATTTTGAAAACTGAGCTCTTTATTTTCCCTCCCAACCACCCTCTTCTTCGTTCTATTAAATCTTTCCTTATCTCAGTAAATGACAAGTCCATCCTTCCAGTTGTTCAGTTCAAAAATCTTAGAGTCCTTTTTGATTCTTTCCTTTATCTCATACTCTGTATCTGATCCATGAGCAAATCTACCTTCAAAATAGATCCAGAATCTAACCACTGGCTTTTTCTTCAGGCCATGAGGGAATAACTGGATCCAGATTTCTTTCCCAACATAAACCACTAGGAAACTGGACAAAATTTATGAAGTAATTATTTTCAGGCCCTGGAAGACAGGTAGTACAAGATTATGGTCCCTGAGAGAGGGAAACAAACAGGGTGAAACCTTTGATGGCCCTGGTACTCTGCTTGGATGCAGTTTGCAGAGAGCAATAGAGGGAACAGGGATCCAGAACCTAGCGGTCTCACTGAAGGACAAAGCAGCTTCCAAAAAAAAGGCAGACTTGCAGGGTAGCAGACTAGAGAGGAAGGAACTACCAAGAGAAGGAGCTCCAGAAATCTGTGCAGGGGTTCCCTGAGTCTTCAGCTGAATAACAGTCAGTGCAGGTATAGGGTGAAGCTCCTCAAGACCAAGATGGGGGTGGCGGTGAATGACTTCCAGGAAAGGACAGTTGCCAGAGAGCTGTAAGCCAAATAATTCCCAGAGCTCTCATAGAGCCAGGAATCACCTGAGTTCCTGGGTGAAGAGGCTTCAATAAACACACGAGGAATTCCACTAAGCCCTAGAAAGGGTATGTCCTAACACTGTGGCTAAATTAGTCCCAGAGAAAAGGCTCTTTTAGACCTCACTTTAAAAAGCTTAAAAACAAGCCTAGAAAAGATCAAACTTACCCATAAGCAGCTTAACTGTCTGCCATAACAGAGTCTACCCCTGTTTAAAGGAGGACAGCATAATCAACCATCAAAAACGTAAAGCTCACAATATTCTGGTCTCTAATAAAAAAGGATCAGACATACAAAGAAGAAGGAACATGTAATCCACAAAGAGGAAAATCTGTCAACATAAACAGACCCAACTATGGCAGAGATTAGGGAATGAGCAAAGACATTTAAACAGCTATTATTAATATATTGAATATGCTCAAGGATTTGAAGGAAAAGATGAACTTAATGAGAGAAATGGGAAAAAAATTGAAAAGAACTAAGCGGAACTTCTAGAGAAAAAGAATATAATATTTGAAAGAAAATTTCCATTGGATAGGATTAATACTACGTTAGACACTGCAGAAAAAAAAAAAAAAAACAACTTGGACATAGCAATAAAAACTATCCAAAATGAAGCAGTGAGGGGGGAAAAAAAGACTGAAAAAACAAGAAACCAAGAGCCTCAGTTACCTGTGAAACCGTATCAGGTAGTCTAATATATGTGTAATTGGAGTCCAAAAAAGAGATAATGGAAGTAAAAAACTATTTGACAAATTTTGGTCAAAAAATTTTCAAAGTTAATAAAACTTATAAACACACGGATCCAAGAAGCCCACAGTAGGGTAAACACATACAGAAAACTCTGCGGAGGCACATCACAATCAAATTGTCAAGGGAATTTTCTGGCAGTCCAGTGGTTAGGACTCCATACTTTCACTGCAGGGGCCATGGGTTTGGGGAATCCCTGGCTGGGGAATTAACATCGCACAAGCTGTGTGGCCAAATAAATAAGTGAACAATTTTTAAAAGTCAAATTGCTGAAAATCAAGAATGAAGAGAAAATCTTAAAAACAGCCAGAGCGGAAAAGGGCACATTATTTAAAAATCAGATCAGATCAGTTGCTCAGTCATGTCCGACTCTTTGCGACCCCATGAATTGCTTATTTAAACATAAACGAATATAAAAATCACAGACTTCTTGTCAGAAACTATGCAAGAAACAACCTTCTGAATGATGAAATTAAAAAAACAAAAAACAAAACAGCCCTTTAACCTAGATTTCTATGTTGTTGCTGTTGTTCAGTCACTCAGTCGTGTCTGACTCTGCAACCCCATGGACTGCAGCACACCAGGCTTCCCTGTCCACCACCATCTCTTGGAGTTTGCTCAAACTCATGTCCATAGAGTCAGTGATGCCATCCAACTATCTCACCCTCTGTCATCCTCTTCTCCTCCCGCCTTCAATCTTTCCCAGCATCAGGATCTTTTCCAATGAGTCAGTTCTTTGCATCAGGTGGCCAAAGTATTGGAGTTTCAGCTTCAGCATCAGTCCTTCCAATGACTATCCAGGACTGATTTCCTTTAGGATGGACTGGTTGGATCTCCTTGCAGTCCAAGGGACTCTCAAGAGTTTTCTCCAACACCACAGTTCAAAAGCATCAATTCTTCAGTGCTCAGCTTTCTTTATAGTCCAACTCTCACATCCATACATGACCACTGGAAAAACCACAGCTTTGACTATACGGACCTTTGTCAGTAAAGTAATGTCTCTGCTTTTTAATACACTCTCTAGGTTTGTCATAGCTTTTCTTCCAAGGAGCAAGCATCTTATAATTTCATGACTGCAGTTACTGTCCACAGTGATTTTGGAGCCCAAGAAAATAAGTATAGATTTCTATACTTAGTGAATATATCTTTTCTGAAAGATCTAATCACTCTTCTCTGACACTGCCCATCACACTCGTGTCCAAGTCACCATCATCTCTCACCTGGAATATTTCAAAAGCCTCCTAACTAGTTTCCATGCTTCTACATTTGGTCCCCTATGCCTATAAACTCACTGCATTCCTCTTTCTCACAACCCTCCTAAGGCTCTCATTTTACTTAGAGTAAAATCTCAAGGCCTTGCCATGGACCATAGACCCTGCATGATTTAGTCCTTGGCTATTGGCTCAGATGGTAAAGAGTCTGCCTGCAGTGCAGGAGACCCAGGTTCAATCCCTGGGTCAGGAAGATCCCCTGGAGAAAGGCATGGTAACCTACTTCAGTATTCTTGGCTGGAGCATCCCACGGACAGAGGAGCTTAGTGGACTATAGTCCATGGGGTCGCAAAGCGTCAGATACAACTGAGTGACTAACACACATACATATTGCTCTGAGTTCACATTCTAACATTCTCCCACCTGACCCTTCTTCACACACTCCTCCAGGTACACTGGCCTCTTTGCTGCTTCTCCAACAAACCATGCGAACTCCTGCTTAAGGACCTTGACACTTGCTGGAATAATCTTCCTCCAAGCAGCCACACGGCTTGCTCCCTTGCTTCACCCCATATCTTTCCTCAAGGGTCATGTCATCAGAGATCCTTTTAGATTACCCTGTCCAAAAAAGCACCCCCACTTCCATCACTCTTCATTCTGTTACCTTATTCTTTTAATAGCATTTATCACTGTCTGCCTTTTACTTATTTGTTGACCGACTGCCTCCTCCAAATAGAATGTTAGCTCCATGCAGCAGGGACTTTGTCTGCTTACTCACTGATGTACATAGAATGTGAAATCAGTAACACACGTGCATGCATCTCTACCTCAAGTTTGTTCTGGATTCTTGATACATAAAAACATTTTTGTCCCAGTTCTGGGTAAGACAGGTCATTGGTTGAAAGTTCAACTCTAACCACAGGCTTCCCTGTGCCTAGCTCAGAGGGGCTGGGAGGAGCTCTAAACGACATGTGTGTCACTGAAGTGGCAGCACTCGGAGGTTGAAAACCCTGGGAAAATTACAAGGGAGAACAGCCAGGGCCTTGCAGATGTTGGCTCACTCAATCACATTATACTGAGAACTGGGCCTTTCTCTGCAGAGTCTGCATCAGCTCTTTCCTCTTCCTCAGCCCTGGGGAGAGGGGAGGGTCAGGAGCTAGGACAGAATTGATCAGAGTACTCAGCTCCTAGTTGAACTTAGAGTGCCCTTCAGCCATAAACAGCTATAAAAGAAGAAGAAATTTTATGGAAAAACATTTCAGTTCAGTTCAGTTCAATCACTCAGTCGTGTCTGACTCCCTGTGACCCCATGAACCACAGCATGCCAGGCCTCCCTGTTCATCACCAATTCCCAGAGTTCACCCAAACCCATGTCCATCGAGTTGGTGATGCCATCCAACCATCTCATCATCTGTCGTCCCCTTCTCCTCCTGCCTTCAATCTTTTCCAGCATCAGGGTCTTTTCCAATGAGTCAGTTCTTCACATCAGGTGGCCAAAGTATTGGAGTTTCAGCTTCAGCATCAGTCCTTCCAATGAATATTCAGGACTGATTTCCTTTTTCAGTTCAGTTCAGTTCAGTTGCTCAGTCGTGTCTGACTCTTTGCGACCCCATGAATTGCAGCACACCAGGCCTCCCTGTCCATCACCAACTCCCAGAGTTCACTCAGACTTATGCCCATTGAGTCAGTGATGCCATCCAGCTATCTCATCCTCTGTCGTCCCCTTCTCCTCCTGCCCCTAATCCCTCCCAGCATTAGAGGCTTTCCCAATGAGTCAACCATCAGATGGCCAAAGTATTGGAGTTTTAGCTTTAGCATCAGTCCTTCCAAAGAACACCCAGGACTGATCTCCTTTAGAATGGACTGGTTGGATCTCCTTGCAGTCCAAGGGACTCTCAAAGAGTCTTCTCCAACACCACAGTCCAAAAGCATCAATTCTTTGGCACTCAGCTTTCTTCACAGTCCAATTCGCACATCCATACATGACCACTGGAAAAACTATAGCCTTGACTAGACAGACCTTTGTTGGCAAAGTAATGTCTCTGCTTTTGAATATACTATCTAGGTTGGTCATAACTTTCCTTCCAAGGAGTAAGCGTCTTTTAATTTCATGGCTACAGTCACCATCTGCAGTGATTTTGGAGCCCCCCCAAAAAAATGTCTGACACTGTTTCCACTGTTTCCCCATCTATTTCCCATGAAGTGATGGGACTAGATGCCATGATCTTAGTTTTCTGAATGTTGAGCTTTAAGCCAACTTTTTCACTCTCCTCTTTCACTTTCATCAAGAGGCTTTTGAGTTCCTCTTCAGTTTCTGCCATAAGGGGGGTGTCATCTGCATATCTGAGGTTATTGATATTTCTCCTGGCAATCTTGATTCCAGCTTGTGCTTCTTCCAGCCCAGCATTTCTCAGGATGTACTCTGCATATAAGTTAAATAAGCAGGGTGACAATAAACAGCCTTGACATACTCCTTTTCCTATTTGGAACCAGTCTATTGTTTCATGTCCAGTTCTAACTGTTGCTTCCTGACCTGCATACAGGTTTCTCAAGAGGCAGGTCAGGTGGTCTGGTATTCCCATCTCTTTCAGAATTTTCCACAGTTTACTGAAAAAACATTTAAAAAGATATAAACCAGGGATTTAGAAGAAGATGAAGGTGATGCTGACAAAGATGTCATGAATTAAGCTCACTGCTACACACTAACGTCCTCTGCATTCAGGCCAGCCTCCCTCAGTGCCTTTCTCACCTGCTAGACACAGAAGCTGCCCCCAGCAATCTCTGAGCAGTGGTTGGGGGTGGGGAGGGCTACCCTGTTGAATTCTGCTTTGGAGGAGGGGCTTTTTCATCCAGACTCAGCCTGACTTCACTCTCTACCTTCTGTACAGCTGCAGCATCCTCAACTCCCTTCCTCCCATTATTAGACATGAATACAAATCTCCGGATGCATCACAGAGATCCCCAGGCCCACAGTTAGCCCTTTCCCTTAGATCTTCACATGTAACTTTGATGTCAAGAAATTGAGGAGGAACAGAGGATGAGAACCAAGAGTGGCAGGGGTCATATTGAGTCATGTTGAATGTCAGTTACTAGACCCTGCCATTTGGCTCCTGAGAACATCTCTCATATTTCTCATGCTTCCTCTTCTCCTTTCCAAAGGCCACAGATAATTGGCCTGGCCCTTATCGCTATCCACCTCCACTCAAATCACTCTGCACACAAGTATTTAGCATCCGGGGCTGCCACATTAACAAATGAACAACACTTACTGACCTGTTATGTGGCCAATTACGTGGGTCCTTCCCACAACCGCATAAGAGAGATGTCATTGTGAGAAAGATTTGTACACAGCTGCTAAGTTGGATGTGCCAAATTCTGCTCTTTGTCCACAGTGCATACACCAGAGCTATCATATATCATGAGCCACTTAGAGCTAATGAAGAAATAATACACACTGGCAATCCCTTTGAATGAGTTTGGAATCACATAGCAGTTCAGAGATGAATATTACAAACGCAAGGATTTGCCACCTTAGAGACACATAAGCTCCCCATAAACTGAATGGGACAGCTGGTAGTGGGCTGATTTAAATGTTAAAGTGAACAGCCAAAACAAGGGACTTCACAATTATCTGGTTGTTTCCAGGCCGTTTACAGACCGACAATTTAGACTAACTGGATTGCCTGATTTAATAGCATAACTATATAGTGACTAATCAGCCAGAATGTTCTTCTCAAACACTCATCATCGCATTATACTCCTGCTCAAGAACGTGTATCGGCCCCTTAATGCTCCTCACGCCAAATCTAAGGCATTTCTGCCCAGCTTTCAATATGACCTCTGATAAGACCTAAACCTACTAAGCAGTTTTACCAGTTGCTCATCCTCAACATGCCTAAGGCAGGCCGGTCCTGACCTCCCGCACACTGCTCCCCCAGGCCTACCACGAGAGGTGGCATCAGACACACGGGAATGAGCAAAGGATCTGGGCTTCAGCTTTGCCACTCGCTGTGTGATATCAGCCAAATTACTAATAAAAACACTAACTCATATTAAAGTGTTTATTAAATGCCATGGCCAGATGAAGCACCTATATTCATGGTCTCATATAATTCTCCCAACAACCGTGTGAGATAGACACTGTTTTATTCCCCTTTTGTAGGTGCTAAAACAGAAGCTTTAGAAGTTTGTTCGTTTAACAAACACCAGGTGCTGTGCTGTGCACTGAGAATATAACAGTAGATGAGACAAGACCTCTGTTCTCATAGAGCAGGGAGTGGCTAGAGGCCATGCAATAAACAAGTAAATACAGGAAGTGGATGACTTAGGAAAGTGGTATATACCCTAATAAGACAGCAGTGTGATGAACTGCAGCTGGGGGAGAGTGGGCGGCACTATCGTGGTCAGGTGGTTAGAGAAGGTTCCTCAGGGGTGACGTTTTCATTTTAGATGTCGAGGCATGAATGTCGTTGAGAAGTCAGCTATGCCGAGGGGACATCTAGGGAACAGGGCTCCAAGCAGCAGAAACAGCAAATGCAAATGCAATGAAATCTAACAAGTCTAATTTGGCCACAGTGAGCTGAGCAAAGGGGAGAGCAGTACCAGTGAGGCCCAGAGGAGGCAGGGCCAGGTCACTCAGGGCCATGTGGGTCACGATGAAGAGACAGATTTCCTGCAACAGGAAGTCATTGGCAGGTTTCAAATAAGGGAAGGACTTGACTGATTCATACTTTTAAAGATCTCTTTGTGGACTTCCCTGGTGGTCCAGGGGTGAAGAATCCGCCTTCCAACACAAGGGACATGGATTCAATCCCTGATCGGGGAACTAAGATCTCCAACATGCTGCGGATCTTAGCACACCACAATTGGAGAAGCCTGCGCACTGCAATGAGGCAAAAAAAGAAAAAAAGATCTTTTTGGCTGCTGTGTGGAAAAGAGGTCAAAAAGCAGAGAGGAAGCTGGAGGATTCGTTGGGAGACTGATTTGGTTGTCCCAGCAACATATGATGATTGTGATCAATGTATCCCAGTAGTGATAGGCATGGAGACAGGGGATGGAGGTGGGGAAATGTTGACCAAAACCATCAACCAGGCACAGTGACAACCACTTTCTGAGTAGTCTCACAACAGGAGGTCCCAATAAGGAACATGGTGTTGCTGTCCAAAAAACTAACCAGAATTTGGGAGGCACCAAAAGAAGGAGGAGATAGCCAGATTCCCAGATTCCTTCACACTGGAATCCATCCTGGCTGAGGGATGCATGTGCCACCAGGAAGGACCCTGAGTCAGACCAAATATGGGCACAGGCAAGATGAGTGGCCTGAGACAATCCGGAAGCGAACCCCATCACCATAAAACCTGAGGCTCTGAGCCACGTGGCAGAGCAGTTCTCCTGGGCTCCTTACCCTGCTGCTCTCTAACTAGGTGCCCCTTTCCAATAAAGTCTCTTTCTTCATCAGCACATGTGTCTCCTTGGACAATTCATTTCCAAGTGTTAGACAAGAGTCCACTCTTGGGCTCTGGAAGGGGTCCCCCCTCCTGCAACAAAATTGGAGCATATTTTGCAGATTGAGCTGACCCGATTTGATGATGAATATGGAAGATTAGAGAGAAAGGAATCAGGACAGCTCCTCATGATGGTGCCAATGGTTGAGATGAAGAAGGCTGGAATAGAGCAGAAATCAAGGGTTCTACTTTGGTCTTCTTAAGTTTTGATACATACTAGATCTCCACGCAGAGATGCCAGTTAGGCTGTTGGACCTCCAGTCTTTTGAAGCATAATGTGGAAGATTGGGGTTATTCATCTAGAAGTCATCAGAAGATAGATGGGGTTTAAAGCCAACAGTGTTGAAGGGGCTCAAAGAATGTTACCCCAAAATATTCAACGTTGGCATAAGGATTACTCTGAGCTAGAGGCAATAGAGAAACAACAGATGCAGGAAAAGCTCTCTACCCTTCCCCTTTAAGCCCAAAGGTAAGGTATAAATTTTCCTTTGTGAAGGTGTCCCCCTCCTCTCAACTATAGCAGGAAAGAAGAACAACTCTTAATCACCAGAGACACTTCTCACCCCAAGACTGCAAGAGATGGAGTCTGCACAACAAAGCTTACTAAAATAACCCTTACCTTCCATTGAAAAGGTTTTTTGAAAGTGTTAGTCACTCAATCATGTCCTATTCTTTATGACCCCATGAACTGTAGCCTGCCAGGCTCCTCTGTCCATAAGTTTTCCCCATATGTTTACCTTCTCACAGCATATTGCTCCTAGAAGCCCAAACCCTTGTCTCTTCCTTATAACTTCTCCACAATTTACAGCTTTGTTAAAATGGCATATAAGCCCCAGGCTTAATTGCTCTTTCTTTGGGTCTTCAATTCTTTTCTATAAAGGCCTCCATATGCATACATAATAAGCCTTTTCTTATGTTCATCTCTTTTATCAATTTAATTTGCAGTGCTCCAGGTTTAGAACCTAAGGGGACAGAATAAAAAAGTTTTCCTGTCCTACAGGTCGAGTGACAAGGTCTGGAAAGAGAATCCAGGGAGAAAGGGACCCTCTAACAGTAAGAGAGCAGAGAGGAGAGGTTTCAGCAAAGGAGACTGGATGGCAGCCAGTGCGGGTCAAGGAGTGCATGGTGCCTCAAAAGCCAAGAGAAAAGAGGATTTCAAGGAGGAATGGCCAGTGGTGTCAAATGTTGCTGAGATGCTGAGTAAGATGAAGATAGGGAAGTCATCACTGGAATTATAGTAAGGAGGCCATGGGGGATCTTACAAGAGCAGACTCGGTGGAAATATGGGGCTGGACTCTGGTTTGAGGTGGATCCAGTGGAGGAAGAGAGATGTTGACTACTCTTTTGAGATGTTTTCCTGTAAAAAGAAGCAGCGAAATGGGGAGGCAGCTGGAGGATGATGAAAAGGGTCAAGGGAGGGGTCTATTAAGAAGGAAGAAAATACAGCATGTTTGCATACTGGAGGACAGACCATGGTGTGTGTAATGGCAAAAACAAAGTCTTTGAGAAAGCTGGACAGGATGAGACCCAGTGAGGCAGGCATTTGAAAGTGGGCAGTCCATCTGCTGTTTTAAGGGAGAGGCAGCTCCACATGATGAACGGATTTGGAGTTGTAAAGATGAAAGAGTCTCTGTCTGATTACTTTTATTTTCTCAATGAAGTGTGAGCAGAGAGTGAGGGGTGTGGGAGGCTAGGAAGTCAGCCTCCCTGGGAAGAAGACGAATAAGCGGTGAACTGACACAGTAGGAAGATAGGAGGAGGGTCTGCCAGGATGGAGTGTCTGGCTGGTCCCCAGGGTCATTAATTTAAAGTTGGACTGGTCAGCATCTTTGCATGATTTTTTTCTAGTCACGTGGAGCAGCTTGGGCACAGGTAAGGAACGGGTGGAAAGCTGGTATTTTGATGGTATCAGGGTAGGTATTGGAGAAGGCAATGGCAACCCCCTCCAGTACTCTTGCCTGGAAAATCTCATGGACAGAGGAGCCTGGAAGGCTGCAGTCCATGGGGTCTCGAAGAGTCAGACACGACTGAGCGACTTCACTTTCACTTTTCACTTTCATGCATTGGCGAAGGAAATGGCAACCCACTCCAATGTTCTTGCCTGGAGAATCCCAGGGGTGGAGGAGCCTGGTGGGCTGCCATCTATGGGGTCACACAGAGTCAGACATGGCTGAAGTGACTTAGCAGCAGCAGCAGGGTAGGTATAGGGACACAATGCAGGGAGAGAGAGGGGCAAGGAGGTTAAGGGTCCTCGCAGAGAGTGAATCTAAGCTGGGTTAGGAAAGAAATGAGGGCCCAAAGAAAATAATGGAAACATCAGAGTAGAGACTACAGATTTGGGATCCAAGGAATACTATATTGGGGCAACAGAGGATGTGAGCTGGAAAAGTAGGAGGTGGTGACCAGAAGATGGGCTTTGAAGGCAGTGCAGCTCACTAGTCATAGCTCTGAAGGCAGTGCAGTTCACTGGTCATGGACGGAACAGAGGACTTGCTGGAGGGGGATAGAGGAAAACACTGCTATAGATGATATGGTCAAGGAATGTGAGGCTGGGGTCTTGGATGGGTCATGCCTGGGAGATTGGACAGGGGTGGAGATGAAGGCAGTGAGCCGGACTTCTTAAGTGAGTGGCCAGAAGATGTTCCCTGGCAACCCCCCTAGTGAATGACAGAGCTGGAACCCTAAGGCAGGCCAGGGTCCTCAGCACTTGCCTGTAATCACTACACTATAAATGTATTCATTCTTAACATGGAGGCGCCTACAGGACCAGCCTGCTTGGCTGAATAATGCACAGCAATGAGCTTTATAATGCACTTTCCACATGTTGGGCATATGCTCTGTTGGTTGGACCACTCCAGCGGACCTGAGCAACTCCAGTCGGAACAGGGCACACCACTCACATCAGCTCTTGAAATCTATGCCTCTGAACTGCCCACTGGTCAAGTGTAATGTTTATGAATTGGACCAGAACCCCTTGACTTTAGGGACTGGGCTGCCTCAGAGATCTGGGGTCTGTGTAGCAATGGCAGTAAGGGGACTTGATGTGGCTGCTGGCTTCCTGACATACCGGCTGCATGCTGCATCTCACTTGAAATACACTGGTGTCCCTGGCTACTTACAGATGCACCAGAGTGAATCCCTCTGCAAACTGAAGCTTTCTTTTACAAAGTGAATCATCATCTGATTAAGTGGAGATTTTCGTATTTTACTTTTTTGTTAAACTGGTGTCTAAGTAAAGTTGAAAATCTTGGAAATGACCAATTATTCAAATTTATGTTCATTCCACAAGTATTCATGGAGCCCCTCCCTCCCATGTGCCAAGCCCGGTGCCAGGCATGGGGAGATGGAGCAGAGAACAGGAGAAAGAGGCTCTGGGTATGGGGAGGGTCAGGCCCTGCAGTCGCACTCAACATGGGCAGTTTTGTGTTTTCTTTTCCCTCCCTGGCCCGGGCTATCCCTGCAGCTTTTCTGGCAGGTCCTGGTGTGAGCAGCTCACCACGAGCCGTTCAGAATTCAGAACACTTGGCAGCAAGGGGATGAGATCGTGGCCATTTGGAAAGGATTAGGGAGAAGTCACGCGGAGTGCGATTTGAGGCTTATGTTTATCTCAACTGTAACTTTCCAGAAAGCTGGGACACCCCCATTCCAATAAAAGCTTTCCCAAGTATTTTTAGAGGCATTGTGATGGTGCTCAGCTGTGTGGATGAGGTGGTTTTCTGGATTTGTGGAACTGCATTTAGTTACTTATAAAACTTCTGTTCAATTTATGAGCCAACATCTGGTTTCTAAGGGGTGTGCCATGGGCTAGTGATGGAGAAGGTAGAGCTATTGAGCTGAGAGACAGAATTCAGCAGGGCTTCCTTGTGGCTAGAAGCTGCAGTGATGGCCAGGGCCAGATGGGCCATCTGGGTTGGAGGGAGAGCTGGGACCAGAAGCCTGGCTTCATTGTTCAGAACTGAACTTTTCCCACCACTCCTGGGGCACTGGGGCTGAGGCTCAGAATCATCTGGTTTGGTTTCACTCCAGTAATTCTGCCGGGCCCCAGGCAGGGTAGGACAAGGACCCGGCTGACTCAGAGAGCCACGGAGACAGCACTGTTCGCCAGGGGATCCCCAGCCAGAGTGAGCTGGCTGTCTGCTGCACACCTGCCAGCCACTGAGAGATCGTTAAACCAGTGACCCAGCAGAAGGGCCAGTGCACAGCCAGCCCCTCTGGCTCCGCAGGGCGGGGGAGAAAGGCAGGCGCTGGGAGGTTCCTGGAGCCCAGCCCGCACCCAGCTTTTTCAACTCTCTTTTTATTATTTCCAGCAGTCCAAGGTTTTCAGTTACTCACACTCATTTATTCATTCCATCCATTCAACATACGTTGATTAATCGCCGACTTTGTGCCAAGCATTCTGCTCCATGATTTGCAGAAACTACCTCTTTGCTTTTCAATTATCTCCATCTCCAGACACGGTGCCCACTTCATAGTAGTCATTCAATGCATGGCTGCTTCCATATGGCTATCACTGTCATTAACTAGTGGTGATAAGCACGACTAAGACAGGGCTCCTGACCTGGAGGAAGGAGAAAGGACACCTACTGGGTTCTGGGTCCTGTGCCAGACTTTGCTACACCTTAGCCCACTGCACAGAGGCTGGCATTATTGCCAGGGAAACTGGCATCGAAACAGATAATGACCACGTGTCTTGGGGCAGTAAGAGGGGCTCCAAGAAGGTCTCACTCTTGTGGTCTCATCTGAGCTGCAGCTTGAAAACCAAGTTCATTTGGTGGAAAATGGAAAGAAAGGGAAGACCATCCAGGTGGAGAAAACAGTATGAACAAAGGCCTGGAGCCTAAACGCGCCTGGAATTCAGGGGTGGGCTGTGTGGGAGGGTGAGGTGGAGGGGGCTGGCCAGAAGTTGAGAGTGGCTAGAGTTGGGGGTGCACTGGTGGGTCCTAGGTTTCATGCATTCCCTCAATGTCTGAGCAGGTCTGCCGCTAAGACATGACCTTGGATAGTCCTGAGCTGGCCATGTCCCCAGAGTTTCCTGGCTGGTGTGCTCAAGTGCGGACCTTCGGGTTATTTGCTTTTCTGTTCCCACCTCTCCTTGGCCACTGCTGCTATCCCAAGTACAAGGCTGAGGGCCCTCAGGTCATGAGGTCCTTTCTTTGGGCAGGAGCTGGGTGCGATGGGCCCTGAACGTTCCCATCAACACAGCTCCTAGAGTTGTAGTGAGCTCTGCACAGAGTACCCTGCTCATCCACACTCTTGCCTGTCTGCAGCCTCCCTCAGAAAGGATGCGTGGTGGTGTGGGATGGAAAGCAGGCAGCCCTCGGCTCAGCATAGCCACTGGGGCTACAAGGAGCACAGCAGAACCAAATCCAAATCCCTAAACTGTGCCTGAGCCCTTGCTGACACAACCGCACATTCACCTCCTCTGCCCCCACTACTCAGCAGACCCTAGACTGGGCTGGGACTCGTCTCCCTCTGTGGCTGTGCGTGGCTCGGGGCAACAGAGAGGTTGTTGTGCAGTCAGGGCTCCTGAATCCTCTATCCTGCCCCTGATTCCTTTGCTGTGTAACCCTAGGCAAGTCACTTAACCTCTCTGAGCTGTCTCATCATCTGTGAAATGGGAATACAGCATTCTCTTTGCTGTTCTGGGGTTTGGGGAAAGATTCCTGAGTAAACACAGGTAAAAACACTGTACAGGGGAAACATAACACGTGTGTATGGCGGGGGCGGGGGTGATAATCAAAGGGATCAGAGATGCTTCCGGTACCCTCTGGCTCCCCAGAACAAAGGCCCTGAGTCCTGGCAGGGTGGAGTCTGGAGAGGGAACATGCTGGCAGGCTCTGCAGCCTCGCCTCTCCTGCCCTAGACCTGGGGATGCTGTCTCCACCCATCGGGGGAGCTGAGGAGCCCCAGAGTGAAGGGAGTAGCAGCACCTGGCTCCCCCAACAATGGGGTGACGCCGTACTGCCATCCTACAACTGCCTCTCCGTACAGTGCCAACACCAGACCCGCCTCAGAGAAGCATGGTGAGGCCTGGCCTGAGCCATGTCTGGTCTCTCTGCTGGTCTCAGCTCCACGACCTCCCCCTAAGCCCAGGCTCTGCCAAGAGGCCCCAGCCCACCAAACACAGGGGGTGGGTGGCGGGGGATACAGGGTGGCTTCCCAGGGCTCTGCTTGAGCGATGAAGACCAGAGACACAGCAGGGGACACCGGTCTAAACCACCATTCGGTCACTCGTTCAGTTATTCACCAATCTTCTTTAAAAAGATCAAACAGCACACACACGAGGCATTAAAAATTCTAGTTGAAGACCCAAAGAAAATGCATTTTAAAGAGCACCCTCCCAGGTCAGTTATGTAACAGCATCAGACAGCAATGAGCCCCAGAGATAGTGGCCCATGAAAGGGTGGTAGATGCCACAGAGCAGGGGCGGCGAGACCCAGAGGGCTGGACGCAGAACAGTGGGTCAGGGCTGAACTCAGCTTCCCTTTGCACAGGTGGCAGTGCAGGGCTCGCCCATGAGGCTCACCCTGTTCTGAGGGGCTGATGCTTTCTGAGGGCTCGCCAGGCACTGCACACGCAGATTAGCTCCTTCTTCCCTTGTGGGCACCCACGGGCAGGGGGCATTGCTATCCTCACTTTTCAGAGGAGGAAACTGAGGTGAGAAGAGGCATGCCCTCTCACTAGGAGCGCATGGCTCGGAAGTGGCAGAATTGGGCCCGGGACCCAGTCTGCAGAGTTGGTGTGCTTAGCCTGCACTGAGTGCATCAGAGGATGTGAGCGAGCAGCCTTCCCAGATATGAGAACATCAGAGCGGAAGAGACCCAGGTGACCCCAGCACTCCCTACTTTTAGGAATGAAGACCCTGTGGCCTGCATGGTGACCAGTCCTGCTCTCAGCTGTGCAGCCAATGAGCAGCAGTGTGGGTCTAGGCTGCAGTCCCTGACTCACTGCTGCTTCTTTATACCCATGCTGCGTCCAGTGCAGTCTGGGAACCAAGAATATGGGCATCTCTGGGAGCTAGTGAGGAATGCAGAGTCTCAGGGTCCTCCCAGACCTCCTGAAACCGACACCCGTACTATGATCAGAGCTAGTAATTCGGATACTGTCTTGATTGAGAAGCACTGCTCCGTGTGCCCCACCTTCTTGGTCGGCAGTATCTGTTACTGGGAAAATAATGCCATTGTGTCCAGACACTGTAAGACTTCGGCTACTGTCTGCTTTCTGTAATAGGTGGCTTGCTGTTTTTTGTTGACAAAAAGGTATAAATGCTTGGGGAAAGTTCTAGAGGATTCTTACAGTGTTATCCAGCTGGAATATTCTAGAGATAGGTATCTGCTTCATGTGGCACAGTTCTGGGCCAGTCCAGGCTGGGGTCCTTGGCCACAGTCAGGACCAAAGGGACGCACCCTCTCCGTCAGCTGGCTTGGCCCAGAAGTGGTGGCAGACATCCCTGGGAACGCAGGGGATAGGAAGGAAGAGGCTCCAGGTATTCCCTCTCTGTCTTTGATGGCTGGGAAGCTGTTCCTGTTTTCCTTCCTGCCCTTCTCCACTCACCCAAATTTCCCAAAGAAAGTGGCCCTCAGTAAAGCAGGGGAAGCTGAAGATGCTGAAGCCACTGCCTTGTTCAGGGCTCACAGCTCAGTCCCAGGGACTGAGCGCAATCCTGGAGAAAACCAAGTGGACCTGTGGCTGTTTCCATGGAGCAATTTGCTGGGTAACTGTCTAGTCTCTTCTAGGCTCTGTAGAGGTTGTAGGCTCAGCTCAGGAGAGATCAGACAGTCCTTCACTCCAAAGGGACTGGCCCCAAGAGCCATGAAGATGGCAGTGTCTCCTGACTATCAATTTCACTGCTGGGAATTCAACCCGAGGAGATATTGCATGAAGAGAAGGCCATCTGCATAAAGATAATCACTGTGGTATTACTCAAAATAGCCCCCCAAACTGAGAACCACACCCAGATACCCAACAATAGGGGTAGTAACTTATAGCACATCATTTAGATAGAATATTAGGCACTCATTAAAATTAGTATGTGCTGCTTCCCTGGTGGTCCAGTGGTTAAGAATCCATCTTACAATGCAAGGGATACCGGTTCGATCTCTGGTCTGGGAAGATCCCACATATTGCAGAGCAACTAAGCCCCTGCGCCACAGCTACTGAGCCTGCGCTCTAGAGCCCACAAACTGCAACCGCCGAGCCCACGCACCTAGAGCCCGTGCTCCACAGTAAGACAGAAGCCACCACAAGGAGAAACCAGCAAAGCACAACGAGGAGAAGCCCCCGCTTGCTGCAACCAGAGAAAGTCCACGTGCAGCAACGAAGACACACCGCAGCTAAAAAATGAATACATAAAACTAGGATGTGCAGGACATGTGGAAAGATGGAGACAACACTGATGATACTATAAAGTGTTAGACCAAAAGCAGCTCAGCTCAGCACTTGTCAATTAGTCTCCTCTCATTTTCTTACAAAAGAAAGGAGTGCAAGGGACCTTGCAAAAATGAAAACAGTTATATGAGAGCAGAGTATTATGAGTTATCATAATTATTGATTATTTACAATGTGCTGGGTCCAGTGCTGGTTGCTGAAGAAGGAGCAATGAATTAGAATGCATTTTCCTCGCTGTCCATCTAGAGTTTCAAATCTAATGATGGATTCCTCCTCCCAAATGTCCTTCAAAGTTGTCACAGTGTCATCTTCCAATTAAAAAAAAAACAAACTGATGAGAAAAATAAGCAAAGAAAGGTGCTCCTCTCCTTCTGGGTAATGTATTTCACTCCCGGCATCAGAGCCAGCTCCAGCTGGATTACATACATGTCAGAAGAAAACCAAACGTAAATGGGGTAGTGACATTTCGGTCTTATAATGTCTGTTTCCTTTGAAACAAAAACATTTTAAAAACTCCATGTTAAAAAGGAAGAAAAAAGTTAGAACTTGTTACTAATCTTGCAGTTGAATAATTAAGTATGCCTAATTCTGAAAGTAGCAACCTAAATTATTCAGTGCCAAAACTGACATCTCTCATACCTACACCATCCCGGCTAGAGCGGCATGGTTTTAGCTTTATAGCTAAAATACGCTGCCAGAAAACCTAATAAAAGGAAGCAAAAATATTTCTGTTTATACCAAGCTGCCATTTGAGAGAGACTTTTAAATATGTTCTTCCCTATGTGTAAATCTGACAGCAGTTGCATAATTAAAACCCCAGTGGAGAGTTTCCTTTTAATCTTTTCAAAGTAAACCAATAAAACATCCTTTAGGATGTGAAATGACGGGTTAATACTCTTTGTATGTTTGAATATCATTCACCTAGGGACTGCCTCCAAGAATACTGTGTAGTACTAAAAGAACACCAGTTACTGTCTTTATCTTCAGGACTTCAAGTTATCATGGGAGATGCAGATAACAACATGCCAAAGGCGATACATGCATGGTTGTGAGTTCTGCTTGCTTAGGATTTTGTTAAATGGAGGAATGAATAACTGAATGCATTTACATTAAAACAAACTTGATTTCATCTCCTTGGGAATATGTCACAGAGCACAAATGGGAGAAATAATTGCCCAGGATTTCAGTTCAGTGTAAGCAATCAATATGAATAATTTAGACCACAAAGTGGATTTTCATTTTACTTGAGCTATTCAGACTGAATTTCTATTCAGCCTCAACGACCACTGAACAATCACTGGCAAATCTTCCCACTGGGTCTATGTTGCGTGGACACACATGTGTTTCACAATTGCAAATTACCTAGCTCCAGATATGGGCCTTGTTCAAGCCAAATGTCAGGACAAGTATTCCACCTCATCAGGACGTTTCATCTAACCTGAGTATATACAGCCACACCTGAATTTTTCTTCTATCTCTCCCTCTAGCTGAAGGCCCATTCCTGACACTTCTTTCCTTCCTCTATGCACACACACACACACACACACACACACACGAACTGGTGCAAAAGAAGGCAGAGAGCTGGTGGCTACTGTTCTTGGACCAGAATTTACCCAAATGTCTCCTGCTTGCTAGCATTTCTGTCTCTGACCTTCTTGGTACTGGCTCTTGTCTTTCCAGCTGTCTAAGACTTGCCAGATGCTTCTTTCTAGCCTGTCTGACCTCTAAGATGTGTCTGATCCTTCAAGTTCTCTCTGGACTTCATTGTTGGCCTGACCAACAGACCAGTCCATCTGCTCAGCCCTGCTGCAGTGTCAGACACACACACACGTTATTAAATACTTCAGCCTCAAACAAGAATGTGCCCACCAATTATATGAATGAAACTGGTAGAATAAACACAGCATAACTTGGATTCTGGACCCAGCTGAACACATAATTAACTGTGACCTGAGACACATCCCTTAACACTCTGAGCCACATGGGACTGGACCAAAGGACTCGTCCTTGTTCCAATCATCATTAGTGAGGCTAGCCAAGATGTGGCGCCCATGAACACTGCAATTCAGCTGCCCTTGTTGGAATATGCTTCAACCCTTGCCTTGTAGAATAAGCTTTAACCTTTCAAAATATAGCACTCAGGGCCTGATATACACATTATATCACAATATATCATTTATGGGATAAATGACGGCACAGTTTTCTACACTAAGGTCTAGACAAATCTGTTAGATGGGTCTACACAATACAAGAAAATGTCCACATTGCTGCATGGATCATGAAAGTGAAAGTGAAGTCGCTCAGTTGTGTCCGACTCTTTGCGACCCCATGGACTGTAGCCTACCAGTCTCCTCCCTCCATGGGATTCTCCAGGCAAGAGTACTGGAGTGGGTTGCCATTTCCTTCTCCAGGGGATCTTCCCAATCCAGGGATCGAACCCGGGTCTCCTGCATTCCAGGCAGACACTTTAACCTCTGAGTCACAAGGGAAGCAAATAAAACTGAGTGCATGCTAATTTTCCTCTTCACTGGGTGAGATGGTAGATATCGAATCCTGACAGCCCATTTTGGACTCAGCTTTGGCTCCCTGAGCTGCTGAATCCATAAAAGCACCAGTAGTGATAATCATTGTCTCTGAAGACTCAGGGCATTTAAGGGAAAGGAACTATATAAACAGAAGTGAAACTGACGTATGTAGGTCTTTACTTAAATTTCATCCAAGTACATTTTTGCAAAAGAAGACTGAAATAAAAATCATGCTACTTCAGGATTCAGCAGAACTTATCTAACTTCCTGAGACCATGACAGCAGGTGGGTTACTGGCAGAGACCCTGCTACCTACGTGGCCCTCTTGGCACCTCTGCAAAGGGGCTAGTTGAATGCTGAGCTGTCCACCAGCTGAATCTGGTCCCTAAGTCCAGCTCTTATCCAAGATGAATGTCTCCCTGCAGCAGAATTTGGAAACAATGTGCTGGGTCATTTGTAACATAGCCACAAGCTTCAGCATAGTCCTCCTACAAGGCTTGCCTACATTCCCAAACACAAATCAAGAAAGAGAACATAGTTTCTTTCTGCTTGACTAAAAAACAGCCAATCCTGCCAGTAGATTAAAGGCTCAGGCTTAGAACCATTTGCCAACATGTTGACTTGATTTCATGCATAGGGCTGAAAAGAAGCTGTAGAAGCCATGACTGGGCAGTGAATAAAGGCAGTGAATGAAGAATAAAGAAGGGAGCTCATCAGAAAGGCACAGAGACCACAGGTCCCTGGAATGAGGCCCCATCTAGACGGACTCGTGGCCTGTAGGGGAAGGGGACACTGCTGTCACCTTTTCCCTTAACCAGTGGGTCCCATTAGGAAGCCAAAGTCAGAGCACACCACCGGGACAGAAATGCTGTGACTGTCCAATATGTGCACAGGTGTGCCTCTAGGTGAAAGCAAATGGGTGTGTTTAAAAGAGGAAGAGCATAAATCAATAATGAGCTATGAACACATGATGTCATCAGGACTAAGCATCTTTAGCACTTTTAAAGCACTTTAAAAAAAACTAGTTGCTATAGCAACTTGATGCAGTTCTTAAAAGGGGATTTTTTTTAAGGGGGTCATTTTATATCTTCAATCACCATAACAACATGATATAGCTTTTACAGGGTATTTTAATCCAGTTTGTTTGTGCTTTGGACTTGGGCCATATTTGCCTTTTCTATTTTAAGTCATCAGATCAAACATGACACATGAAAATTCATTGAAAAGAAGTCCTTTCGTAGACTATACATATACGCTCAGAGAGCCATCTCTAGCTGCTCATGTTCTCCACATGGATGCAGTCTTTCTGCCTTCCAGCAGCCATCTGCAATGGCTTACATTGGGCAGTTAGTCCACTTTCCAGGCCAGAATTCACCCAGAGAAGGCTGCCTATGAAATCCTTCACCTTTCAGTCCTGTGAGTCCAGTCCCCTCTGTCAAACCTACCACCAGCAGAGAGTGCTTTGAGGTGACTGGAAGCAAGAGCAGCCAAATGTTTTTTTTCACCCTGGGACTCGAAGGAGGAGTGGATGAGACACAGAGTCATGCCAAAGTGACAATGTTGTATTTATTCTGCACTCTATACAGTAATGGGAGGAGATCTGTTTCACATGACACCCAGGGAAATGGGGGGGGGGGGGATGGAGAAAGTGGGTAAGAGAAGAAGAGAGACAGAGACAGGGTGGAGTGGGGAGCAGTGGTGGCTCCCGAGTCTGTATAGAAGCAGCTCAGAGGAGGGTGAAAGAAGTGGGGGGAGGGGCTTCAAGGAACATTTACACAGCATTTCTTGTACTGTTACAAAACCATGAGCTGTTTTTACCGAAAATAAGAGGAAGGGATGATGGAAAGTATACAGAAACTAATCCCTGCATTCAAGCTACCCCTTGGTGCCAATATTTATTGGAAAAGATAACAAGGTTACAAAGAAAAGAGGTCAAGAAGTTGGAGGGAAATTGCGGGGTGGGTACTAAGGGCAGAAAACCAGAATCAGAGCAGCTGAAGTCCTGTTCTCCGAGTCTAATGGGCTTTTTGCTTTGGGAAGGGATGGTACAGACTGTAGGAAAAAGGGGGAAGGAGACCTGGGGATTAGTCTGGAAAATGGTCACCTTTTCCAAGGTAAAGGGTCTAGAGGACTCAGGGAAAACGCGTGGGAAAAGAAAGAAGAGAGGGAAAAGAGAGAAAAACGCCGAGTGGAGAGAGAAAGGGCTTTCCAGATTACCTGGACGAGGAAACCGAGGACCGGGAGCAGTGAGAAATAAGAAGGAAGCCCCAGGCCCCCTATACATACTCTCCCCTGTCCTTTTCAGAAGTGAACACTGAGGCACAGGAGGTTAGGTCACGGAGTTGGCAAGTGCTGGAGCGCAGGCGGGCCCCGGTCTGCCCCGTGCCCAGGTGAGGGTTCTCCCCATTTGGCCTCTCTGCCGGGCAGTCAGTCACCGCTGGGTAAGCGCCAGTGATGGGCCTTTCAGGCCACCTCCCGCGCCGAAAGCCAGTAAAGAAGAAGACGAGGCAGCAAGAGAGGGACTGGCGGAGAGGAGAGGGCGCGATGAAAGTAGGCGCTCGGGCATTAGAAGGGAAGAGGGAGCCGAAGGACGCGGCTCGAGCCCCGGAGCAGTGGAAAGGGCGGCAGGTGAAAGACGCGGAGAGGAAAGTCGCGCGCCGGGCGCGTAGCTCACCTATGGTCGACACCACTGTGCCCACGAAGTAGAAGGCGCCGGGGAAGTCCCAGCGCGGGCGCAGCGCATCGGCTCGGACGCCGGCTGCCAGCGCGGCCTCGTAGTGCCGGAGGAAGGCGCGCAGCTCCGGCTCGGCCACGCCGTGCGCCGCGCTGAAGTTGCGCAGCGTGGCGCCCCAGCGCGCCCGTGCCTCCGCCTCGCCCGGACTCTCGAGTGCCGAGAAGACGGTGGCGCCCGCCACCAGGTAGAGGCCGATGAGCGCCGCCAGCAGCACGAAGCGGCCCGTGTCCTCGTTGAGGTGTGAGCGGCGGCAGCAGCAGCAACAGCAGGAGGGGCGCGGCAGGCGGCGGCGGCAGCGGCGGGGCGGGGGCCGGGGGCTGCGGGAGGACATGGTCCGGAGCTCAGCCCCGGGGCCGGGGCGGCGCTCGGGGCCCGGGCCGCGACATCCCCCCCGCGGGAGCAGAAACGTGAGGATGGTGACCAGGGGACTGGGGCCGCCGCGGAGCAGCCCGGACGGCAGGGCGCCTTCGCCTCCTCCTCGGCGCTCAGGCCGCACACGGGTCCCGCGGCCCTTCGGGCGCCAGAGCTGGGGCGCTCCTCTCCGCGCCCCGACGCCTGGCCGGCTCCCGCGGCTCCTTACCCACCGCCCTCGGGCGCGGGGGTCTCAATATAGGCCCCTGCCGCCTTGTGGCCGGAGTCCGCGGGGCCCCGGGCCTCATACTCCCCTCCAGACAGGCCGCGGGCTGCGGGCGGGGCGGGCTGTAGAGCCCGGGCGCCTAGGACTGGGACAGGGCAGCAGGGCACGGAGAGAGACCCCGGGGGCGTCCCATGAGGCGTTCCCGGCCAAGCGGCTCCCAGACGCAGGCTCCGTGGGCAGCCCAGCTCCCGCCCCCGGGCTTGAGCTGGCGGCGTCGGCTTCGGAGCCTTGGAACCGAGCAGAGTCCGGGGAAGCGCTCCCTTTCCAGCTCCAGCCGGAGAGCCGCCCGCCACGGAGAGGCGGAGTCACCGGCGCCCGGGGCGGGGTGTTGGGGGGGGGGTGGGGAGTAAGGACGGGAGAGAAGGGGTGGGGAGCTGGGCTCCTGCGACGCCTTCCCGGTCGTTCTGGTGACACCAATGCGGGGCACCGAAGCAGGTGTCCGGGCTGCGGTGCAGCTACCACCCCGCCGGAGAACACCGTCCAGTCCTTCCCTGCGCTTCGGCCCCGGAATCCCTGCCTATGTCCAAGCGGCAGCCAAACTTTGCTCAACTTGACGTTGCCCTGCGGTCTCAGGTGCTGGAGGCCGAAAGACGCTAGTTCCCCAACACCGGGTTCTTGGGCTCCTGTCCGAAGTTTAAGTTCCCTTTCGCTCGCTTCTTCTTCCTGGATCCATCCACAGCGCCCGGTCTCGGAGAGTTCCTTCGGGGGAGAGGATCCTTCTTAGGAGCGGGGGTGGGGTCATTGGGCTCCGGGCGGCGGGAGAACGAGGGCGTCTCCTCCCCCTGCCGACCGAGCGGGCGGCCGGCGTCAGCACCGCGGACAGCGCATCGGTGCCGCAGCCGCGGGGCGGGCGGCGCTCCGGCTGCGGGGACCCGCGGCACGGGCCCAGCCGGTCACCCTGATGCGCTACGCTCCCCAAACCCTCTTTCCCTTTCTGCCTCCCGTGTGTCCCCTCGACCCCTAAAGCAGGTGCGGTCGCTGAAGCAGAGTGCTGACAGGGCGGGGACGCTGCGGAATAGAGACGGGGGAGGAGTCAAGCGCGAGTAGGGGACCAAGGTGCCTCGGGAGGAGGGAGCGTTCAGGCCCACCCGGCAGCAGGATCTCCATTCGTCACCCCTACCCTCTGATCCTTCCACCCAGGGTGGTGGGGGACCCTGGTTAAGATCCCGGAGGCGGCAGGGTGGGTAGAGAAGATGTAAGGAGAGCTCACTAACCAGCTCCCCCAGGCCAGCAGTGGGAAGGCTGTGTTCTTGAGCCCTGAGGGGGAGGGTGTGTGTCGGGGGCCGGATATCTTCGCCCTTCTCCGCCCCGCCGCAACAGGGGAACACCGTGCGGGGCTCAGCCTTACCGCTGGAGCTTCTTCGCCCAGACGCAGGCCGGCTTTGCCTGGATCTCTTAAGTTCTGTGTCGAGGAATGCCCTTGGAACAGACAGAAAACTGTCCTCTTCTGGCAGCCAGCCCCTTCTCTGTCCGTCCCCCTTCCACAGGAGAGGGGGACCCTGAATAATGATGAGATGATGCAGATGACAGAAAATGAAGATAATCAAGGGGACTGTGCTTAGATACCCTAGATGGGTGAACTGTGAAGAAATCCAAAACCAGCCCCTCACCCCAAATTTCAGGCTGTCTGATCTCTACAATAGAAAATACTCAAGCTAAGTTCCACCCAAAGTAGTGACATCGTCAGTCCCCTAATTGTCAAGGAACTCAGTGGTTTTTGAGCAAGCCTCCACCATTTCAAAGCCTGGAAACGCTTCTGACCCATGCCCTGACAGAAAGAGTGGAGGCCTGGAGTACAAGAGAGCTGTCCAGAAGCTGAAAGGCATTGGACTTGAGATACTGCTTTTCCCAAACCAGGACACATCAGAGACTTGGCTCTTCTTAGAAATTCTACTCCAGTTTATAGATGGAGCCAACTGTACTCTCCTTTGTGTTAGGGAAGGGACAAATGGGAGAGGCTCTACCACTAACAGAGTCAGAAGCAGCCTTACTGGTCCTGGATGGCATGTGGTTAGTTTTACAGTAGTCTTCTCAGAAAGGGTCAAGGGAACCTTTGAGTGAGGGGAGAGCATCTCATCCACTGAGAATACAGAACCCTCTCCTTTTATGAAGCACAGTGGGAGCCTTGTGTAAACACAAATCATTGCCATTGCAGACTATTGTTATTATTGACAAAATACACAATTCTCTCCAAGCCTTTGCCTCCCCTGGGCTCACTACTGGTGTCATCACCCTAGCCTGTTCCTACATCCCTGTAATAACCCTGTCTCTACAAGCTCCTGCAGGTAGGGAGGACAGCCCAGCCATTGGCTTCCAGGGCTGGATTCCGCTTGACTGGTCAGCTTTGACAGAAGGCTTATAAGTGTCATTCCAGGAGCTGGCCATAGAGTCTCCAGATGAAGCTGAAGGGCATTGCTGGATCTCTCGGTGGTTTTCTCTGCCCAGACTCCCAGGGCCGGAACAGAGTGCTTTGCTGCAGTGTTCTGTGCCTCTGGACTTTCTCCTTACCCATTTGGCACAGGGCCTGCCTTGTCCGCCAGCTTGTTATTCTAGCTTGATTAGTAGGAAACCCCTGGCATCAATCTCAGCTCCAAATGACCTAATCGATTTATATAATAGGGAAATGATCACTTCCCTGAACATAGACTTGGGTCCTTTGGGGAACCAGCGCCATGATGAATGATGCCTTTGCCCACTGAATCAATGTAAGTCACCAGGTTCCAACTGGCTATCCGCAAAGCTTTAACCTCAACCTTAAATTGCTGCAACAGCCTCCAAAAAATGGGGGCTTGCTATCATAAACATGTCCGTGCTTCTGTCTATCCTGCCTGTACCTGGCCGTCATTACCCTGATCATGTCCATTTGATCTGATCATGTCACTCATGTCCCTAGACTACAGTCTCCAATGGCTCCTTCAAAACCATAAAAATTTAGTCTTTAAACCCTTGGTGGCTGCTCTTCAAAGACCTTGATGATGTGATTCCCATCAAATCATTCCAACTTCACCTTCTACTACTTGCTACTTATCCCCCAAATACTCCATACTCAGCCCAACCACCAGTGCTTGGCTTATGCTGTGGCCCCTGCTGGAGTGCCATCTTCTTTCTCTTCTTCTCCAGCTGTTTGTGTATACAGCTCAACTCAGATTAGAGTTCTTCCAGAAAACTTTTTCTTTATAGAATATTTTGACCCAATCACATTGATTGCTGTAGACCATTTGATTCTGAATGTCCTCATGAACTTTAGACAAGACACTTGAGCAGATACACCCTCTGTCTTCTCACCCTGTCTCTCTCTGTGTCTTTCTGTACTTTGTAAAAGAAAGCACAATGGAAGGAGTGTTAATCAAGAAAATTAGGTCAGGTCAAGTGCAATCAAATGATTCTACTCCTAGGTATATATCAAAATAAATTAAAACATACGTTCATGTGAAAACTTGAGTGTGGATGTTCATAGTAGCATTATTCATAGAAGTGGAAACAACCCTTGTGTCCATCAACTGACAAACAGATCAGTACAATGTGGTGTGTGTGTGCTTGTGGGTCAGTTGCATCCAACTCTTTGTGACCCCATGGACTGAAGCCCTCCAGGCTCCTCTGTCCATAGGATTCTCCAGGCCAGAATAATGGAGCGGGTATCTATTTGCCTCTCTAGGGGATCTTCTCGACCCAGGGATCGAATCTAGGTCTCCCACATTGCAGGTGGATTCTTTACTATCTGAGCCGTGAGGAAAGCTGTACAATGTGGTATATTTATACAAGAAATATTCAGTAATAAAAAGGAAGAAAGTACTGATTCATGCTACAACATGAATGAATCTTAAAAACATTATTCTAAGTGAAAGAGGCCAGTCACAAAAGATGACATAGTGTATGATTTTATTTGTATGAGATGTCCAGAATAGGAAAATCCATAAAGACATGATTACTTAGTGGTTGCTTAGGTCTGGGGAATTGACGAGGAATGAGAATGACTGCTAATGTGTATGAGATTTCCTTTGAGAATGATAAAAAAAAATTCTCAAATTGATTGTCATGATGATTCCACAGATCTGTGAATATACTAAAAACCTTCAAATTGTACATTTTAAATGTGTGAATTGTATGTAATGTGAATTATATCTCAATAAAGCTGTTAAAAAACAAATAGAAATGCAATTAACCAAGGAAATCTTTACTGAAAAAATGGAAATAGAAAAGAACTTATCCCAAGAAAGATAATTTCTTTAAAATTAAAAATGGGGGAAAAATAAAATGAAAATGGGAAAAATTGGAAGCAATATGGCTGTGCTAAAGGGAAAATTTATTATGAAGTTGAACTTGAATAAAGGAGTTTTTGTCACGGAATACTTTATCTTAAAAATTAATCTGTATTGGTAATATTTTGATGAAAAATTCAGCATTCCAAATAGCAAATTAAAAGTGTTCTGGGTACTCCAAACCTCTTTGATCTTCCTGACCTCAGAACTCCTCTAATATTTGTCTACATTACTCATTTGGTAGTTAGCTGTGTTACAGGATATATATAATATTATATATAATGTGAAAATATAGCATAAAATCTGGAGAAGCTGGTCATCTCTATCTCCTGTGAAGGGCCACTTGAGCAGCCTTCTCATTTGTACAAATGCAGAAGCCCTCTCCTCTCATTTTTCTTTAATTAGTTTTGGGTAGCAGGCTCTGTTGGAGAAGGCAATGGCACCCCACTTCAGTAATCTTGCCTGGAAAATCCCATGGACAGAGGAGCCTGGTAGGCTACAGTTCATGGGGTCATGAAGAGTCGGACACGACTGAGTGACTTCACTTTCACTTTTCACTTTCATGCATTGGAGAAGGAAATGGCAACCCACCCCAGCGTTCTTGCCTGGAGAATCCCAGGGACAGGGAAGCCTGGTGGACTGAATCGATTTAGCAGCTTAGCAGGAGCAGGCTCTATGTGGGCTAGTCCTGAGAACGGATAGGGTTCAGATGTATGGAAATAAAGGGTACATTCCAGCCAGGAAAATTGACCTGGGTACAAGCGTGCAAGCAGGAAAGAGCATATTTTGTTCAAGGAACTGTGGTGCACAGAGAGTAGATGTGGGTGAGAAGAGAGGGAATAGCCTCTGTCTTTTATATTCCATGACCTCATTCGCTGGCCTCTCAGCCTCTCAGTATGACTATTGTATGCAATAACTGACCCTGTGAAACTCAAAGATCAATGCTCTCCTTCCAGAGTGAGAATCAGATATCTAATATAAATCGACTCAGGCTTAATGAAGCCAATTTAATGATAAATGTTTAGTTTCCCCATATACACGACCACATGGGGTTAGCCGCGCCTACAGAGGAAGAGAGGGACAAGTGGAACCTATTGGGCACACAGTCAAGGGCTCTAGTGCTAAAATCTCCTTGGGCTCCACAAATGTCTTTGCAAAGAATGCACTGTGTCATCTTTGTATCAACACGATGCTTGAAGATAAATGAAGTCACTGATGCCTGTCTGTTTACAAGGAGCTTAGAAATGAAGCCTAGCATCCTAGAGTGAGGAGCTGCCATGAGGCCACTGGAGACCACTCCTTGCTGAATTTTCTTGTCCAGAAAACTGTGGATTTCTTGTCTAAATGTCTTCATGAGCCCACTCTTGCAATGCCAAATCACTTTTTATTAAGAAGTGATTTTCAAATGTCTATCTTAATTCTTATTTTAAAATCTGATTTTTTTTTGTTCTGTAGCTAAGGCCATACATGTACTGATTTTTGTCCCAAATAGATTTTGATACAGCTTTTAAAAGGCTATAAAAGTAATGTATAAATAGAATGACTGGAAGACTTGGAAGATTCAGTAAAGGAAAAAACAAAAATTACTCCAAATTCCATTCCATTATCCAGAGAGAATTACTATTATCAGTTGTTTTAATAACTCTCCTGCCTGGTTGGCTGGCTCTATTAGTCTATCTATCTGCACATACATACTTAATTTTATTAAAATTATGGGATATGTTGCATACCACTTTAAACTTACTCTTTAACACTATAGGTCATTCAAAAAATATTTCAAGTATTTCAATTCAAACATGTCTGTGGGGCAGTTACTAGAGAAAGAGAGAGAGTGTGTCATTTGTTGGCATATTGTCCTTCCAAATGAAAATTTAACTAAATTTCACATTGGCAAGTATTCCTGGATTTTTAAGGTTTCCCCCTCATTGCTCTCCTCTATCTTTTTGTATTGTCCTTTGCGTGCATGCTTAGTCGCTTCAGTTGTGTCCGACTCTCTGTGACCCCTACGGACCATGGCCTGCCAGGCTCCTTTAGTCCCCTATTAAAATGGGCTTCCCAGGTGGCGCTAATGGTAAAGAACCTGCTTGCCAATACAAGAGATGTAAGAGACATGAATTTCATCCCTGCGTTGGGAATATCCCCTGGAAGAGGGCATGGTAACTCACTCCAGTATTCTTGCCTGGAGAATTCCCATGGACAGAGGAACCTGGCAGGCTACGGTCCATAGGGTTGCAAAGAGTTGGACACAACCGAGGTGGCTTAGCATGCATGCAAAATTTCAGTAGATGTTTGGCTTTGACTTCTCTGTGAGACTGCTAGTTCCCACTCAAATCCATTCTCTACCTCTTTTTCAACAACAGACCATCCATTTTATTTGTGGTGTCAATGTGCCCAATTCAAAGACTACATTTTCAAGCCTCCTTTGTAGTTAGGTGAGACTGTGCTTTTAAGTGCTAGCAAAATACTATATGGCACTTTCAGGAAGGCTGAGTAAAGGGAGATAATTCCATAGGAGTGAAAGCCCTTTTATCCTTCAACTACTCCTCCTTCCTCAGTCATGCATCCTAGAATGTGGATGTGATGGCTGGGACTCCAGCTACCGTCTTGAATCATGAGATGACCTTAATGAAGGAAGCCTCATTGTTGAAGAGCAAGATGATGAAATGAGCTTGCATAACAGAGAAATGCCTATCTCTAGTCTTCTTATATGGGAGAGAATTAACCTTTATGCATTTGATCCACGTCACTAATCAAATATTCCGAGTATTCAAAAGTTCCTGCCTGAAATCAGTCTGAGATGAGACTTTAGACCTTCAAATGTTGTGAGACAGTCAACAGGCCTGACTCCTTCTTCTGCTTCACATTCTCCCTCGAATCCCCCACTTCCCTTCTTCCAGATGTCTTGCACCTTCCTGTGCTCTCACGGTGGTTGACTTTCCTCTGAGGATGTGTGCGTGTGTGTTTGTTGTTTGATCACTAAGCCGTGTCCTACTCTTTTGTTACCCCATGGACTGTAGCCCCACCAGGTGCTCTGTCTGTGGGATTTTCCAGGCAAAAATACTGGACTGGGTTGCAATTTTCTTCTCCAAGGTATCTTCCCAACCCAGGGATCAAACCCACATCTCCTGCATTAGCAGAAGGGTTCTTTAGAACTGAGCCACCAGGGAAGCCCAAAGACGTGTGTGTATTTCCACTTGAATATTATACACATTCTTTTAGTTGGGGGAGCTGCAATATCAGCAACTTTTCTAATTCAAAAACACTACTTTACCAGACTCAAAAGCAAAAACAAAGCAGAGGAGGGCACAAGGATGAAGATGCTTTGGAGTTACCATAGCAAATATTTCATTGTTTGAATGAGTCAGAGGTCTAAGAATACTGAACTGATCTTTAGAAATTAGATAATTTAATTGGGCAACTCTTATAAAAGAGCGGTGAGCCCAAGAAGAGAGAGGAATGGAAGGCAGCATTGGAGAATGGGCATTTTGGGGAAGAAATTGTTCACATAACCAAATCATTCTTCAGATTGTTAACCGTTGCTGTGAAACATGTACAAAGACAAGGTTTGTTCATTAGGCATCAGTTAAAACCCTTGTGCTGAAGATGGATCACAGCACAGAGCATCATGCTCACCTTAAACAATGAGAGAGACATGAGCTGTTTCCCTTGCTAACAGTCCAGTGATGAATCTTGGTGGGTAGAGAGGCTGGAGGAGGGCATGGACATGGGGATGGTATCTGGAGGGGTAGGATTGATGGAGGTAGATGCAGAGATAGGATGGGAAGAATCTTGGGGACCCTTTCCAGTATTACGTAAGTCAGTAGGGCTTCTAGATGCAACAATATTCCTTGTGGATAGAAGCTCTTCTCTAGGAATGAATATGCAAGTGTGATCAGCCTGCCTTAATTCCTCCCTTCCCCCCCTTCTCCTTCCACTCTTTCCTTCCTTCCATCCACCTATACAATAAATATTTCCAAACCTCTACTCTGGGCCAGGCACTGTGTTATTAAGGATTCTGACTCATGACAGGTGATTTTAGGATGGGGTAGGAAGGAGGGCAGGGTGCCACTGGGGGGGTTGGAATCATAGATGAGAAAGCTAAGGCCCAGACAGAGAGTCAGAGGTACTTATATCCTGCAGTGCATTTGTAATCTATCCACCCAAAAGCCCACTGTACTACTGGGCTTGAAGTAGAGTGAATTCTACATCTATTTAGTCCTGGAGCCTCTTGCAACCAAATTCCCTGGAGCTCTTACTTAATATGCAGTACTCAGGGCTTTGCTTCCCTTGTGGCTCAGCTGGTAAAGAATCCACCTGCAATGCAGGAGACCTGGGTTCGATTCCTGGGTTGGGAAGACCCCTGGAGAAGGGAAAGGCTACCCACTCCAGTATTCTGGCCTGGAGAATTCCATGGACTATATGTCCATGGGGTTGCAAAGAGTTGGACCTGACTGAGAAACTTTTACTTCACTTCAAAGGACTCAGCCCAGACCTGCAGAATCCCAATATCTAGGGATTGGGCCTGGAAACTTTCATGGGCCACAGACTTCCCAAGTGAGCTTCCTGGACCCTCCAGTTTGTGGAAGGTGGGCTTGGGCCATTGGATCAGCTGAAGTGGGCCTTAGAGGGTCAGAGTCTGGAAATATGTGTGCATGTGTGCTAAGTCGCTTCAGTCTTGTCCAACTCTATGTGACCCTATGGACTGTAGCCTGCCAGGCTCCTCTGTCCTTGGGATTCTCCAGGCAAGAATACTGGAGTAGGTTGGCATGTCCTGCTCCAGGAAATCTCTGTGACCCAGGGATCGAACCTGTGTCTCTTATGTCTCCTGCCTTGACAATGAGGTTCTTTCCACTTGTGCCACCTGGGAAGCCTGCCTGGAAATATATTTGGCTGTAATTCCAGTGTCATGAGGAAAGGTAAAAGAAATACAAAGCCTGCTCCGGGTCCAGCTCTGCCACTCACTGGCTAGGTGACCTTAGCTAGTTGACCACAGCCTATGAGTAATTATTTGAGCCAAACCCACCAACAAACATACCCCTCCTTGATCTAGAATCATGATTATGTCCAGGTATCCTGGATGCCCAGCCCACAGACAAAGAGGTGATGTCATTAAAAACCTTTCCTTTGAGTGATTCTTAGGAGAAACCTCTTCAGAGTTGGAGGACATTCTATTTCTATCCCAGACTCTCCTGCCTTGCTAGAAAAGTTCCCTGGAGCCAAGGAACCCAATCTTTCCCAGGAGACGTAGTGAAATGTATCTGTATCATCTCCAGGGCTCCCGAGGAGATCATCTCCAGGGCCCCCGAGGAGGTCAGCCTGAAGCCCGCTTCAACAACTCACATTCTTTTGTAGAACAGCTGAGAATCATCAGGCAGAGAGGTGAGGGAGATTGAAAACGGAGACAAGAGGGACCAGCTCTAGAAAATTTGCCATAAAAGTTCCAGTCTCTCCCCACTTTGCTGAGCCGGGAGCAAAGTGCTGAGTAAAAGCACATTGGAGGTTAATTACAATCTGGGAGGTGTTCTCATGAGCCCTCAATATATTGCACACAAAAAGCATAAGATACTGTAACCTGAGGTAAGAAGCCAGTGGCTGGATTCACTCTGAGAGGTATGGCTGCCCGCCGCCTTCCTCAAAAGCAGATATTATGAGGAGAAAAGTCCAGGCTGGGGGCAATGGGGAGGGCCCTCATGAAAATGCTGAGATTTCAGTGACTCTCCTGTTTTCCCACTTCCCTGAAGAGAACTGCATCTCAACAGGTCGCAGGTTCATGGAAAAGATCCCAGGCTCATTTGCTCATTTCTTTTTCATTTCCCAACAAGTATTATAGGGCATCAACCACATGTCAGGTGTGCTGGTAATTGCCAGCTACAAGAGCCAAAACTGAGGTTTTCTGGCCTTCACTGCAGCTTCAAGCCCCTGGGGAATCACAGATCAAACATGCATATGAGAAATTAACAATGTAACAACACTGTGAGGGAAATGCCATGGTTCTGTAAAAAATGCATCCAGGGAGATTTTGACCAAACAGGGCAGGGATGTACAGGCATTGACCAAGAGGAGGGCGTGTGAGTGCCAGAGAGTGGGCACACAGAGGGAACAGCCTGTGCAAAGGCCTCTGGGCAGCTGGGAGGAACTGAGGAAGGGTGCTGTGGAGTGGGTGGGGCCAGCAGAGGCTCACCCCTCAAAGCTTTGGAAGCCCTAAGAGAATGGCTCCCAGAAAGGGAAGCCATTGTCACATTGCACGCAGGGGTGCTGGATTCTCAGGCTGCCTCTGATTCTCCCAGGGTCTCATTATGGGTCAGAGGGAGGCTGGTCTGGAGTCCTGGCTTCCTCTCTCTCACCTGTCACATCTAAGCAGACACCCAACTCCTATCCATCCCACTTTAGAAATTGCTCTCAAATGGACTTTACTTCCTGAGTCCCCTGCCACTACCAAGCCTTCCTTTCCCTGGACTGTTGCCATCCTCCACATTCTCCATTTGAGAGTCTTCCCTCTGCAGTCCACGCTCCACAGCAGCTTCCTTCTGAAAACACACACTCGGCCTCTCCCTGACTTGTGCAGCTCTGGTAGTCCCCAGAACCTGGAGGAGCAGTCCCGGTCTCTTCAGAGCAGCTCTCTCATCTCTGCTCTTTCTGACCTAAACTACCCGCTACCTTGTCTCCTTCCTCCCTGGCATGGCCTGCCCTCCCTGTACACCTGATGCAGGAACTGCAGATGAAGGACTTCTCAGCCTTCCTCAACACACACATACCATCTCTACGCTGCTCCCTCTTCCTGCAGTGCCAGTCCTTCTTCTTTACTGGAAACTCCTCCTTTGTTAATATAGCAGCAGGCATATCACCTCCTGTACCAGGACACCATCAACCCCCCATCCCTGACCCCCAGGCAGGAAAATTCTGCTGCTACAGATTTTTCTCCCTGGTTAGGAAGGGCAAACTTCTCTTGAGGGCAAACACTCGTGCAGTGCTGGCCCAAAATGGATGCTCAAGAAATAGTGAAAGGAAAGACCATATATTATGTGATTCCATTTATATGACGTGTCCAGAACAGACAACCATAGGAGATAGAGAACAGATTACTGGTTGCCAGGGGATGGGGGGAAAGAGGGAATTGGGAGATATGAGGTTTCTTTTGGGGTAATGGAAATGTTCTAGAATTAGATAATGGTTGCACAATATTGTGAATATACTAAAAAAAAAAAAAACAACACTGAATTGTACAGTTTAAAAGGGTTTAAATGGTGAATTTTATGTACTCTGAATTTTCTCTCAACAGAAAATTTTGGAAAAGAAACAAAAAGATAAATGAGTAACGGATCACTTTATCTTATTTTCTAATTTCCTTTTATCTCATATCTTTTCCCTATTGGTTATTCAGTCCCCCATTAGCCAACATTTTACTTGAAATGAAAAATTTATCCAATCACAGATAAAGTCTGACTTATAATACCAATTGGCAGTGTTAGATCAATGGGATTTGATTCTCTTGTGATGTGTCTTTTTCTCGCTCATGTAGAAACTTTGAAGAGGAGAAGCTACCAGGTCTGTGTCATCTTCAGTATGTACACTGCCCACTTTGCTAAAGACCAAACTTGGACTAGTATCAGAGAAACAAGTTATCACTAGGATTGTTCATTAGACTGTGACCAAAATAAATTTTCAAAGCCTTTCATGCCCATGAGCTCATTGGTTTATCATGAAAACCTTCTGAGAAGGGGGGTCCTTTTGAGGGAGAGCGAAACCATGTGTCCTTCTTAGCTCAAGAGTGACCAGAGGGGCTGAGCTGAGCTCTTCTGACCCATCGTTTCTGCTCCTGAGGGAGAGAGAATGAGCTGAACATTTTTCTACATATGGGTTTTACTTGTTACTCTTGTACTTGTTGTTTAAATTGAACTTGTTACTACTGAGTAATGCAGCCTTTTGAGGAAAATGAGAAAACACTAGAAGGTACAAGATTGAAGACATCACTATGGTCACTTCAGAAGAGAAAGACAACAAAAAACCCCAGTTAATGAAGATGCTTGTGTTGACTCCACTTCAAACAACTGACTCAAATCCCTGTCTCCAGCTCCAAAAGACCTATGAGACACACCATTAAGTGGAAATTACAGCAAACCTGCTTCTCCCCAAGATGTCCCAAACACTCTTGTGATTAGAGAATTCTCAATAGAGACGCTTAAGACCTGATTTACAATAATGGATCAGTTTCAGTTTCAGTTCAGTTCAGTCGCTCAGTCATGTCTGACTCTTTGAGACCCTATGAATGGCAGCACGCCAGGCCTCCCTGTCGATCACCAACTCCCAGAGTTCACCCAAACTCATGTCCATTGAGTTGGTGATCCATCCCATCCAACCATCTTATCCTCTGTCGTCCCCTTCTCCTCCTGCCCCCAATCTTTCCCAGCATCAGGGTCTTTTCAAATGAGTCAGCTCTTCGCATCAGGTGGCCAAAGTACCGGAGCTTCAGCTTTAGCATCAGTCCTTCCAATGAACACCCAGGACTGATCTCTTTTAGGATGGACTGGTTGGATCTCCTTGCGGTCCAAGGGACTCTCAAGAGTCTTCTCCAACACCACAGTTCAAAACCATCAATTCTTCGGCGCTCAGCTTTCTTTGTAGTCCAACTCTCACATCCATACATGACTACTAGAAAAACCATAGCCTTGATTAGAAAGAACTTTGTTGACAAAGTAATGTCTCTGCTTTTTAATATGTTATCTAGGTTGGTCATAACTTTACTTCCAAGGAGTAAGCGTCTTTTAATTTCATGGCTGCAGTCACCATCTGCAGTGGATCAGGGACTGAATTAATCTATGAAAACCTGTGTAAATATTTTCCCATGGATTAATAAGGAAACCCTCACTCATATTACAAAGGAGAATTTAACCATACTGCAGACAAATTATGTGAGTGATTTGTTATGAGCTAATACTTCCTTGGCACATACTATATGCCACACACTATTCTAAATGCTTTAGATGGATTAATGCATTCAATCCTCACAATTACCCTAAAAGATGAATGTTCCTGGTGTCCCCATTTTATAGATGAGAAAATTGAGGCACAGAGAAGTTCGGTTATTTGCCCAAAGTTACACAACTGGCAGATGGCAGAGCTGGAACTTGAACGCAGGCAACCTAGCCCCAAAGTCTACCCAACAAGTGGAGTCCACAGGGTAGTGCGGTTAGTCGGTCAGGCCATCAGGGCAAATATTTTGGCTGAAACATTTGCAGCGGAGGACACAATACACAGGAGTAAATCTGCATTTAATAGGATCTCACTGGAGGTTTAATTTGTGATTGTAAAAGCTTTCTGTTGTGCAGTTTGCTTTTTTCCCCAGAGAGGGGATAATCTGCCAGGACTGTTTTCATCCTTGTGAACTGGCAGGTGAGCCAGGTTAAAGACCTAGGAGCCTTGCTCTTGGGGAACAGAGCGAAGCTAAGTGGTCTGGGCAGTGAAGGAGGTGAGGTCAGCCTCCTTACCCAGCTCCCAGTCTCCATCCTCCTTGGCGCTCTCCAGACTACAGTCTTCATGTGCCTCCTGTCCTTGCCTCCAAGACACTAGATTCCCTCGGCATTTCAGAAAGACCAAAAGTCACCTCCCTTGTCCTCTAGAGAGAAGTGCCCTGTTTCTTAGGCAGAGATGGTTAATTAAATTTTCAAGTAAGTAGACAAGTCAGCACTAGTTCTTTCAAAAGAAAACTGTAGCGACTCAGCAAATTCTGAATGTAAGTTGGATGTTTGCCTGCCTTGTGCCCAGACAAAGGGCCTGGTACCCACCTTCTCCCTGCCCCCACCCTACTCCCACCTCCTTACTCCGGAAAAGCTCAGCAACTACACTATTTCTTCATACAAGTACAGGACCTGAGGGCCGACAGGAAGTGAGGACCCTAAGGTGGATCATTCCCTGCTCCAGAGGACAGAAGCGTTCTGGAATGAATGCCTTCTGCATTTCTTGACCAAGGTATATTCCTTGGTTGATCATCACCAGTTCTACAGTGAGAGCCATGGTGGTTCTAACTGTGTGTGTTGAGCAAATTCTGGGAAGAAAGAGCCCGGCATGGGCCACCGTGGTTGTGGAAGTGGCATTATGACTTCTTTTACTCTTCATAATTATCTATATATCTGGGATCCCTACAGAAACTTGGCATTATCTTGTTGTTTAGTTGCTAAGTCATGTTTGACTCTTTTGCGACCCCATGAGCTGTAGCCCACCGTGCTCCTCTGTCCTTCGGATTTCCCAGGCAAGAGTACTGGAGTGGATTGCCATTTTTTCCTCCAGGGGATCTTCCCAACCCAGGGGATCAAACTCTTGGCTCCTGCATTGGCAGGCAGATTCTTTACCACTGAGCCACCAGGGAAGTGGTTGTGGAAGGAGATTATGGAAGGAGGACTAGGATCCTGTGTGAGAGAATTGGCAGCCCCCAGGGAGGGAAGGGGCAGGAAGAACACTCCTGTTAGCTTGTTCTGGTGTGGCTAAGACTGTCAGGTAGTTGCAGAGACGATTAACTGAGAGTCTAAGGTGTCAGTGGAGCTGTGAGGGATACTGGCCATGTTTTCTAACCAGGACACATGGTCTGATCCAAATGTAGCATAGGGACAGATCACTGAAAATCAGGGCTGTGCCAGGGGACCTGTGACCCATAGTCAGGTCCACTTACACAGGAATTATTCCTCTTGTGCTGTGTCCTCCAAAAAGTTCTCAGCAAGAGGAGAGAGGGATCAGGGATGAAAGAGACAGGAGAAATCATGCTCTTCGTGGTCCTGGAGTAGACATGGGTGGTTTCTGTCCACCCAGACTCCATTCCCTTTGGGAAACATCCCCTCAGTTCTCTGGTCTTGGGGTTGGGAGGCTGGTCCTGTGGAGCTCACCCCCACTGCCACCCCAAACACAGAGTTGGGCTGAGACCCAGCCAGGCCCAGCAGTGCACTCCATCCACCTGCTACAGTGTCCGCTCAGGCAAACAAGACAGACCTGGGACATTTGGTGGATCCATCAGGAAAGTGAAGTTCTCATTCAGTGGGCATCATTAGCTATGTGGATCCATCTGAGCAGAGGGACCAGATGCCAACAGGAGGCCAAGCCTGCCAAGGGGAGCAGTCTGAGAGATGGAGACAAAGAGAAAAGACGTCCTGTCTTTGAAGAAAAAGAGAAGATGAGGTCCTGTGAGTGCCTTCCTGGATTTTCTGGTTACTCAAGCCCATAAAATGCTTTTTAAAAAAAAAAAAAACAAAAAAACTTTTTGATTTAACTACTTTAAAGTGAACAAATCAGTGACATGGAGGACATTCACAATGTTGTGCAACCTCCACCTTGGTCTAGTTTCACTTCCAGCACCCCAAAATAAAACCCCATACCCTGTCCTCCTCACGTCTCCTCCCCTCAACCCTAGCAACCACCAATCCACTTTCTCTTTCTGTGGATTTACCTGTTCTGGAGATCTCCTCTAAATGGAATCATACTGGGAATTCCCTGGCGGTCCAGTGGTTAGGACTTAGAGCTTTCACTGCCAAGGCCTTGGGTTCAATCCCTGCTCAGGGAAGTAAATCCTGCAACCCACAAGCCGTGCAGCATGACCCTCACAAAGGCAATCATACTATGTGTGACCTTCAGTAACAGGCTTCTTTCATTTGGCATGGTGTGTCTGAGGTTCATCCACATTATAGCTTGTTTCAGCACTTCATTCCCTTGTAAGACTGAATAGTGTTCCATTGTTTGGGCAGACACATTTTGTCTGTCTGTTCACCTGTTGATGGACAGCTGGGTTGTTTCCACCTTTTGGATATTGTGAAGAACAGCACCACTACAAACATTCAGAGACAAGTATTTTTTTGACACCTGTTTTTAATTCTTTGGAGTATATGTCTAGGAGTAGAATTGCTGGGTCATATGGCATTCTATGTCTAATTTTTGAGGAGCAGCCAGACTCTTTCTCCATAACAGCTGAATGTGAATTCCTTTATTGTCATGTATTACTCAAGGTTATTTCCTGGTGGCTCAGGTGGTAAAGAGTCTGCCTGCAGTGCAGGAAACCCGGGTTTGATCCCTGGGTTGGGAAGATCCCCTGGAGAAGAAAATGGCAACCCACTCCAGTATCCTGGCCTGGAAAATCCCATGGACAGAGGAGCCTGGCAGGCTATAGTCCATGGGGTCGCAAAGAGTTAGACATGACTGAGAGACTTCACTATGACTCAAGGAGCCAAGGCTGTGCCCTTGACCATCTCCAGTGCCTCCAGCAGGATATTCTCACTGGTTTGGAATAGTTCCTGGGCTGGTGACTGCAATGGTGCGATCCAACACCCAGGAATGATCACAGCTAAGGAGCCCCGCCCTGTTGCCTCCGAAGGCCCCTAAGGAACCATGTCTCAGAACAGCCTCCATTTCTGCAGCTGGGAGAAACACATCCAGGCAATGTCCCTCAGTCCATCTGTCCGTGCTTTCTGCCTGGCTGCAGTGCTGAGAGGAGCCAGGCTGCTTTGGGCCAACTTTCAGGTTGGGTCAAGGCTGTAGGATGGTCTTTCTCTCCATAGACCCAGGCTTTGGGGCTGAGATGGGTGAGGGAACAGCTGTCCACCCATCATCACAATGGGAATGCTGGCCTGGGTGCCTTTGGGAGAGCTGAACCCAGGTATCAGAGGAGGTCATAGGACACGACAGCTAGCTGGACCCAGGCGGTCAGAGGCTCCTCACTCCTTCCTCCGTCCTTGGAATGTACATTCTGCCCACTGTCCCCACAGTGGGAACTTTTCCAAAGATGCAGCCTTGAGAGAGTAATGTGTCACTGAGTCTAACTGGACCCAGTTAAATCCTTTATATAAACTTTAAAGATGCTGGCGGTCAAGTGCAGAGGTCTACTTGTTTGTGTGTCTATTGCAAGACAAGCCTCGTGTGTAAGTTCCCTTACTTATTAGCCTGCCACCCATCAGTCTGAAGTAGTCTGCCTTTCCTTGGATTTCTCCTTGCCTTCTGTGTATGAGGGTCAGTTTCAATTTCACCCAGGAAGCTCCCAGATTACTTCCTCTCAAGGAGCAGAGGTTACTGAGGTTACAGATGGGATAAGGGTTCTTCATGACAGGTAGCCCCAAGAGGCCTTGGTAATGAAGGGAAGAGAAGGTGGGCAAGGCCTTGATGAAGGAGACCAGCACTGGGCTTCTGCTCAATGCTGCTGATGTTGGCAATGGGATGCAGGTGATGGGTGAGGGCTGGGGTTGGCCGGGGGATGACAAAATGACCACTAGGTGTTCCCCACCCTGAGATCCCAGGCTCTCTAGGACTGTAGTCCATGAGGATTTTGTGCCACATGGCTTCCTCATGCCCTGGGAGGTGTTCTCAGGCTTCCGTCTCTCAAACCATCTGCATCTCTCCAGGCAGGGCAGGTGAAGTGCTTTTCCCCACACCAGGCACGCATTGTTTAAAAATGGAATCACTCTTAATTGATTCATTAGCTGTGTGTGGCAGTGCCAGGAGACAGCATGTGAGCTGGAGACCCCTTATCCTTATTCCCCTGGCTCCTGGCCCTCTGCCATGCAGCAGAGCACAATAGAGGCACAGAGAGGGTGAGGCTGTTGAGGGGGGAACAGGGTGGTGATGGCGGGGGATTTGGGGAGACATCCATCCATCATTCCAATCGGACCAGTGCAGACTACTTCCTCTCTGCTTGCAGTCCCTCAGGCCAGGGATAGGGACTGGCAGGGCCAATTGGATCTGTACTAAAGGGAAAGGGCTGGCAGACCCCACCCATCAGCCCCTTCCTTCTCATTTCTCCAGTGAGCCAGGGGTCTCTGCCCAGTGGAGATCCTTTTGATCAAGCCAACAACGAGTCGGTGTCACAGCTTTGCCTGGGTGAGATAGACTTTCTCTGTGATAGCTTAGAGATAGCTTTCTCTGTGATGACAGTTAAGACGTGGAAGAGGCTCCAGTGCCACCTGAGAAACATCTCGCTTTTGTGCCTGATCTCTGGTTATCAGGAGTTGTCATCTTTGAGTTTTAAAGGTTTAAATGTTTACAGAAAGGGGAGGACGTTACACTTGAAGACCCCTCTCTTCTGCATTGTATTTCTCCTAGGAGAGAAGTGCCCTGGGATGTCACAAATCCCCCATCCCCCCAAATCTGGAACAGGCTGGGGGTGGAAGACCCTGAAGGGGAGTGGGTGTGTAGAAGGCCAATGTTCTTCTCTATTTTTGCTGTGAGAGTCACTGCAGTGTCTGAAGGAGGGAATGGGCAGGAGCAAGGGGGGAGGCTTGATGTGAGTGGTTGCTGTGAATTTTAATTCAATTCTGTCTGGCTGGCTTACTGAATCGATGTTGGGAAAACACAGCACTCTCCTGGGAGGAGAGGTGTTTGGTATAAATAGAAGGTATTATCATTGTGAGGCAACTGGGGGATGCCATGTGGCTCAGGCAGCTCAAGGCAGCTGTAAGAACCCCAGCGGTGGGCTGTGGGGCTGTCAGCCACCTGCTCTCATTTGCGTGTCCCGAGAGAAAGGGCCTTTCCTCCAGTCAGAGCTCACCCTCAGGGCGACCTCAGCAAACCCAGAGTCCTCTCTGAGCCCTTAACCCCTTCTCTGCTGGACACATTGGACCATGTCCATTCTCAGTGGGCATTTGATGGGACTGCACCCCTTGAGGATTTTGTGCCACATGGCTTCCTCATGCCCTGGGGGTATTCTCAGGCTCCCATCTTTCAAACCATCTGCATCTCTCCAGGCAGGACAAGTGAAGTGCTCTCCCCCGCAGCAGGCACGCATTGTTCAAAAATGGAATTACTCTTGATTGATTCATTAACTGTGGGTGGCAGTGCCAGGAGAGGGCATGTGAGCTGGAGACCCCGTGAATGGACTGTAACAAGGGATTACTGTTCTCCACTCAAAATCTTAGCAAGAGCTGTGCCTTCCCCTGACCCACCACCATGCTCTTTATTTTTATTTTTTAAACTACTTTATTTATTTTTTGGCCACACCTCACAGTATACAGGATCTCAGTTCCCTGTCCAGGGATTGAACCTGGGCCCCCTGCAGTGGAAGCTCAGAGTCTTAACCACTGGACCACCAGGGAACTCCCCATGCTCTTCATTTTTAAACAGCTTTATTGAGATATAATCTACACACCATACAGCTCATCCATTTATGTGTATAATTCAATGGTTTTAGTTTATCCACAGATATATACAGCTATCACCACAATTTTAGAACATTTTCAACACCCTCAAAAGAAACCCTGTATCCCTTAGCTATCACGCCCCTCACATCACCATGTCAGCACCCCAAGCAGCAACTCTTCTTCCTGTCTCTATAGACTTGCCCAATCTGGACATTTCATGTAACTGGAATCATATAATATGTGACTGGCTTCATAGTATGTTTTCAAGGCTCATCTATGTTGTGGTATGTGGTTCCTTTTTATGGCCAAATAACATTCCATTGTATGGATATATTATCTATTATTTACTAATTCATCAGTTGGACATTTGGGTTGTTTCTACCTTTTTATTAAGAACAGATATTTACATTTCTCTTGAGACTGTACTTAGAAATGGAATTGTGAGGTCACGTGGTACCTGTATGTTTAATCATTCAAGGAAATCCACCTTGTTCTTTTTTTTTTTTTTCCTCACCTTGTTCTTAACCATAATTGCCAAACGACTAATTGATTAACTGGGGCCCTAGGCAGTCATTCAACAAATACTTATTTAACTCTTCCACTGCTCCAAGCACTCTTCTGGAAGCTGGGGAGATAACACTATGAATAGAAGTCAGCCAGCTATGTAGCTTTACTGCTGTAAGGGCTTTGGCTTTTGCTTTAAATGGGATGCAAAGAACTTAAAGGTTTGTTTTTTCTCCAAAAATGTTTATTGAAATATAACTTACAAACATTGAACTGCACATGCATGAAAGGTATAATTTCATGAGGTCTAACGTGTATCTATCTATGAAACTATCAACACAAGACAGTGAGCATCATTCCCCAAAGTTTCCTTGTGCCCCTTTTTAATTTCTCCCTCCTACCTGTCTCTCTCTCTACCTACTTACTCCCAGGCAACCACTGATCAAACTACAGATTAGTTACATTTTCTAGAATTTGTGTTATTTTTAGTGTGCTTCTTTCACTTGACATAATTATTTTGAGGTTTACCTATATTGTTGCTTGTATTAATAATTCATTCCTTTATATCACTGAGTATTAGTCCATTATATGAATATAAAACAATTTGTTTTTCTATTCCCCAAATATCTATTTGGGGTGTTTACAGATTGGAGCTATTGTGAATAAGCTGCTATGAAGATTTGTGTATTTATCTTTGAATGGACATATGCTTTGGCTTCCCCAGAGTAAATATCTATGAGTAGAATATTTAACTTATAAGAAAATAACTATTTTCTAAGTTGATTGTATCACTTTACACTCCCACCAGCAGTATATGAGAGTTCCAGTTACTCCACGTCTTTTCCAACATTTGGCAGAATCAGTCTTTTAATTTTAGCCATTCTAATAATGTGTAGTGATATCTCATTGTGATTTTGATTTGCATTTCAAAATGACTAGTGTTGAGCATCTTTTCATGTATTTGCCATCTGTGTCTTCTTTGGAGAAGTCTCTGTTAAATCTTTTGCCAATTTTTAAAAAATGTGTTGCTTATATTATTATTATTGAATTTTGAGAGTTTATTATTTATATACTAGGTACAAGTCCTTTATCAGATTTATGATTTGCAAATATTTCCTCCCAACTTGTGGCTTATCTTTTCATTCTCTTAACAGTATCTTTCAAATAGAAATTCTTAATTTGGATGAAGTCTGATGCATGAGTTTCTTTCTCGGTTCATACTTTTGATAATACAAGAAAACTTGGCCTAACCCAAGGCCGCCAAGATTTTTCTCCTGTTTTCTTTTACAAATTTTACAGTTGTAGGCTTTACCTTTAAGGCTATGATTCATTTTGAGTTAGTTTCTGTATATGGCGAGGCATAGGAAGTTCATTTTTTGCATTTGGCCCTCCAGTTGGTTCAATGTGGTAGGTTTAAAAGGTTCCTTTCTCCTCTGCATTACCTTTGCATCTTTGCTGAAAATCACTTGTCCTTTTACTTGGATCTGTTTCTGGACTTTCTATTCTGTGTCATTGATCTATTTGTCTATCTTTATTTTCCTCCAGCTTTATTCTTTCTCGAAGTCCTTTTGGCTATTCCATGTAAATTTTAGAATCAGTTTGTTGATTCTACAAAAGAGCCTTTTAGGATTTTGATTGGGGGTTCATTGACTCTAGGGAACAATTTGGGGAGAATTGGTGTCTTAACAATACTAAGCCTTATGAGCCGTGACCAGAGTACTATATATCCCTCCATTTGTTCATATCTGTGATTGCTCTCAGCAGTGTTTTGCAGTTTTCAGTGTTCAGGTCTCTGCAGGGTAACTGTGCTCCCACATATCTTAACGTAGGATGGTCATCTACTAGGTGAGCTCCAGATCTGTAGCAATAGATGTGGCACCACTTGCTGGGAATAGAGGTGATTATGAATAAGTGGTATAAATGCCGACTTTCCCTGCCAGAGGGTGCCCTGTAGCTGCCACTTGGGGATTGACAAGCCCTTCTGGATGCCATCCTGCAGACCTGCTAGCCCAGCCCAAGTGCCTTGGAAATTTGTGCCCAATCCAGGCCTGGTAGCAGGATTGAGCCTCTTTTGCAGAAGGCCAGCTCCTTCCTCACACTCAGCTTTGTGCTTATCATTTCTGACCTGGGCTCATCATCTCAGATCTATGTGTGCCCCTTGAATCATTTTCCTGGACACCACGTTCTAAGTTTTTCAAGGAAAATGCCCACAGATGAGAAATAGCCAGACTGGTGCTATTAACGCCAGCAGCCATGACATAGTGATGTCAGGTGAGTCAGGAGTCCAGAAAAACTTCTCTAGGTCCTTCCCCTGGGTATTTCTTAGATTGGTCAGTTCCCACACTCATGCCCTATCCTTTAACCTCATAACAGGTTAAAGCAATAGTTGCCAGGCTGGTCTCCTGGCCTTTAGACTCTCAGCTCCACATCATTTCTGCATGGAATGGGCTAGATACATCCTCTTATGTCACCATAGCCATCATGTTGCTCAGCTGCTCAAGAACCATCCATGACTCCCCAGTGCCCTCAGAATAAGGTCCAAACTCCTTGACCTGATGTTCAAAGAAGCCCAGAATCTGGTCTTTCTCCATGTACCCCAAATAGTCTGTTCCAGCCAAACTAATCTCATTGGCCTCAGCATGCTTCCACCTCTAAGCCTTTACTCATGGGCGTCCTGTCCTGCCCTTTTCCCACGCATACCTGTCCGAATCTCACCTTTCAAATCCCAAATGAGTTGATTCCAATCCCATTTTTCTATGAGATGCTACTAACAGTTCCAGGTTTAATTAGGAGTTTTACTTTACAACTCTCTTTCACCTTCATTTGTTTTATTTAAAATAATTATTAGCTAATAATAAGAGCTTCCTTTTAATGAAGGAGGAGCCCTTGTATCTATGCCAGGCACCACACACACGTCACACACAATTTTACATTCTTTCCTTTGTTTATAAATATTTGTTTTCTTATAAAAAATTGTTTCTAACACACATCAAAGTCTGGACTTCCAACAGTCCTGGTTATAGAAGGTGACATGGGGGGAGATTCAGAGAGCCTGAGTGACTGGCCCAGGTCATACCGCAGGTGAGGCTTGTGGGTGAGATTGGAGTCCTGGCCTGTGTCCTTTCCACTCCCACACAAACTCCTACAGCCCTGGACACAAGCGAGCCCAACAGCCTCATGTTACAGAGGAAAGGGATTGAAGGCCAAGAGCTTTTTGCCTTCAAGGTCATGCAGGAAATCAATGGGACCTTCCATTAAAAAAAAAATTGTGATAAAGTACACATAACCAAAAAATGTACTATTTTAACCATTTTACAGTGGGCAATTCAGTGGCATTAAATACACTCCCAAAGTTGTGCAGCCAACATTACTCTTCAGTTCCAACTTATTTCATCACCCCAAAGGATACCCTGTACTCACTGAGAAGTCTCTCTCTCTTACCTGCTGCCCTCAGCTCCTCGTAGCCACTAATCTGCTTTCTGTTGCCTATTCTGAAAGTGAAAAAATGAAAGTATTAGTTGCACTGTTGTGTCCGACTCCTGCCAGGCTCCTTTGTCAATGGAATTCTCCAGGCATGACTACTGGAGTGGGTTGCCATTTCCTTCTCTGGGGCATCTTCCCAACCCAGGGATCGAACCCACACTGCAGGCAGATTCATTACCATCTGAACCACCTATTTTCTGAACACTATGTAAAAGTGGAATCATACGATTTTTGGCCTTTTATAACTAGCTTCTTGTCCCTGGGCCCTTTCATTTAATACTGCCATTTGAGACATATCATCTATGTTATAGTTTAAAATCATGTGTCGAATGGTTGTATCAAATAGTATGAGCCCTGAGTGGTGATACATAGTCTGGAGCCCAGGTTTTCTGATCCCTGGGCTGTGGCCAAAAAGAGGCACCTCTCTGCCTGCCCTCACGCTTGGAGTCTGGCTCACAGTCTTGCATTTCCTCTAATTCAGGAAGCCCCCCTTCTTGCTTTTCTCCCAGACCCTACTCCCACCCCAAACACACAACATCTGAAACAGAGCTGGGCAGCCTGGGCACACTCGTGCTGGTTGAATTACCTGCAGCTGGCAGAGTGTCTGACCTCCTCTGACACAAAGGGCCCAGCAGGCAGGGCTGGGGGTGCCTCCACCACTCAGCTGTGGTCTCCTCTCAGCCTTCTGCAGGTCAAGCCATCAGCACTAAGCCTGAGTACCTCCCCCCACGTCCTGCCCAGCGGGGTTGGGCTGGTGCCCTCTCCAGGGCTGTCTGCCCTGGACTGGTGTGTTTCCTGCCTATGCAGCACTCCCCAACAGCTTGAATTTTCTCCTCCTCCTTTGTGATTCTTCAACATGCACAAGACAAGCATCAGAGATAGATGTGAAGGCCAGTTAATTCTGAGTCAGGGGCTGATACTCGTACAGACACGGCTGGATACAGAATTAAATGACTGCCAAGGTCCTCTGCTGACTCAGCACTTGGAGGAGCAAGCGGTAAACCCTGGGGCCTTCTGGAGAGCTCTGCCTGCGCAAGCGTGATCTTCACTTTTTAGCTTTCCTACCCGGAAAGCAAGTCCCAGCCATTCTTCCCACCCTACCTGCTCACTAAGCCAGATAACGTATTGTTAAAAGGGATTTTCTGCTCTCCAGGGACCTCCCTCATCAAGTCCAATTTCCTCTCCCTACCTCTGGCACCTGAGTCCCACACTGGAGGGTCTTGGGTTTGGGGGCGGAGAGGGGAATAGGATCGCTAATAGAGGCAGTCTCCAACAGACTCTTTTACTGCTGCTTGTCTCTAATAGAGACAGTGCCAAGGGCTGACTGTGAGAGTGGTGAGCTGTAATCTCCAGTTACAAACACCATACTTGATATGCTGACCTGGCTTCCACCCAAATCCGCCAGCTTCCTCTTCAACCAGATTGTCCTCCCTAAGCCCTTCCTACATAGATGTTCCAGAGCCACCTCCGAATTTTGGTTTGAATGAGTACATTTGGCCTTTTCCTGCAAGGGAGACACAGGTCGCAGACCTATTGTAGTCGTTAGGTTTCTGCATCTCGGGCTCTGGGTGCGGATGTGAGGTAGGTCCTCGCCTATGTGCTCTGTGCCTGTGTGTACCTGGAAGCATGTGTGCAGTGAGCAGACACAGGCTGTCTCCACCCTCTGGCAGCTGTACAACTTTGCTTTGTGCAGTCAGCACTGCTTTGGGTTTAAGGAGGTATGTGGTTTATAGATCCCAAGTGCTGTGTGTGGCCAAGGTCTCCAATGCCCCAGCCTGTTCTAGAGGCTTTCCTAGGCCTGGATGGGCTGCTGGCAGTTTCCCCTCTTGCTGTCTTACCCCAAATGTGACCCAACTGAAGACTCAACAGCTTCTTTATTGGGCATTCCACTTGTTTCCAATTGTTAGGCTGTTATAAATGATGCTGCAAGGGTCATCTTTGTTCATTCTGTCTGTCACTGAAATGGCCTCAAAAGGAGCCAGACAAAGACAGGAGAGATGCTCAGAATCCAATTGGATTTAAATATATTCAAGAGGCGTGGCCCTGCCAGATTGGAAGAGCACAAAAAGAATTTAGAACAGCATTAAGCAGTCAATAGACAAGCTCTAATGGAGTGTGGAAGGAATGGGGGTAAGAGAGGGGGGTGAGTGAGGTTCGCAAACTGAAACCACACTTGATAATTAGGGAAGGTGTCACGCAGGGCACAGGCTGTGAGACCACCCTGTTTGGAGGGTGGTCTTAAACTGCAAAGTTTAAGCCGAGCTACAATATAGCGGGGCTACAATTGTCCCTACTGTCATGAGAAAAATCTCATGAGTCTATTGCTGCAGATCTCACCCCAACCAAAAATGTGGTCTGTGGGTGACTCTAGCCTGGCAAGAAAGTCACACCTAGTTGCCTGGAATGGTGACCCTGATCCCCTTCAAATGATAAAGGTATTGCTCCTTTAGTGAGTTGGAGGTTTTTTCACCCAGAGAAGGCTTAGAATTAGGTAGGAACATGAAAAAGTAATAAAAATCATGGTATTGCTGGGTTTTTTCTTATTAAATTTAGGAATAACCAATGTATATTTGGTTTTTAAAGTGTTTGTCACGAGTAATTGATAGATTAGCCCCATGACTCCATCTTTCCCTGTCCATCCCCCATGGTGGCTTAACACAGTGACAGTAATAATTTTGCTCTTTTCATTTAGGCAAAATTGCAGCCTGCCCAACTTCAAAGGGAAGAGAAAATAAAGCTCCACTTTTTCTTGGGCGGGGGGTGGGGTGGGGGTGTGGATTCCCTGATGGCTCAGATGGTAAAGAATCCCCTGCAATGCAAGAAATCCGGCAAGAAATCAGGTTCCATCCCTGGGTGAGGAAGAATCCTGGAGAAGGAAATGGTAACCCACTCCAGTATTCTTGCCTGGAGAATTCCATAGACAGAAGAACCTGGTTCGCTACAGTCTATGGGGTCACAAAGAGTTGGACACGACTGAGCTACTAACACTTTCACTTTTCTTCCTGGGGAGTGGCATGCTTCTAGAAGGGCAAGTGGAATATTGTTGTGGATCCACAGCCACCCATCTTGTCCAGACAGTCCCTCTGAAGCCCTTTAGGTTTTTAGTGGTCATTTCTTCAAGGTCCATTTAGTCGCCAGCACCCAGTCCCAAAGACGCATTTGGAGGCTTTATTTTTTTTTTAAGGTCTTTTTAAAACATATGGACCATTTTAAAAGTCACTATTGAATTTGTTGTTTATGTTTTTGGCTGGGAGGTATGAGGGATCTAAGCTCTCTGACCAGCAATAGAACCTGCACCCCCTGCATTATAAGACGAAGTCTTAACCACTGGACTGCCAGAGAAGTCCCTGGCAGCTTTATTATGGTAGCATCTTGCCTCCAGGCCCCTCAGTCTGTATGAAGTATTTCTTGCTGCACAGGAAACCATCCCCAAGAGTGGTAGCTTAAGACAATGACAACACTCACTTCTCTCATACGTCTTCAGTTTGGGGCAGGACTTGATGGGAATAGCTCATCTCTTTTTCTTTCCGTTGAGCTAAAGCAGCTGGAAGGCTGTGGCCTGGCCTCCTCTGAAGGCTTACTCACCCACATGTCTGGGGATTCATCCCAGCTGCAGTTAGCAGGCAGAGACCAACAGATCCATCCATGCCGTCCCCACACGGCCTGGGCTTGCGCGCAACATGGTGGCTGAGTTCCAGGACCACGTGTCTAGAGCGGGAGAGGCAGATGGAAGCAGTATTGCCTTTCCTAGCCTAGCCTCATGAATCATACAGTATCACTTTCACCACATTCTGTGCTGAGGTAGTCACAAAGGCCCACTCGATTTCGCCAGCTCTTGGTGGGGCAGCAACAGTGTTCTGGAAGAACATGTAGAACACTGATGTGGCCATTCTGGGAAACTCCAGTCTGCCCTGTTTCTGCACGAGCCTGTCCTTGGCTGTGGGCTAACCCCTGCGGATACAAGCTCCCAGGCGCTTTCAGCCGAGAATAGTAGTAACCTAAGGGCTGTCTTCTTAACGTAGGTGTGGACGCATGGAAGTTGGGGAGGGGGTGCACAGCAACGCTCAAGGGGATGTCTAGGAGTTCTGGGAAGAACATCAACAGTGTCTGTTCCAGGACAATAAGACAAAATACTGATAACTCAGAAGTCAGGGTGAATCATATTCCTGTTCCTTGTCTCGTGCAGTCACAGGCATCTCAGTCTTTCAGGAAACATTAAGTGACCAAAAAATGTGAACCCAAGATCAGCTAGACGCTCATTTATAACCAACAGTTGGCCTGACCTGACATGTCCATCTCTCAAATCCTTTTGGTCTCTGACCACTCAAGGGACGGACCAATGGCCCTTCCTTAAATCATACTGTTATTCATCTATGACTTGTTTTGGTCTAACAGAGGCTGGAAATTAACTAGTTTGCTTTTACACATGGTCCTGTATGTGTGCAAAATGAAGAAGCCTTTATCCACTGAACATGTTCTTTGAATAAGGTTTTGAGAATAGCTACCAAAATATATTTATATTTGTTTTTTTTTTCTTTGAAGTATAGTTGATTTGCAATGTTATTAGTTTCTGATGTACAGCAGAGTGATTCAGTTTTATATATATATATATATATATATATATATATATATACACACACACACACACACACACACATATCTTCTCCATATTTGTTTTCATTATGGTTTAGTATAAGATATTGACTATCTTATACTCAATATGTTAGTTCCCTGAACTACACAGCATGACCGGTTTCACCTATTTTATATATGCTGGTTTGTATTTGCCAATCTCAAGCTCCTAATCCCTTCCCCTTTCCTTTTATAATAATAAGTTTGTTTTCTATAATGACTTTGCTTCTGTTTCATAAATAAGTTCATTTGTGTTATATTTTAGATTGTGTATGCAAGAGATATATGGTATTTTTCTTTTTCTGACTTCACTTGGTATGATAATCTCTAGGTACATCTATATTCCTGCAAATGGCATTATTTCAATCTTTTTTATGGCTGAGTCATATTCCATTGTGTATATATATCAAATCTTCTTTATCCATTCATCTGTCATTGGACATTTAGGTTGTTGCCATGTCTTGGCTATGGTAAACAGTGCTGCTAAGCCACAGGGGTGCATGAATCTTTTTGCATTATCGTTTTGTCTGGGTATATGCCCAGGAGTGGGGTTGCTGGATCATATGGCAACTCTACTTTCAGTTTTTAAAGAAACCTCCATACTGTTCTCCATAGTGGCTGCACCAGTTTACATTCCCACCAGCAGTGTAGGAGGGCTTCCTTTCCTCCATCCGCTCCCCAGGATTTATTATTTGTAGGCTTTTTAATGATGGCCATTCTGACAGGAATGGCGTGGTACCTTACCATAGTTTTGATTTGAAGTTCTCTAATAATTAGCAATGTTGAGCATCTTTTTATTACCAAGATATATTTAAAGATCTTAATTGGGCCGCTAAGATTGCAGTGTTTTGATTATGGTGAACTGGCTTCTATGAGAAAACAATGAGAAAGATCTTTGCTTTAAGGATGAGCAAACATGTTCATGGAAGGTGGGCATGAAATAGCTGCAGAACATACTCCTCGCCTGTTGATGCCAGGAACACTGCTTAATAGATTAATAGGAAATGTTAGGATGGTGTCATAGAGTAGACTTCTCCATGCTAAGGACATTTTTTGTGCTGCATCAAACCTGTAAGTTTTTTTCTTACTGCCCAAACTTCATAGGCACTTAGACCCTTCTCACCACCACAGTGTAGCTCTAAGAAGGCTCAGAATAAAATAGGAGGATTCAGTGAGAGGTCCCAGGGAAGCCAAGAGAGTGTGAGATGCCGTTCCTGGATGGAGCAGACATCCTTCGCTTTGCAAGGCAGTCTTTGAAGGAGTCAGCCTGGCTCCAGTTCTGACATCACAGAGAGAAGAACCTACCAAGCTGCCTCAGTTTCTTCAATGTAACTGACTCGATGGGTCTGAAAAGATACCAATGTTGGTAGGAACACTTAGGGGTCAGCAGCACCACTCATGCTGGGCAGTTCACCAGGCAAGCCCCACACTGCACCCCCTTCCAGGGGGACCTTTGGCACTGCAGTAGCACTCACATGACCTTAGGTAAACATTCAGTCGTGTCTCTGGAGACCAGGAGCTCGCAGCTCTCTAAGGTCCCAGGCCTGCATCTAGATTCCGTCTACTTTTCTAAATCAAAACTCACTCATTCTGATCCATGTTAGAGTCTTTAATGGAGAAAAAGTTTCAGTACACAAAGTGCCTTCTCTGGGAAGATAACTCATCAAATCTCAGGTCTCTGTCTCCTTGGAGAAGTAAGGTGCTATCCCCAACCACAAGAGAAAGCCATTGGAAGATCCCCAAACACGTGTCTGGACAACACGGAAGGAAAAGAACGATCACACTGGGGAAATACAGCAGGCTCTTCCCTGGGTGGGGCTTCCCAGGAGGCACTAATGGTAAAGAACCTGCCTGCCAATGAAGGAGACTCAAGAGAGGTAGGTTCGATGCCTGGGTCAGGAAGATCCCCTGGAAGAGGGCATGGCAGCCCACTCCAGTATTCTTGCCTGGAGAATCCCATGGACAGAGGAATCTGGTGGGCTACAGTCCATGAGGTCCCAAAGAGTTGGACATGACTGAAGCAACTTAGCCTGCATGTACTTCCCTTGGGTTCCAGGATGGCACTCGGCCCTGACCTCCCTCTTTCCTCTTCCTCTTTGGTGGATGGCGTGGTAGGGAGCAGACCTGCTTTGGGTTTTGCTACCAGTACTGTTCCTTCAGCAATGGGAACGGCCCTGGATCTGGAGACGGAGGACTTGGAAATTAACCCCAGCTCACCCCCCAATAACTGTGTATCTGGGACAAATCCTGTAGCCTCTCTGAGCCTGCTTCCTGTCTAAGCCTGCCTGCCCTTCCTCACAGGCGAGAGGGGAGGACAGATGAGATGTGTGGGAAAGAGCTCAGGGAGTTCCAGAACATTCTGTCCTAATATCAACGGTCATAACTGGCGCTGACTTAGCACAAGGTTCCAGGTCCCCTGTCTCAGGACGTGGCACAAGATCTCCGCAGGATCTGGAAGATACAACAGAGTTGAGTGATTCCTACTGACTCCTGGGTTGCCCTGGAGACAGACGTTGCAAGGCCTGACTCCCTCGATGCATGCTTTGAACCTCTCAAACACACAGCCTCTCAGAGCAGTGCTGTGGAGGGAGGGGACGGACTGTGGATCTGGTGACAGGAATGGATTCCTCCTGTAACCGACCACTGACACAGAACACAGAAAGTTAACTTGCAGAATTAATGAAGACCTCAGGGAAAAGCAAGAGTTGGGATGAAATGCCAGCCTCACGCTGTGTTGAGTGTGATTGGTGAACTAGAATCTGTGGCTGGTGTGATCTGACCACGCTCCCATCGCAGCTGCCCAGAGCTTCCACCTACCAGCACAAGCGCTCAGGAAAGTCCTGCTGCCGGTCACTTCATTGCTGGTGCAAGTGGCAGCTGTGTGGCTCTCCTCCTTCAGGTGTCTGGTCTCCCGAGGCAGAGTGGAAGGTGTTGGCCCAGGGTGAGGGACGCTCAGTTCCTGACTAGCAGCTCAGAGAGGGGTTTTAGGGGCATGAGATCTCCCTGGCGTCCCAGCAGTTCCTCACTTTCTCTGTATTGGAGTCAGGCTGACCTTGGAGAACCCTGAGATCTGGGCCATGACATGTCTCGGGGATGATCTTCAACTTTCAGATAAAAGAAGCAAGTCTGGGGAGGAGCTGCACTCTGATCCAAATGGGGCGCTCGAGGCTCATTTGAAAGCTCCAAGCACAGCCACTTGAAGCTCAGCTGGTTTGCTCAGCTGCGTGTAAAAAGAGGCACTTTTATGAGACTAGAGGCTCCTCAAGGTCAAAGGCCTTTGGGGGAGGGGATCCGAGGGGTCCAGACACTGGAGAGAGCCTTGAGTAAGTGTGATTTCAGGTGCTGGGAAGGATGCCTCCCCTCCCCACCACCTCCTTTTTTTTTAAAAAAAAAAAAAGATTGTAATCTGATCCTTGTGCTGCAGCTCAACTGCAGATGCCCAGGGGAGGGTCACAGTGCCTTAGTAATTTACCCTCCCCTGTGAATGAGCTCCAGACCTATCCTTGGAATCTTTACCAGAACAAAGCAGGTGGGCCCTGGAGGATATCAAAGGCCCAGAGTTAGCAGTTATGAAGTGAGTGCTGAAAAGCAGGCAATGTTAGATACTGAGTTTGTTCTCTCATGTTGGATGTGTGCTAAGTCGCGTCAGTCGTGTCCAACTCTTTGCAACCCCATGGACTGTAGCCCACCAGGCTCCTCTGTCCATGGGATTTTCCAGGCAAGAATACTGGAGTCGGTTGCCATTTCCTATTCCAGCGGTCTTCCCAACCCAGGGATAGAAACCGCATTTCTTATGTCTCCTGCATTGGCATGCGGGTTCTTTACCACTAGTGCCACCTGGGAAACCCTCTCTCGTGTTGGTCTCACAATAATTAAGCAGGATGGGTCTTATCCCCATTGTACAGATGAGGAAACTGAGGCCCAGCAAGCCATTTGTCTAAGGTCAGTCGGCCTAGGGCACAGAGTGGCATCATGCTCATCCTGCCATTTCCCCCACCCTCTCTTATCTGGCTTAGAGTCCACCGTCCAACTTACCAAATACCCTTCACTTCCTTGCCTTCCCTCCCCTTCTGTTAAACCCAAGCTCATTCCCACTCTGCGGCTGCAGGAGAGCTTGCATCTGGGCTGACTGTGCGGCCTCTTTCTGTTCATGACCCCAAACTTCACACAACACCAGACACCAGCAGGCCTTTGTCACTCGGCTTCCTGGGGAGCCCTGTCTGCCTGCACCCTTGCCGTGTTCTTTGTCCATCTCATCCTTCCTGGAGAAAACAAACCTTTAACGGGAACTCCTTCACTGACCTCTCCCCAGTCCCCAGTGCCCACCTGCCTCTCGCTCCTGTCACAGTGGAGGACCCGTCCCTGCTCCTGTCTAAGGCCAAGCCTTAGACAGAAACCTCTTGGTCTGCAAACCCTCCCCCGCCCCCACCACACCGGCATTTCAGTCTCCAGCCCTGCCTCCTCCCTGAGCTGCGGAGTCCACATCAAGCCCCATCAAGCCCCACTTGGTGTCCAGTGGGCGGACCAGGGGCTGAGGCGGGAGGCCCAAAACCAGACAAAGCCTGACCACTGCTGGGGTCAGTCATGGAGGACAGTGCCCTCAGAGAATGAAAACTCATCCCCATGATTTGGGGAGATGAACGAGGGGGAAAAGCCTTGAGAGGTCATTGCCACCAGGAGGGCAATTTCCCACCTGACCCCTCAGATGTCAGTTGCTGCAGAGCAGACTGCCAACGGGAGAGAATTGGCAAAGGCCTCCTCCAGCTCTGCTCTAACAGGCTGTGTCTGTGGCTGCCCTTTGGCCTCAGAGCTGACCCACCTCATAGGGAGGGATTTCAGGGCCAGCCTCTCTCTGGGCAGGTGAGATTGGGGGAGGTCCAGGCTTAGGTGCTTGTCCTGCTTTGTCTTAGGGGTTGTTGAGGGTGGGGGAGATTTGCCCATAGCCACTGTCCTGGTACTGCTGGGGAAGGGAACCAAGGGAGCCCCTCCCTGCCTGCCTGGGGGCTCTGGGGCTCCGGGTTCCAGACAGGTTGCAGAGGCATCTCATTAGGAAGCTCCCTGACTCTGGGTGTGGGGACAGGCTATTCGTTCACCCTGCTTCCTGAACCATCCCCTCTCCAACTCCCCATTCTTTCCAAGCAGTTTGTTCCTTGGCCAGCGTCTGGGAGCCAATTTATTCAGGCCCTGAGGTTTGTTTTGTTAAGGATTTTAAAATGTATTAAGAAAAGTGCAAAGAGCTTTGTCATCACTTTCCCCTTTCTAATGTACTTGAGTGATTGGATCAGGAAGTCCCTGTTGGCCTCTTGCACTGGCGGGCCACCAGGGGTGGCCAGCTGTCTCAGGGGCAGGAAGCAGGGGCTCAGTCCCCTTCATGCCATTCCTCTGGCCACATAACCTGCCTGGGCTGTAATGATCTGAGTACAGGAGAAGGCGGCGGGTGGGTGCTTCTCTCTGTTCTGTCTCTTCACTCCCTGTTTTACAGGGGTTGGAAGTTTCCAGGAGTCAGAGCCCGGGACTCTGGGGCTCCCAGCTCCCAGGGTACTCTACAGGGCGTGAGGAGGACTTGAGTGATGACAGTCACTGAGAAAGGGGGGCGAGGTGCCTGCCTCCCTCCTCTCTGATGTGCCTCTGCCAGGCTGCAGGGCATGGGCCAGGGGTCCCCAGGGTCTGTCCTAAGGGCTCTTCTGGCTGTGGAGAGGATGTTTGATGTTGCTCTGAGCTGAGCTTGGGCACTGAGGAGAGAATGTTCATCTCAAGATGAGTTTATGGGTATTATAGGTTCAGCTGTATACCCCACTAAAATGATACGTTAAAGGCCTAACCGCCAGTACCTCAGAAAGTGATCCTTCTTTCTTTTTTTGGTTTAGAAATTAATCTTATTTGGCAATAGGGTTTGTTACCGATGCAATCAGTTCAGATGAGGTCAAACTGGGGTGGGGGGCCCGATCCAATGTGACTGGTGTCCTGGTAAGAAGAGGACAGAGTTACTCAGGCAGATGACAGTCATGCGACAAGGGAGGCAGAGAGTGGAATGAGGTGTCTCTAAGCCAAGGAAAGTCAAGGGCTGCTGGTGAAGCTAGAAGAGGAAGGAAGATTCTCCCCAACAGGTTTCAGAAAGAGTGGGGCCCAGTCTCCAGCTCTCTCTGACTTCTGGCCTCCACAACTGGGAAACAATGCATCTCGGTTGTTCTCTGCTACCCAGCGTGTGCTGCTATAATACAGCAGCCCTAGGAAGTAAGACAGAGGTGAAGACCAGTGCAGTCCAGAGCACCCATTTAAAGATCAGTTTCGCTATCTGTGCCCTGTCTGTCAATGTTGCCAATCTGACCCAGCAGTCATCCTCCGCCATCTGTCCCTTCATTTCTCTACTGCTGGAACCCTGGATGGGATGCAATCACAATCAGGGCCAGGGGTCCTGTGTGATGAGTCCACGGGGACCTCAGGCAGAGGTCAGGCCTGGGGTCAGGAGCTGGGGTCATGTCTGCTACAGAGCCTTGTGAGGGGCCGCTCCTGGGAAATCTACTAGACACGCTTGCTCACTGAGTCCATGTGATTGGATTTTTAGCCAAACAGAAATTATCGCAGGTCACAAACCTTCAGGATCAACTGGAGGATACTCGATATTCTGAATGGTAAATTTGTGAATGATGAGGGTATGGCATTGAGTGAAGGTCCCTGCGCCATTCTAGCACATGTCTGGCCTGCCTGAAGTCTCAGGTGACCCTGGACATGCAGCCATGTCTCCTGTATGGTGTATCACGCGTGGGGACTCTGCTGTGCTCCTCTCATGCTCACTACTCCCCCTGAGAAAACTCAGCTCTCCCAAAACCACACCTGGCCAATCGGAGAAACAAATTCAAGTCCTCAGTAATAACAATAAGCTGCATTTGTTCACTTCCTAAACCCTGTTCCAGGCATCATCCCATTTTATCTTCACAACAAGTAGATGTATTTTATCTCCTTTTATCCCCTTGTTACTGGATGAGGACTCAGAGACTCAGAGAGGTTGAAGACTGGACCAAAGTTCACACAGCTGGTGATGGGTGGAACTGGAACACGAGCCTCATTCTGTTTAACTTCAAAGCCCTGGCTGTCTCCTCTGGGTCCTGATGGGGACTCGCTCCATCCTCTTCCCAGGACAGCTGCCTACTTTCCGACAGGAGCTTTTTAGAAAACCGTAACCCTTAGGAATTTCAGGCACCATAACATACAACAGCAGATGGAAAATGTTGGCGTGGCAAGTCCTTCTGGGGCAGCCTGTATGCCTGTGAATTCAGAAAAGTCTCGAGGCTTAGTTCTAGGGCTATTTTTAGCTCCTCTCAACCTTGCCAGGCGTGGCCTGAAGTTCGATTGGCCTCCCAGAGCAGAGCTGCCAGAAAGATTGAACTCTGCTTATTAAAATGCTCATGGCATTTGCGATGAGGAGCTTTTCCCAGTTAATTCTAACCCGTCAGTATTCATTCTCCCTTTTGAAGCCCAAATAGCAACGTGTCACCTCCCTAAACAAAGGGCCAGCATTGACTTTGGCCCCCTCTTTGGGTTAAAGTCATGGGAGGTGTAGGAATCAGAAAGATGGGGCTTCTGTTCATGTGTGTAGGAAAAAGATTACGGGGTTACATAAATTATAGGGCACCTATTCCATGGAAAGCAGTACAGTTATTAAAATGCCAGTGTATTTATCAATATGAAAGTCATTTGTAATATGCTATAGAGTAAAAATAAGAACTTACAAAACTGTGGAGCATAACCCACTTTGTGTCTAAAAATATATCTACACATAATATGTATATGAATAACTGATTCACTTTGCTATACAGCAGAATCTAGCATAACAATGTAAAGCAGCTATACTCCAGTAAAAATTACTTTAAAAAGTACATCTACACACAAAAATTACCACCAAGGCATATTCTGAAATAGTTAAAATTGTTATTTCTGGGTACTGACATTGTGGATAATTTTATTTTCTTTTGTCCACCTCTCTGTTTTTTATTCTAATCTGCCCCCCACCCCCATTTAAATATTATATGTTCAAATTTAAACACAACAAATTTACTGATAAATGTGGAACTTTAACAGCAAACCTCATGCCTGAATTTCAGTGGATACTGGTCTCCCTCAAATCGGGTCACAGTAAACTTATGTTTGAATGAAATTCTATTCAGGCCCATATTCTATTCTTTTTTTTTTTTTTTTAGCCTAGTTTTCTATTTTGAAAAATTTAAAGCCCAAAGAAAAGTTGTAAGAATGATACAATCAACACCCCGAGTCCTTCACCTAGATGGTTTGATTGATTGCATTTTTGCCACATTTGCTTTATCTCTGTGTTGTTATATGTATTTCTAACCCCTTAACATCTAACACTGTTTTCTGTGAACGAACAAATGGCTGCCGTGGCAGGAAAGTCAGTCCTTAAAGGGCAAGGTGGCTTGTGCAGTGGGTGCTACCTGAAGTTCAGCTGTGGCACAGGAGAACCAGAGGCAGAATGCCACCCACCCCAGGTAGAGAGCAGCTTGAAAAAATATTTGGAGGATGGCAGCACAGAGCGTTTACTGAGCTAGACAACAGGGAGTGGGATGGCAAGTGGAGGTGAGGCTGAACACACAAGCCCTGGGGTGGGGGTGGGGGTGGAGGACCCAAAAGTTCTCAGCTACCACTCAAAAGGCTTCCCTGGTGTCTTAGTGGTAAAGAATCCACCTGCCAATGCAACAGACTTGGCTTCAATCCTTGGGTCAGGAAGATCCCCTGGAGGAGGAAATGGTAACCCATTCCAGTATTCTTGCCTGGGAAATCCCATGGACAGTGGAGCCTGGAGGGCTACAGTCCACAGGGTCGCAAAAGAGTTGGTCACGCCTTAGTGACTAAACAACCACCCGAAAGGGTCCAAGTGTAACGGGAGGGACTTCCCTGGTGGTCCAGTGGATAAGAATTTGCCTGCCAATGCAAGGGATACGGGTTCAGTCCCTGGTCAGGGAACTAAGAGCCCACATGCCTCGGAGCAACTAAACCCATGCACCACAGCTACTGAGCCCATGTTCTCTGGAGCCGGCATACCACAAGAAAGACCTGACGCAACCAAATAAATCAATACATAAATATTCATACATAGATGTATTTAAAAGGTGTAAGGGGAGCCACTGAAATTTTGTGTATGTTATAGATCACTCCACTGCCGTGACAGACCCGGACTTGAGAAGTACAAATGGAAGGATGAAATAGAAGACCAGTTAGGGGCTGCTACAGTGGTCCAAGACAAGGACAGGTGGGAGAGGACAGGAGGAGGGATAAGCAGTAGCTCTGGAGGTGACTGCCTGGGTTTGTTGAGGCAGCGAATAACACGGGATGGCTCCCCAGGTCTGGTTTGGAACAGATGCATAGAAACCAGGGCTGTTTCTTTAGATGGGAACACAGAAGGGGGAAAGTCAGTGGTGAGGGGAAGAGGAGGAGGGGAGCTGCTGACTTCAGTTTGGGTATATTGTGGTTGAGTAGCTATGGGATGTCCAGGTGGAAATGACCAGCAGGCAACTAATTATGGGTCTTGAGCTCAGGACCGAGGACAGGTCTGGAGATAGAGATACTAGAATCCTAAGACTCTTGTGGGTCAGATGACCACCATCTGGTTATCCTGGAGTTGGCCTATTCGTGCCTATATTGTAGCATATTTATTAATAGCTCACTCTTTCACTTGCCTGGTTCATACAGTGATGTATATGGTACCCTGGAAAAGCTGAGATTTGTTGCTTCCTGTCTTCACTTGATACCACTCCCTGGCTTGGCCTGGCTCTGTGGTTGTGGATGTGGTTAATTACTAGAAGTCCATGTCCTCTATCCTTTGGTATCCCCACCGTGTTTCACATGCTGTCTCTCAGGTGGAAGTGTTAGTCACTCAGTCGTGTCTGATTCTCTGCAACCCCATGGATGGTAGCCCATCAGGCTCCTCTGTCCATGGAATTCTCCAGGCAAGAATACTGGAGTGAGTTGCCTTTCCCTTCTCCAAGGGATGATCCTGACTGAGGGATTGGACCTGTGTCTCCTGCATTGCAGGCAGATTCTTTACCATCTGAGTCACCAGGGAAGCCCCTTTCAGGTAGATGGTGCCTAAGATGTTAGCTGTGTGTCCTAGGTTGAAGATCCACAGGTCCCCATCTTCTGAAGGAGAGAGGGTGGAGAGGTTCTGTGGGTTATCATGCAAGAGGCTGATGGATTGGGATGGTCCCTGACAATCTCCTACTAGGTATGGGATTTAGGAAATGTCAGAGAAGTGAGGAAACTCTAAAACATTCCCACCTTGCTCCATTCCTTCTCTGCCTGCTTGGGTTCTGACAGCTAGAGTGCTGGTGAGCCCCTGTCCCCCAGAAGCCCCGGAGGCACCCAGTGCTGAATGAGTCCTTTGGGAGCCCACCCTGCTGATGAGAGTCACCCCTGGGCAAGCCCTGTTCCCTCCTGGACTTTGCTTCAGCCAAACAGCCCCAAACATTCCCTGGATAGTTTTGCCTTTGGGACCAGGAATGCCCCCTTCCCAGGCCCTCATGCCCTCATCCCATGTCTAACTGTTAAAATCGACCTGCCCTTCCTTCAAGGCTGACTCACATGTGTCATGGTGCCCCAGGGGACTGTCTTGGATCCATCCCTGCTGGATGCGATGCTCACTTCATCTGGAAGGTCCCCGAAGTTCTCACTGCCTTCCTCATTGTTTCATCTGGGCTCTCTTGTCTTACTCTTTGGAACTCAGGGTGGAGACACTTTCTTTTGCATTTTTGTATTTCTCTACAATGCCAAACATGGGACTAATCACTTCATGATGTGTACAGGAAATGCGTGATGAGTTCAATTGCCAGGAATTTAGTCTCCAGATAAGACAGCACCACTGAAGGATAGGAAGCAGGGAATAGCAGGATGAAAGCAGAATTTGCATGTACTCCTGCATTCAACTGGTATTTATCAACAACCTTTACGTACTTCACACTCTGGTACATAGTGGATTTAAAGAAATAGTCACTTGAGTCACTTCAGGGACCTCACTGCAAGACTGAGTGCATAGTGGAGTTGGGAAGAGCTTCACCAAAGAAGTAACATTTAAACTGGGTATTGAGGCACGCACAGGAGTTTGCCAGATATCAGGGGAAGGGTACTGCTGATAAAGGGAATAATAAGAGCAAAGTCACTGAACCCTAAAAAGGATTGCGTAGAGAACTGAAAGAAACCCTGTGCCAGGGGTGAGGGGGAAATAAGCATGTGGGACAAGGCAGGGAGATGAAACCAAGGGGGAGGAAAGGGGCCTGACATTGAGGCAAAAGGTAGGGTTTTGGTGGCTCACTGGTAAAAAATCCACCTACCAAAATGTGGGTTCAATCCCTGGGTTAGGAAGATCACCTGGAGAAAGAAATGACAACCCATTCCAATATTCTTGCCTGGGAAATCCTAGGTGCAGCCTGGTAGGCTACAGTCCATGGGGTCACAAAGAGTCGGACACAACTTAGCAACGAAAGAACAACAAGATGTGCTGACTGTGAGGAGTGAGGAGTATGGAAGATAGGTAGTTGTGAACACGCAGCTGCTCCCCATCCTTCTCCTGGGGCTGCCCCGAACTCCTGGTCATGGCTGCTTTCATTTGGATTGTAGGTCCCTAAGGGGAGCTGCCTGCCCCATACCTCCAAGTTGCCAGCAGCAGCTAAAGATCCCAGCCACCTCCTCATCTACTCTCCTGGGGACAGAGACCTCAGCAGAACTGGTCTCTGGACTGAACCCTCCTCTGCCACCTGTGCCCTTAGGGGGTGGGCAGATGGCAAGGACCGTCCTCCCAGCTGGACAGCCTCGCTGGGCCGGCGGTGCCCTTTGGATCGTGCAGGAGATGGCAGGAGCCTGAAGGCCAATATCCGCCCTCCCAGGTGTCCAAACTTGGCAGTTCCATCAGTCTCCAGCCAACTGTGTCCTTGCAGATGAAACTGGCTAAAGGAAGGACCTGGATTCCAAATTGCTCCCTGAGTTTTTTTTAAATCAAGACTTTGATGTTTCCCATTCTGTCTGCTGACACCATTAGTCCTTATTCTTTTTTTAACCACCTCTTACATGCTGCCTGCATACTCTTGGTCATCTTAGGCTGTAGGATGGTCCCCTCCCCCAACCCTTAGTGTTACCTATTCCCTGTTCCTCTACGGTCTGTTTGGAGAGCAAGCTGGCCTTTGTCTTGTTGTGAATGTTTACACAAATGAAAAATGTCAGAGTTCAATCTATAAAGGAACCCAGGTGGGGAAGTTCCCAAAGCAAACATCCAAAGGTGCAGTGTGCGTCCCCTAAGGGTGGTCCATGGGGCGAAGCTGGTGCAGCATCAACTCACAGTCTCACATTTATTCAGCACCCGAGGCAAGAGGCCCTGCCCTCCCGGAGATTCCAAAATGAAAAAGACAAATCTGCAGCTGGTGAAATCCCAAGGTCCGTGTCACAGTGCTGTGCGAGCTCTTGGTCAGGAGTGTCTTGCCCCGGGTGCACGCAGGGAAGATTTGGTGGAGGAAGGGCTGGAAACCTGGGTGGAAAGTGGACATGCCTCCAACAGGAGAGGACACGAGGAATGGTGAGGACGTGTCAGGCTGGAGTAATGGTCTGACCAAAAATCTGAAAGGGAAGCTCAGGGACATCGGTGACAGGCTGGAGGGTGTTGGACAGACTCAGAGAGCCTTGAATGTCTGCCCAGGGAGTTAGGCTCTTCTGTGTGCAGGAGAGGAAGTGAGGCCTGTGGACGGGCATTTACACCTAGCACTAGTCCTCCTGGTGGGTATGTCTATGGCCTGGACCTGTCTGTGTTTTAAAAGATGCTGATGCTTCTTATGTGTATCACTGGACAAATTCATTTCTAAAATCCCATTAATTGTAAAATGGTCATATTTCTGAGATAGGAGAGAATGGTGATGTAGTGAAGGAAAAACTTTTCCTCCACCCTCGTAGGTTCAGTTCTTGGGGTCTGTGAATTAAAATGACAACAGGTATGAACAGGAAGAAAATGTTCATTTATGTGCATCATGCAAACATGTGCATATGCTCAGTATTGAGTAACTCAAAAGGATGGTTAGAATTGGGGTTGTATATACCTAATTTGACTGGAAAAGGTCAGTTTTCATTCCAATCCCAAAGAAAGGCAATGCCAGAGAATGCTCAAACTACCGCACAATTGCACTCATTTCACACGCTAGTAAACTAATGCTCAAAATTCTCCAAGCCAGGCTTCAGCAATACGTGAACCATGAACTTCCAGATGTTCAAGTTGGTTTTAGAAAAGGCAGAGGAACTAGAGATCAAATTGCCAACATCCACTGGATCATCGAAAAAGCAAGAGAGTTCCAGAAAAACATCTATTTCTGCTTTATTGACTACGCCAAAGCCTTTGTGTGGACCACAATAAACTGTGGAAAATTCTGAAAGAGATGGGAATACCAGACCACCTGACCTGCCTCTTGAGAAATCTGTATGCAGGTCAGGAAGCAACAGTTAGAACTGCACATGGAACAACAGACTGGTTCCAAGTAGGAAAAGGAGTACGTCAAGGCTGTATATTGTCACCCTGCTTATTTAACTTCTATGCAGAGTACATCATGAGAAACGCTGGACTGGAAGAAGCATAAGCTGGAATCAAGATTGCCGGAAGAAATATCAATAACCTCAGATATGCAGATGACACCACCCTTATGGCAGAAAGTGAAGAGGAACTCAAAAGCCTCTTGATGAAAGTAAAAGAGGAGAGTGAAAAAGTTGGCTTAAAGCTCAACATTCAGAAAACGAAGATCATGGCATCTGGTCTCATCACTTCATGGCAAATAGATGGGGAAACAGTGGAATCAGTGTCAGACTTTATTTTTCTGGGCTCCAAAATCACTGCAGATGGTGACTACAGCCATGAAATTAAAAGACGCTTACTCCTTGGAAGGAAAGTTATGACCAACCGAGATAGCATATTCAAAAGCAGAGACAATACTTTGCCAACAAACGTCCGTCTAGTCAAGGCTATGGTTTTTCCTGTGGTCATGTATGGATGTGAGAGTTGGACTGTGAAGAAAGCTGAGCGCCGAAGAATTGATGCCTTTGAACTGTGGTGTTGGAGAAGACTCTTGAGAGTCCCTTGGACTGCAAGGAGATCCAACCAGTCCATTCTGAAGGAGATCAGCCCTGGGATTTCTTTGGAAGGAATGATGCTAAAGCTGAAACTCCAGTACTTTGGCCACCTCATGCGAAGAGTTGACTCATTGGAAAAGCCTCTAATGCTGGGAGGGATTGGGGGCAGGAGGAGAAGGGGACGACAGAGGATGAGATGGCTGGATGGCATCACTGACTTGATGGATGTGAGTCTGGGTGAACTCCGGGAGTTGGTGACGGACAGGGAGGCCTGGCGTGCTGCGATTCATGGGGTTGCAAAGAGTCGGACATGACTGAGCGACTGATCTGAACTGAACTGATACCTAATTTAGCAGAGGAAATGGAAGAGAGAGAAAAAAGTCTCCTATGGGAAGAACAAATGGGTTTCTTTAAGAAAGAAAAATGACTTTTTAGGAGAATAAGTGGGAGATAAGAGAATTTGTGATAACATTTGTCTATACAGCTATGAGTGGCCTTTACATCTTCTTCAGGGCCATAAAACTCCCCCAGAGAGAGTTGGTGGATTGGCAAATTATGGTAAACTTACTCTTGGCCTCTTTCCTGGAAGTGGACCCCTCCCTAGAGGGAATTTATGATAGTCCTGATTTCTCAGAAGATTCTGCTTTTGGTCAGTTAGGGGGAAGCTCCGAGAAGCTTTCTTTCTGCATCTGTTGAATCTCAAATGTCTACAGCTGAAAACAATCGTTATACCAATTTTGGGGTTCTGAGTTACTCCCACAGTAAAATGGGGGAACTGTAGGAATTCCTGGCCAGACTGGAGCTGACCTTCACAACCAGAGGAAAACCAGTGATTGAAGAGTCATTCTCACTGCATAGGCCAAGCATCTGAATCACTGGGGTTATGTGGATAATTTCAAAATATAACTGATGCTGGGGAGTGGAGAGACTTTTAGGGACTGAATGATCCAGATAATTGTAGTGGTGGTGATGCCCTCCCAGCATGCCCTGGGGTGGTGGGAGCACATTAGTCATGGGTTGGGGTGAGGAGGGGTGGTTGAGGAACAGGGAATAAATAAAAGGAGTGAGCAGTCTTGTTTCCAGCAGGCCTGCAAGGGCGGGCTGGGAGTGGGGGCGGCTGCCGGCGTCCCAGGCAGGGAGACATGAGTCACACCCCGAGACGCTGACCTGCCAGCACCCGGCCTCTCTGGGAGAAGGAGGGAGCAGGCAGGCGCTGGAGGTTCCAAATGCCAGGCTTTGCCTCTCACCGTAGCCTCAGGCTAGAGATCTTTGTCATCCCTCATCAGCAACCTTTGCAAAGCCACGTGACTGAGTGGCCTCTGTTCATAGTTCTCCTGCCACTCTTTACCCTTAAACCATCAGAAGCTCTACTTCTGACCAGAAGAGCTGGAGCCACCCAGTCATGGTTCTACTCCTTGGGACTGTTCTCTGCTTGGGGGCTGGTTTGCGAAGGTGGGAGGAAGGAAAGACTCATGTTGTCTTCACAGCAGCCTGTTCTCCCCCAAGGCCTCAATTTGCTCTCGTTCCTTCCTCTGTGTGACCCTTAGCCCATGCAGGAGTTCGTCTGTCCAGAGAGGAGGTCTTTTCTAACGTTCTGAGAACATCTCGGCCCTAACCCCGGGAAAGGTAGCACCTGTAAAGCTAGCCATCACCAGGTGACATAGCCAGGCAGCTGGGTGGGTCAGGACCACTCCAGCTGAGGACAGGTGCTTGCCTCTGGGACCCACTTTCAAGGAGCCAGAGGCCAGAGTCATGGTCTCCTCCCAGTACTGAGAGTGAGAGTTAGTGCCCCCCACCCCCTTTTAAATGTGTTTGGCTGCACGGGGTCTTAGTTGCCATACACCGGGTCTCCGTTGTGGGATGCAGGATTTTTTTAGTTGCAGCAGGTGTGATCTAGTTCCCTGACCAGGGATGGAACCCGGGCTCCCTACACTGGGAGCATGGAATCTTAACCAGTGGATCACCAGTGAAGTCGCAGAGCCCCCTTTTATCTCGTCTATGTTCTGTAGCCTCCTGGGTCACACCCTCACCCCTGCCCAGCCCAGCCCCTCTGCCTCACCTCAGTCTGTGCCTCTCCCCTGCTCTATGCCTGGTCTCAGATGGGTGTGCAGCTTAGGGCCAGTGCCGCAGGCTTTAGCCTTGCTGGGGCAGCTTGGGTGGGAGCTAAAGTTGGGAGTTCTTGGCCAACCTCGGCAGAGAGGCTGAAGGCCATTGTCTGCCTGTGTGAAGGACTTTCGTTCCCAGGATTCTGCTTGATGACGCTGGGCAGTCTTGTTAGACGAGCTGAAAAGTTCATCTTTTGTTCCTCTACTGGATGTTTATAATGTCTGGGTACTTGCCTTTTTAAAATGTCATCATCTAGAAGAGCTTTATTTTATTTTATGTCCGGTCTTCCTTTCTATCTTCTAAGTGGGAAATAGAAGACCAGAGTGAGGGAGCAATTGAGAGGCTTGCTCTAAGCAAGGGACACAAGATCCCTTCCCCCAGTTTGCCCCTGCACCTTCCTTCCACAGCTCCAGAGCAGAGCTCATATTCCAGCTGCCAATGCACCTCTTGACCTTGAACCAGGCACAGCTGGTTCACACTCTGACACCCCCGGAGTGGCTGCTCTGAAATAACTCTGAGATGTCATCCTAGAGCAGAGACTCTGCTCCTTCTTGGAGCAAAGAGGGAAGAGCTGGAAGGACACAAGATGCTTCACATCCATGACCTCCGGCTTACAAAGCACCTGGCCCTCCCCCAGGATGGGGGAAGGCCACCATTCCTCTGAGGAGGGGCCCTTGGTGAAATGCTTCCACCTCAGTATTGGGATGTGGTTGATAACAGAGATTCTCGCTATGCAATGTGGTGGTCATAGCCATGCCAGAGTATGTGAACCTACATTTATGTAAATTAAAGTTTCTAAATTAGTTCCTAGGGACTTGCCTGGTAGTCCAGTGGTTAAGACTCTGCCTTTCCACTGCAGAGGGTGCAGGTCCAATGCTTGGTCTGGGAACTAAGATCCCACATGCCACGTGACAGGCAAAAAACTCCCAAAAAACCAGTTCCTATTGCACTAGCCACATTTCAAGTTCTCCACATGTAGCTGGTGGCTACCTAATCACACGGCATGGATACGGAACACTTCTGTCATCACAGAAGCCTCTCTTGGACAGCCCTGCAGGTGACTGGGAGAGAAGTTTGACAGAATTGATCAAATCCCCTGTACCCTGACCTGTCCATACAATCGATGTTGCATTCATGCCTCTCTGACCTTTTGGTGGACATTCAGAGGCTTCATTCTCTCTGCTGACACCCACAAGCTTCTTTCTCAACCCAGAGACCTGGTTGCCCCAGCCTTGTGAAACCTCCCTTCCAGAAAGAATAGGTAGCATGCCTCTGATCCAGCTGACTAGGCAACCCCAAGGATGAAATAACAACCTGACATTTACCCAAATGAACACCACTCTGTCTCTGGCGGTGACAGCTCTCACTCGGCTGTCCTGTCTAACTGCTATTTAGTAACTGGTAGACACTGGATGACAAGACCCATCCGATGCTCTGATGTCCGAGGATATTCTTTCCAGCTCCTGAGTGTCACTCCTCCCTTCCCCCAAGAGTCACCATCTCCCCAGATAAAATTGTCTGTTAATATCCTAGATGCAGGCTGTACTGGAATGACTTGGTGGGAGAGGCTTGTTTAAAATGCAGATTTCTTGGCTCTGCACCAAGCCAATAGAATGAGGATCTCTGCGGGAATGGTGGGGGGTGGGTGGGGGCCGAATCTGGGAACCACTGCTAGTGAGGGAGTATCTCAGGAACCATCCTTGGAGCCCCTGGAAACTAGAAATTGACTGCCTTTGCATTCTGGGGTCTCCGGTATATTGCAGATCATACCACCCCTGCGGCTGAAAGCTGGATACTGGGAGTTGCTGACGGTGGTAGATGACAGATGTTTGCCACACCCTTTTGTTTCTCCACCTGCTCATCCCCCATGCACACACATGTGTGCACACACAGGGGTGAGGACACATGTGCACATGCATACTACTCCCCATTAGGTCTGCTGGGTGACTAACAGACCGTAAGAAAACCCTGTTCCCAGCTCTGCCAGGAGGAGTTCCGGGCCTTCTCTCACAGGCCCTGCTGTGTGGAGCCTCAGGAACTGAGCCCTCAGGACCTGCCTCAGAGAGAGCTTATTTCTTTTCTCTAAATCAGGGTTTCACGACCTTTATTAGTCCTGCTCCACGTTAACGAACATTAAACTACCTCAGGGATTCTAATGTGTCATTATGTCCCCTCTTCTTGTTCCTCCAAAATGTTCTACAGTTTGTGTTATAAAAATAAGAGTTCCCCATCACTCCCCAAATGTAAAATTATATACACATACCACCTAACAGAGCATGAAGGTGCAGTTCATTACTGGAAAGAAAGGCATACTGCTGGAACAGCGTCTCTCTAGCAGGAGAACACCGGCCCCGCCCGAGACTCAGATTCAGGAGGTCTGGGCGGGTGCCCAAGAATATGCACCGCGGACGAGTTTCCAGGTGCCGCTGCTGCTGCCATCACTGGGCAGGGAAACCACACTTTGAGAATCACTGCTCTAGGAAGACTCCTCATTCCATCCTTGAGCCCAAAGGAAGTTCAAGCCTTTGTTTAAAACACCCAGATCATCACATGGTCTGGTCTCTCTCTGTTCTCCCTCCTTCTTCAGACCATAGAGTCTGTAAGACCAACCCTGTTGTCAGTAATGCTAATGGCCTTTCCTGGGGAATCTTCATATTATTATCAGACCATTTTTCTGTCCCTGCAAAGACTCCATCCACATGGGGTAGCTGTGAAGACAGGAGATGAGAAGAGTAGCAAAGACCCCTTTCTTAACATAGCTATACTGAACACACGTTTCCAAACTCTACATCCAGGAGGCTGTGTCCTTATCCGTAATTGGTAGTAACCACAGCAGAAAACTCACACAGGGACTCTGAATGACACTGGTGGAGAATACAGGCCTCCTGTTCCAGCCAGGACTTGGAACAATCATACAGGTTGTGTATTTATTCAGACCTTGCCATCTTGGCAATGAAGAAGTTTTGTGGAGTAAATGAGCAGAAGATGGAGAACTTTTCTGCTCTGTGTTTATAGGTTTTGACATTTCCCAAACGATCCATCTTGAGGTCTCACATCAAGCAGGCAAGCAGCCCTCTGACACTCTTGTTAGAAGTTTCACACTATTTATTTTTTGCCCTGGGAAGCAATCTAGTTCTCTGCCACTGAGGCTGTCAGGCAGTAACAGAGTGCCTGAGCTCACTCCGTTGTTTATGGGGCTTTCTCTGAATCCCCAGGCCTTTCCCATAGATGAGAAAAATCAATGGAAAATCTCTCAGCAACAAGCCTGAATGGCCCATCTGTCCTCAGCTGTCCCCAACTCACTCTTTGTTTAGTGTCCCTCACATCGATCAGCTAGGCTCTTTCTACTCTGGGCTGCTCAGTCTTACCTGGACGTTTACACTCAGTTAAAGGAACTTTGAGAGGAGAATGGCCCAGACGGTGATGGACTTACATGCATGCCTTCCCAGGAAAGACACAGGGAACTTGGAAGATCTTATCTAGAGAAGGGTCCTCCGGGGGACACCACTCTGCCTTCAGATATCCAAGCAGCTACCAGGTAGAAACCTCTTGGTCTTGCTTCCTGTGCTCCAGAGGGAAATCCTATTTTGTCAATCAGGCTATTTGCTGGGGTTTTTTTCTTCTCCAAGTGGGCTTCCCCAGTGGCTCAGTGGTAAAGAATCCGCCTGCCAACGTAGGAAACGCAGGAGACACAGGTTCGATCCCTGGGTCATAAAGATCCCTTGAAGGAGGACATGGCAACCTATTCCAGTGTTCTTGCCTGGGAAATCCCATGGACAGAGGAGCCTCAGCAGGCTACAGTCCATGGAGTCATAAAGAGTTGGACATAACTGAATGAGCATGCACACATGCTTCTTCTTCAGGCGTCTAACCTTGGTGTCCCGTGGAGCTTTTCTCTCTCTCCCCCTCCCTAGCTAGGAAATTTCACTTCTTCTTCTGGCTCTAAATGTCGTCTGTAGGCTGATGACTCCCAAAAGCATATCCCTGGCCCAGATCACTTTTTGAAAATGTAAACGTATGTATTCAACTGCAGACACACGTTTCCACTTGATATCTCCCTGACATTTCCAAAATAATGTGTGCAAAAGCGAACCCTTGATCTGTGCCCCTAACCCAAATCTCATCCTGCCACAGTTTTCCCATCTCGGTGAATGGCACCAGCCTCCACCTAGTTGTCAAGTCAGGGATCTGGGAATCATTTCTGGCACTTCCTTCTCATTCATACTCCACATCCAGCCCATCAGCAAGCCCTGTTTATTCTCCCTAACGGCACCCGACTCCAGTACACTTGCCTGGAAAATCCCATGGATGGAGGAGCCTGGTAGGCTGCAGTCCATGGGGTCGCTAAGAGTCAGACATGACTGAGCGACTTCACTTTCACTTTCACGCATTGGAGAAGGCAATGGCAACCCACTCCAGTGTTCTTGCCTGGAGAATCCCAGGGACAGGGGAGCCTGGTGGGCTGCCGTCTGTGGGGTCGCACAGAGTTGGACACGACTGAAATGACTTAGCAGAAAATGTGCCCTGAGCACCTCTCCTTCTCCCACCTTTGTTTCCTCCACCCTCAGTTAGGCCTTCCCACTGCCTCTCATGGGGTCTGCTACTGGTATTCCAACTGGTTTTCCTGCTTTCCCATCATCTGCCTCCATGCAACAGCGAGAGAGACATCTGAAAACTCCACATCAGATCATGTCATCCCCTAGCTTAAAACCCCTCGGTGGCATCTGAGACAGTTAGAATAAAGTCCAGGCTCTTTCCAAGACCTGCAAGGCCCTGCATGATCAGGCTCCATTTCCCCCTCTCACTTCATTTGGTACCACTCTCTCTGTCACCATCAGTGAGCACTTGAGCCACGCTGGCCTGTTACAGCTCCTCAGATGCACCAGGCTATTTCCTGATCCCGCTGCCTGGGCTTGCCTTCCAGCGTGCCCCGACTCCCTTCCATCTTTTAGTTCTCATCTTACACACCACCTTTCCAAAGAAACCATCTGTTTTAGTTATCCACCGCTTTGTAACAAATCATCCCCAAACCTAGTAGCTTAAAACAACCATCTTCTTCTCCTCTAGACAACCTTACCCTAGGTAAGCTACCTGGGTTTAGCTGGTAGTCCCTGTGCTGCTCTTGCTTGGGGCTTTCTCTCTCTCTCTTTTTTAAATTATGTATGTGGCTGTGCAGGATCGTAGCTGTGGCATGCGGGATTTTTAGTTGTGACATGCGAATTCTTAGTTGCAGTGTCTGGGATCAAGTTCCCTGACCAGGGATCGAACCCGGATCCGTGCATTGAGAGGTTGAATTCTTAACCACTGGACTGCCACTGGACCACCAAGAAAGTCCTGGGGCTCTCTTAAGTGGCCACAATCGGACAGCAACTGGGGCTGAGACATTCAAATGGTTTCACTCACAGTAACCAAGATGGTTACTTGGCAGGAACATTCCAGCTGGAGCACTGGGATGACTGGGTTTTTCTATGTCATCCCATGGGCTCACCCTCTCCAACATAGTCTTTCCAACAGGATGGTCAGACTGCTCTGGGCCTGGGTTGATCCCATTAAAACACTTGTTAGAATAGAGAGCCACAGATATGTATATTTCTTAGTGTGGATAACTGGCCTCCAGGAGTCTTGGTGTCATATAGTAGAAAAGAACAGGAATTTGGAGACTAAGATTCAAATCCACTTCTGATTCTTGCACTTTAATTAAGACTCTTTTGGGGGACTCCCTGGTGGTGCAGTGGATAAGAATCTGTCTGCCAATGCAGGGGACACGGGTTCGATCCCTGGTCCAGGAAGATCCTGCATGCCACGGAGCAGCTAAACCCGTGTGCCACAACTGCTGAGCCTGTGTGCTGCAGCTACTGAGCCTGTGCACTCAAAAAAGAGTAGCCCTCACTCTCTGCAACTAGAGAAAGCCTGCTCACCACAATCCAGCACAATCAAAAATAAAACAAATTATTTTTTACAAAAGGACTCTTCTGGTTGCTAGCAATGGGAATGGATTCTGGCTTGCCTAAGGGCAAAAGGGGAATTTGCCGGAAGGATCATAAGGCAGGGTTGATAACAACAATTCAACAGTAGATGTCAATGGCCTTTCTCCAGAGTACAGCTACTAACCTGTCTCAACCTCCGTGATTCCTTATCTGTGTGTCTCTCATTCTTTAATTTCAAGTCTCACATCTCTTAAGAGTCTGCTTGATCCAGCTTGGTTTCAGTATCACATTCCTGGTCAATACATCAGCTAAGGCCAGAGGACAGGTGCAGAAAAGGCTGCTGGGACTCCCTGAAAATGGGGTACAGGGCCAGAAGAGGAAAGCAGCTCATCTTCCACTTGCCTTGCTTCATTTCTCTGAAGAGCCCTCATTCCTTTTGTGGAATAAGATACTCAGAAGCCAAGATCTGGTCTCTAGATATCCTCACTGCTATTAGGATATTGCTGCTTCCAGGGGTCTTCAGGGATCAGACAGAGGCAGAGAACATTCACACATACACACAGAGTCACACCTGCAGGGGTTAATAGTCAGCCGCCTGTTGCTCTGGCTAAGCCGTAAGAAAATCATCGTGGGAAAAGAATAAAAGCAAAATACAGCAATATAGCATAACCCAAATAAAAGTACATTGGGTTGATCAGCTGGGGTTGTCATGCCCTGCTAAGCTAAGGAAAAACATAGTGTGGACCTTGGAATGCCACGTCGGCGCAAGTTCAGAATGCTGCTTGTGCACACACTGAGATGTTTTCCCAAGGCATATGCGGGTCTATGACCTCCAGCTAGGGATAGCCCTTGTACAAGAAAATAACAGTTTAAATTAATCAATAAAACGGGAGATGTGACTGGGAACACAGGAGGCTGACTTCATCGTAGCACAACAGATACTTTCTGCTTACCAAGACTAAATTAGAGTGATGTGGCTCTGAGGAACAGGGCTCTGGACCCAAGAGGTCTTGAGTCTCCCGGTCCCATCTTTAAAACTTTAATCCTGTCTCTAGTTTCTTTTTCCCAAACCATGCGTTGACCACTTTCGATCCCTACCTGTTGTGCTGGCCGCAGCACACACCCACATATGTCTACATTTATTTCTGTCTCTCTGAACGTGAAAAATCGAGAGTTCACATGGATGCCTGCAATTGCAAACCAATACTACAGGGTTAATGTTCGTTTTCTCTCTGTCTATATGTGTTAATCTACTGATGTTGATAACCAACCTGTGGTTGTGAAGGAGAATGTCCTTATTTGAAAGAAATACACACTGAATATCCAGTGATGGGGCATGAAGTCAGCAATTTACTCTCAAATGATTCTGGAAAAAAAATTCTCCAAACCATACTTGCAACTTTTCTTCGAGGTTTTGCAAAATAGATTTATTTTTTAAGTGTTCATAGGGAATTCTCTGAGTGCCCAGTGGTTAGGACTTGGTGCTTTCAGGGCCAAGAATGCAGGTTCAGTCCCTGATTGGGGAACCAAGACCCTGCAAGCCACACAGCATGGCCAAAAAAAAAATATTTTTTTTAAAGCTCTCATACAATGAATAGCCCTGCATGTGTCATTTCTTACATAGGGAAAGGGAAATGCTATGTCAAAGGGCCTATGCATTCCTAATTGTAATGACTATCACGCCTATCCCCCTCCATGGTGGCCTTATCAATTATAGACACTCCCAGCACAGGGGATGGGCTTCCCTGTTAGTCAGACAGTAAAGAATCCACCTGCAATGCAGGAAACCTGAGTTCGATTCCGGGTTGGGAAGATCCCCTGGAGGAGGGCATGACAACCCACTCCAGGATTCTTGCCTGAAGATTCCCCATGGACAGAGGAGCCTGGTGGGCTAACAGTCCATGGGGTCGCAAAAGGTCAGACATGATTGAGTGACTAAGCACAGCACAGCACAACAGCGAATGGTGTCCCCAAATCAGTGTTTTATCAAATTTAAATTTTTTTTAATAATTCAGTTGATGAAATCTGTTCTCTTTAGTACTTAAAAAAAAAATTATTTATCTATTTGGCTGTGCCGGGTCCTAGTTGCAGTATGCAAATTCTTGTTGTGGCACGTGGGATCTAGTAATAGTTCACTGACCAGGGATGGAACTTGGGACTCCTAGCCACTTGACCACCAGGGAAGTCCCTCTAATGTACTTTTAATCTGCATTTCTCTTATTGTGAATGAGTCTGAGCATCTTTCAGAGAGACTCAGAAGCCAGTTGTATTTTTCTTTCCTTGAGTGATTGGGGCACAACCTTTCGCCATGTTTTTATTGGCTATTGTTCTTTTATTTCTGTAGTTATGTTATTGATTTTATTTAGGACCTCTACACATGATGGAAATTACCCCAAATGTAAATTTTAAAGATGCTTTTGTATAGTTTTCATTATTATGTAGGCATATTTATGATCTTCTATTTTAGAGCTTTTTGGTTTTGTTTTACACCAACAAGGGATTATTCACAAATCTTTTCCCTATGGTTTCTTGTAGTATGTTTTTAAGTTTTATTTATTTGTACATTTAGATATTGGACACAATTGATATTTATCCTCATCCAACTTCGTGGTTTTTCCCAACTCCATTTATTGAATAATTCCTTTCCTGCACTGGTTTGAGATGCTGCCTTTACTGTACATAGAATTTCTCCAAGTATTGGGATCTGTTTCTGAGGTTTCTGTTCTGCCCTTGGATCTCTGTGTTCTCTCTGAGGCACAGTTTCTCATCTGTGTCTCTGGCTCTTCTTTCTCTCCCTTCCTCTGTTTCATTGCACCCATCCTGTGCTGTGCTAGTACATTTTCCCTTCTCTCTGCCAAACGGATCTCATCCAGCTTCATGGCCTAAAGTATGAGCCATGCATTGATGGTATATGACATTATTTCTCTGGCCCAGACCTCTCCCCTGAACTCCAAGCCCATGTAGCCACCTGTCCTCTCCGTCTCCCCTTTGGAGGATTAATCTGCATTTCAAATTTAACATTTCTAAATCTGAACTCCTTATCTTTCCCAGAACCTGATTCTCCCACGAAGTTTCCCAGTCAAGAAACAACAGCCCCATTTTTTCCGTAACTCAAGTCAAAAATCTTCAAGTATTTTAGAAAATATTTGTTTGACTGTGCCAGGTCCTAGTTGCAGCATGCGGAGTCTTTGATCTTCGTTGCGGCACCCAGTATCTTCAGTGGTGGCATGCAAACTCTTGGTTGTGGCATGTAGAATCTAGTTCCCCTACCAGGGGTCGAACATGGGCCCTTTGCATTGGGAGTGTGGAGTCTTAGCCACTGGACCACCAGGGAAGTTCCCCAAATCTTCAAGTCTTGACTTCTCTCTCCTTCTGTACATCCCCTCTCTCTGTCAAGTCCTGTCAGTTCTGCCTGCAAACATGCAGAATCTAATCAGCTCTCACCACCTCCACCACTGCCTGGGTTATAGCAGTCGCTTCCTAACCAGTCTTTCTGTGACATCTCTGATTCTCCCCACAGTGGCCAAATCAATCCTTTTAAAAAGTAGTCAGATCCTCTCCTCCTCTGCTCATAACTTTCCAATGACTTCCAAAGCCCCACAGAAGTTCCCAAGACCCACCTAACCTCGCCCCCAGCCAACTCTCAGAACTTCATTTTCTTCCGTGCACCCACTCTTTTGCTGAGCTCCAGCAGCATTAGTCCCCCCTCTGTTCCTTGATTATACCAAGAGGACTCCTGCCTCAGGACCTTAGCACATGCTGTTTCCTCTACTTACAATGCTCTTCCTCCAGGTATACCTGAGACTCTTTCTCTCACCTCTGTGTATTTATTAAAATGCCACCTCCTGGGAAGGTCTTCCCAGACTTCTTTGTATAAAATAGAAACCCTACCTTGTACCCCAACTTTCTGTCTTCTTACCCTGTACTTCAGTCAGTCAGTTCAGTTACTTGGTCATGTCCAACTCTTTGTGACTCTATGGACTGCAGCACGCCAGGCTTCCCTGTCTATCACCAACACCCGGAGCTTCCTCAAACTCATGTCCATCAAGTCAGTGATGCCATCCAACCATCTCATCCTCTATCATCCCCTTCTCCTCCTGCCTTCAATCTTTCCCATCATCAGGGTCTTTTCCAGTGAGTCAGTTCTTCACATTAGGGGGCCAAAGTATGGAGTTTCAGCTTCAGTATCAGTCCTTCCTGTGAATATTCAGGACTGATTTCCTTTAGGATGGACTGGCTTGATCTTCTTGCAGTCCAAGGGACTATCAAGAGTCTTCTCCAACGCCACAGTTTAAAAGCATCAATTCTTCAGCACTCAGCTTTCTTTATAGTCCAACTCAAATCCATACATGACTACTAGAAAAGCCATAGCTTTTACTAGACAGACCTTTGTCAGCAAAGTAATGTCTCTGCTTTTTAATATGCTGTCTAGGTTGATCATAGCTTTTCTTCCAAGGAGCAAGCGTCTTTTGATTTCATGGCTACAGTCACCATCTGCAGTGATTTTGGAGCCCAAGAAAATAAAGTCTCTCACTGGTTCCATTGTTTCCGAATCTATTTGCCATGAAGTGATGAGACTGGATGCCATGATCTTAGTTTTCTGAATGTTGAGTTTTAAGCCAACTTTCTCAGTCTCCTCTTTCACTTTCATCAAGAGGTTCTTTAGTTCTTCTTTGCTTTCTGCCATAAGGGTGGTGTACTTACAACCCTGAAATATTGCATATTTATTTATGTCTGTTTATTGTCTATCTTGCTAGCATGAAAATCCCCACGAGGGCAGAGGTGTATTATTTTCTTTTACTGACACTCTTTTGCATCTAGAAGAGGCATATACTAAGTCCTCCATAGCCTCATGTGGACACAGAAGTTTATCATATGTCACGTGCTAAGTCAGTCGTGTCCAATTCTTTGCAACCCTGCCCCGTTCCTCTGTCCATGGAATCACCCAGGCAAGAATACTGGAGTGGGTAGCTATTATTCCCTACTCCAGGGGGTCTTCCAGAACCAGGGATCAAATCCGGGTCTCTTGCATTGCAGGCAGATTCTTTACTGTCTGGACACTAGGGAAGCCCATCATATATCACACTTGGAGGTATATAAGAAAGAAAATTTGAATGAGCAAAATGAATTGACTAAAGTAGTTCTAAAGTGTCTTTACATTCATATTTTGATTCTGACCATTGATGTCCTTGTTTTTCCAACCAATTTTGTCCTCTGTGCCTGCAAGAGTCCCACTTTGATGATGCAGCATTTCTTAAAAGAATACCCCACTATTGTGTCCAAGAGTTTCTTCCAAGTTGCTGATAATCTTGGCCAGTGTTTTTGTATATGGACAGGTGATGACAATTACCTCCTGACTGCCACCTCAGTGGCAGATGTTAAATTGTAAAAACAACAGTCAACAGGAAGCAGAACCAATGAATTATGGTACTTATCTAGTAGGACTGATTCCCCCAGTTATTCTTCTTTTCCATTTTTTTCCCTAATTATTCTTGGTCATTTTTTCTCTACGAGTAAAGTTAGGAAATATTGTTTATATAAATAAATGATGATGATATATGACAAATAAATAAATGACAATAGTAGAAGCAGAAACATATAATCACTTGGTTGATTATTTTATGTAACAGTTGTAACTGCTTTTTGCATTAGGGTCATATCAACAAATACCAGGTAGTCACTCCCATCCCATGCTCCTAGCAGACACTGTCAATCCATCAGGAATCTATTTTTCATGGTTCCCAGAAGAAGGCCTTAAAATCCTTTTCAACACAGTATTCCAGGTAGCCATTAGCAGCTAATTAGAGTCTGCACATAGATTAAATGCGCCAAGCCAACAGTCACTCAGAACATGTGGAAGTGAAAGGGCAAAAAAATCTAAATCTGTTATCGGTTCTTCAACAAGACAAGATATGCACTCTAAACACCTCTTGTTGTTGTTCTTTAGTTGCTAAGTCATGGCTGACTCTTTGTGACCCCACGAACTTCAGCATGCCAGGCTTCCTTGTCCTTCACTATCTTCCAGAGTTTGTTCAAACTCATGTCCACTGAATCGATGATGCCATTCAGCCATCTCATCCTCTGTCGTCCGCTTCTCCTGCCCTCAATCTTTCCCAGCATTGGGAGTCTTTTCTAATGAGTCAGCTCTTTTCATCAGGTGACCAAAGTATTGGAGCTTCAGCTTCAGCATGAGTCCTTCCAGTGAATATTCAGGTTTGATTTCCTTTAGGATGGACTGGTTGGATCTCCTTGCAGTCCAAGGGACTCTCAAGAGTCTTCTCCAGCACCACAGTTCAAAAGTATCAGTCCTTCGGCACTCCAGCTCTCACATCCATACATGACTACTGGAAAACCCATAGCTTTGGCATTTGTTGGCAAAGTGAAGTCTCTGCTTTTTAATATGTCTAGGTTTGTCATAGCTTTCCTTCCAAAGGTCAAATGTCTTTTAATTTCATGGCTGCAGTCACTGTTCACAGTGATTTTGGAGCCTCCAAAATAAAATGTCACTATTTCCACTGTTTCCCCATTATTTACCAATAAATGATGAAACAAGATGCCGTGATCTTAGTTTTTTGAATGTTTAGTTTTAAGCCAACTTTTTCACTCTCCTCTTTCACCCTCGTCAAGAACCTCTTTTGTTCTTCGATTTCTGCCTTTAGAGAGGTACCGTCTGTATATCTGAGGTTGTTGGTATCTCTTCCAGCTACCCTGACTTCAGTTTGTGAGCGTCCAGCCTGTCATTTCACTGGGTGTTGTATTCTGCATGTTGTTGCTGTTTAATCTCTATGTCTTGTCTGACTCCTTTGCAACCCCACGGACTGAAGCCGGCCAGTTTCCTCTGTCCCTGGGATTCTCCAGGCAGAAATACTGGAGTGGGTTACCATTTCCTTCTCCAAGGGGTCTTCCCGACCCAGGGATTGAACCTGCTGCATTGGCAGGAAGATTCTTTACCGCTGAGCCACCAAGGAACTATAAGACAACATACAGAACTATGTTGTCATATAAGAACTATGTGACAACATACAGCGTTGACATACTTCTTTCCCAGTTTTGAACCAGTCCATTGTTTCATGTCTAGTTCTAACCTGCATGCAAGTTTCTCAGGAGACAGGTAAGGTGGTCTGGTATTCCCATCTCTTTAAGAATTTTCCAGTTTGTTGGACCCACACAGTCAAAGGCTTACTTTAGTCAATGACTAAACACCTCCACCCCTCCTTTGGGAAAAATTGAAACCCTGTATCAGTTAAAGGCTATTTAAAGACTTCCCCATCACACCACCAGTTTAGCTGAGTTCAAAGCTAAGTTATGAACCTGCAGCCCTGCAGCCAGTCCATAGGGTGGCAAAGAGTTGGACACGACTGAGCAACTGAGCGACTGAATGAACTGAACTGGGGAACTAAGATCTCTCATACCTCAAGGGTGAGGCCAAAATAAAGAAAAAAAGGTTAAGTGAGGACACAGGGTGGGGTCCTGATTCAATAGGATTGCTGTCCTCATCAGAAGGACACCTGAGTTCTTTAGTCTCCCACCCAGGGTTCAAACCCAAACGCCCCCTTGCAGTGGGAGCACATAGTCTTAACAACTGGACCACCAGGGAAGTCCTTGTCCTCATTTAAGCTTAATCATTTCCTTAGAGGTCCTACCTCCAAAGAAAGCCTGTGAATTGGATTTTCAACATACAAATTTTAGGGGGACACACTCACTCGGGCCATAGCACTAAGCATAAGAACACAGGGGAAAAGTCCTACTTTGTCGGTTCCCTAGGAAAAGCAACTATTCCCTGGACACCTGCACAGACCTGACCTCAACACCTGAAATGATCAAGCTGAAGGATTTATCAGGGACTAGATCCAGCAATCTTGTGTTGTGTTGGCAGGAAAAATCCTTTGTCTAATTATGAACCGCCGCATCCCAGAATTGTGGGGCGAAGTCTGTTTTCAATTCCTTTTAACAGAGCTTCTCTCTGTGACAGTTCTAGCCAATTAAGCCTACTCTGCAGGTTCCAGGCAGAGAGGGCTCTGTGTATGGGCTATATTTAGTGCCCAGGTGGCAGATGGACATGGGCCATGCTGAGCACAGCACTACTGTGCTCACCACCCCAGCTGTGCCAGGATGGCTCCCGGGGGCTTGTGTGGCAACACGGAGGCTCCCTACGCCTGTGCCAACCCAGGCCTCCTGCCCAGCCCCAAATGGCTTTGGAAAAACCTGCCTTAGGTGGCGCAGTGCCTCTTTATGGGCACCGTGCCCGGGGCCTACTGGCTTTTTAAGGGCTTGTAGAAAATATCTGAAACCTGAGTTTAAAATATATTGGTTCCAAGAGACAAAAGTTTCTAATTTGAAATCAGTAAATGTTAATTAAATGCCCAGAAAATGTCAGTGGTCACCTACAGTTTAACTCTTTGTTGTTAGTCACTAAGTCATGTCTGACTCTGTAAGACCCCGTGGACTGTAGCCTGCCAGGCTCCTCTCCCCATGGAATATTCCAGATAAGATCACTGGAGTGGGTTACCATTTTCTTCTCCAGGGTATATTCCCAACCCAGGGATAGAACCCGTGTCCCCTGCTTGGCAGGTGGGTTCTTTACCATTGAGCCACGAGAGAGAACAGTAGTGGGAAGTTCCCAGTGGTTGGGACTCTGCTTCCAGTGCAGGGGACATGGGTTCAACCCCTAGTCAGGGCACTAAGATCCAGCATGGCAAAACAAACAAAAAAGTAAGAACAATAAGGATAATTTATTTTAAAAAGTATAAAAGTCCTTTCAAATTTTCTAGAGCAAAGAGATATTTAGCATGGAGTTTGGGGGCCTTGTGATGCTCGCTATGATGGGGGAGATCCCCTAAGGCCAGCTAGCCCAGGGCCTGGCCCAGGTGTGTCCTCTAATGACTGTGAGGACTTGACATTTGGGCAAAGCCTGAGTCCCAGCCCACCTGCTGCCATGTTTCTGAGGTTGCCTAGCTGTCCCAGTTTGATCCAGGCATCACCCAGGCCCCAACACTCTATACCAAGTTCCTCACGAGGTCATCTAGGAACCACCTGCAGCATTTGGAGCTCTTGTTTAAAATGCGGCTTCCTGGGCCTCAGGACCTACTGGATCAGGTTATTTAGGCAAGGCCCAGGAAGCTGTACTTAGAATCAGCTTCCAGGTGATTCTGATACACAGTAAGCTATATACCAGCGCTTGAGAGCGCATGCTTCCTGTTTGGCGAAGAGCTGAGCTGAACTAGTGAGAAGCAGGTCTCGGGATAGGAAGCAGGACGCTGTGAGGTTCATGGCAGAGAACTGGGCCAGAGCCAGGACCCAGGGAAGATGTCTAGGACAGGAAGGGCAGCAGGTAAGCCCAACAGACTGGGGCTTGTGCCCTTTCTGGCTCCTGAACTCTCCCACCTGCCCCAAGCCAGCCTGCAGGGCTCAGGGCTTAGGCACTGGCCGAAGCTCTTCAGGGCTGGGTCAAAAGGAAGGCGGGGGGTGGGGGTCGACATGCACTCATTTATTCAATGTACATTCGTCCATCTAATGTTAACGAAGCACCCACTCCGCCCCAGGTGCTGGGCTAGGGCCTGGCCATACAGCAATGAACAAAAATGGATGTTGTTACCTGCCTTGTGAGGCACACAGATCTGGCATAGCCTCTGGGCACATCTAACAGGGCTACTTGGGCCTGGAAACAGCTGCTGGGAAGTGAAAGTGGGATCATGGCCCAGGGAAGGGGATCCCATTTTATTCCAGGTAGGAGGGAGCTCAGGCCACTGCAAACTCTGAGGAATGTCAGTTGAGGGGTTCTGCATCATTAGCCAATCAACCAGTAAGTCTTAACACCTGCTTCTTTCCCCTTACCCCATCCACCTCCAGTTCCTATCCATTCTGTTTTAAAAAAATTTTAAACGCCAAAAACATTTTGTACTGGGGTATAGGAGGAGAAGGGGACGACAGAGGATGAGATGGCTGGATGGCATCACCGACTCGATGGACATGAGTTTGAGTGAACTCCGAGAGTTGGTGATGGACACGGAGGCCTTGCGTGCTGCAATTCATGGGGTCGCAAAGAGTCGGACACTGAGCAACTGAACTGAACTGATAGCCAATTAAAAATGTTTTGATAGTTTCAGGCGACCAGGGAAGGGACTCAGCCGTACATATATATGATCCATTCTCCCCCAAAGCCCCCTCCCATCCAGGCTGGCACATAACATTGAGCAGAGTTCCATGTGCTATACAATAGGTTTTTACTGGTTATCCATTTTAAATACAGCAATGTGTACATGACCTTCCCAAAGTCCTTAACTATTCTTTCCACCCAGCAGCCGTGAGTTCGTTTTCTAAGTCTGTGGTCTCTCTCTGTTTTGTAAGTAAGTTCATTTGTGTTATTTCTTTTTAGATTCCACATATTAGGGATGTCATATGATATTTCTCCTCCTCTGTCTGCCTTATTTCACTCAGTATGATACTCTCTAGGCCCATCCATGTTGCTGCAAGCTTGTCCATTCTACTTTCAAAATATCTCTTGCACTGCCCACTTCTCTTATTCCCTCTGCCACTAGCCTAGCCCAAAGCCATGATCATCTTCCTCCAGGGTGATGGCAGGAGCCACTGACCATTGTCGTGACAGCACCATTCTAAACCGTCTCTAAAACATTATCCTAACTCCCACCAGGAACAGGGATCCCCTGCTTATAGCCTCTCAAGTGACTTCCCAGGGCTTCCCTGGTGGCTTAAACAGTAAAGAATCTGCCTCCAATGCAGGAGATCTGGGTTCAATCCCTCGGTTGGGAAGATCCCCTGGAGGAGAGCAAGACAATCCGCTCCAGTATTCTTGCCTGGAGAATTCCCATGGACAGAGGAGCCTGGTGGGCGACAGTCCATGGGATCGCAAAGAGTCGGACACGGCTGAACAACCAAGTACAATCCAGTGACTTCCTAAGGGGCTTATTTAAAATAAAATCCTAACATGATTTACAGAACTCCTGATGACTGGCCCCAGGCTTCCTCACCAACCTTGCTTCCTGCAGACACCCCTGCCCCAAAGTTTGTTGGCCTGAGGACACTCACACACCTGGAATGCCTTTCCCCGCTTCCTGTCCTGTTGCCCGAATGATTGCTAGTCATCCTTTATGCTTCTACTTAAATATTTCTTCCACAGAGATGCCTTCCTTGGCTACTCCCTACCCTCAATACAAATGCGGTCCCCTGTCCATTTCACCTTTACTTTGTATTCATAGTATGTACATAATAATTATAAATTTCATTTTCTTGTGATTATTTAATAACTAATCATAAGCTCCTTCAGGCAGAAAGCTGACCTGTTTTGCCACTTTTGGCACACACAGTACCTAGCACATCGGTACTCAATAAACATTTGTTGAATGAATGAATGAGCGAGCACATCCTCGTGCTGTGCTTCTTCCAAAGTGTCCATCCTTGTGGCAGGAGTCATGGCAAATGCAAGGAAAAGGAAGAAATCATAGTCCCTGCGCTTTGATAGATTTGAGAAGATACTTCACGAACAAGACATTTATATTTGTTATTGACTAATGAATAATGGATTACTCCAAAACTTAGCAGCTTAAAATAATAAACATGTATAATCTCACACTGTTGCAGGGGGTCAGGTATTTTGCAACAGTGTAATCGGGTGGTTCTGGCTCTCATGAAGTTTTAGTCAACACGTTGGCCGAGGCCTTGGTTATCGAGGCCTCGGTTATCTGAAGGCTTGACTGGGACAGGAAGATCCACTTCTAAGATGGCTTGCTCACAAGCCTACCATTAGTATTTGTTGTTGCCTAGTAACCTCAGCTCATCATCACACGAGCCTTTTAATAGGGCTGCTTGAGCAACGTCCTGACCTTGACATGGCAGCTGAATTCCTCCAGAATAGGCCATCTAAGGGATTTCCCAGGGGGCACCAGTGGTAAAGAATCTACCTTTCGAAGGAAATGTGAGACCACAGGTTTGATCCCTGGGTCTGGAAGATCCCCTGGATGAGGGCATGGCAACCCACTCCAGTATTCTTGCCTAGAGAACCCCATGAACAGAGGAGCCTGGTGGACTACAGTCCAGAGGGTCTCAAAGAGTAGGACACAACTGAAGCAACTTAGCAGGCATGTACAGACAGGAAAGTACAAACCAGAAGTCGCACTGTCTTTTATGACCTAGCCTTGGACTTCACACTGATGTTTCTGCCACATCCTATAGGCTACAGAGTTCAGCTCTACTCATGGAGGGAGAAGACTACACAGGAAGTGAGGATCACTGGGGGCCATTGTAGAGGCCAGCTACCACGTGGTCCCTGCATATAAGTGTGAATTCAGAAAAGGGAACAATCTCTGGAATCATTAGGATTGATTTGATGAATGAGGTTGATTTGCTCTGTATCCTGAAGAATAACTAGCCACTGGAGAGTCCTCTGTGAGTGGAGGGAAGGCAGGCCAAGTGGGAGCAGAGCATGAGCAAAGGCACTGAGGCAGGGAATGGACATCATTGTTAGAGAGGACACTGGTCTGGCTGGAGCAGACTGTGTTTGGTGAGGTAGAGGTAATAAGATAAAGTAGGTGACATCAAGCGACTTAGCAGGCATGACATAAGTGGGTGACATCAAGTTAGAGCGGCTTTAGAAGGTTGATAATAAGAAACACTGTAGGCGGCTGTGATGTCTGGCTGTGCTGACATAGAGCTTCAGGAAGCGTCATTGAGGGGCAGCATGTTGGGTAGTTTGGTCTGGGGTGAGGCTAAGGTAGATACACGAGCCGTGTCCTGGTGAGAACCAGAATTAAGATATTGGCATTAGGAGAAGGAAAGGGGGCAGACTTATTTGGGTTTTTAAAAAACATTTATTTGGCTGTGCTGGGTCGTAGCTGCAGCATGCAGGATCTTAAGCCTTTGTTGCTACATGCAAAATCTTTAGCTGGTATGTGAGATCTTTAGTTGTGGCATGTGGGATCTAGTTCCCTGACCAGGGGTTGAACCTCGGTCCTCTGCACTTCCACTCGACTTGCACTGGGGAGTGCCGAGTCTTAGCCACTGGACCACCAGGAACATCGCAGAGTTTTAGGTATTATTACAAAGAAAGAACCAACACTACAGAAATCCTGGGAAATGGAGGATGAGGTCTGCACCCCAATTTGTCCTGTGCACAATATGGGGGGCATGTTAGTACCTGCTCCACCCACCCCCCAGCATTGAGATTTACATCACGTGATACGATGGATGAAACTACTTTGATAGAAGCTGTAGACACTGAAGGGATTAATATTGTAGGAATGATTCACCTGGGGAGCAGTGTTTATTTTCAGTCAGAGGGAGATAAAAGTTGGAAAAAGAATAGGGACTATTTGGGGCCATGCCTGTCCAGCAACCCATCCCTCTCTCCTTTCTAACCTGATGGATCTAAAACCCAACACCTCTCTTGTCCTTTCTTTGTGCCCCATTCTTCTCCCAGTTACCCATCTGTAGTCTGGGCATGTGACTCCATAGTCCTAGGGAACCTGCAGTCTCCCCATTTTCCTTTACTCCAGTACAAGCCCACAGCAGTCAGGAGACTGTGCCGGGGAAGCATTGGCAGCCACTACCAGTTACTGCAAAAGGCTGAGTGATGTGGGAGACTGGGTCTTTTGGAGCCTGAAGCAATACCCAAAGTGACCAGAGCAGAGGAGATGCTGACCCAGCCAGCAGACTCTGAATTTCAGTGTCTTAACCTCTGTGTCTGTCTAATCTCTCCTGGTCTACTAAGTTCCTTGCCCACAGATAAATTTGCAGAGAAAACACAGTTGTTTTCCTCTTTGCTGTGTTTATCATATGCACAGCCCTGTGGTTACTTATCCTCATCGTGTTAGAAATAATGAGGTTCTGGATTTGCATTGTCATTTCCAAGTACTTTCACAAACATCATCACGAAGGGGCATATAATGAAAAATAGAGATATCATGTATTAACTATCCAGATTTACCCCCAGTTACTGTCATTGCATAGACTCAATCTTCTCATCTGAGAAATGGGATAGCAATAGAACCTACCTCTTCCAGCTACTGGGAGGATTGAATGAAATTCAGCATGGTGCCTGGCAGGTCATGGTGGGAGGGCAGAAACCTCACTCTCAGGGTGTCTGCAGGCTGGTTGGGGAGACACATGGGGGAAAAAAATGTCTGCTTTTTTTGGGCTGCCTGGGCTTTTGTTAATAAATTTCCAGCAGGACGTTTCCGCCACTTGCCTTTTTTTAGAGACATGAAGAGAGGAGAATTGAAAACATTTCCTATGTTGAAATGAAAGGCACTATTTAATCTTGTCACCATCTGCCTGCGCTCCAGGCTGGGAGCCCACAGGCCCAGCTCCCTGTTTCCTAGCGACAGGCAGGCACACCTTCCCCATTAGAGAACACCCACTGCAGGGAATGCTTCCACCCCAGGGAACTGGAAATGAGGTGCCCCAGACCAGAAGGGGGCCCAGCCTCCTGGATGTATGTCTTCGAACAGGCCACCTGTTCTTCTCTCCCAGGGTCACACAGCAGTAGGGCCAACCCTTAATTTGCAAAGTCCTTGAGGTCGCCCTCGGTGCCCCGAGCCCCCTTCTCATCAGCAAAGCTCTCAGGCTGTTTGCATTTCTGAGGGATGACATAACAAATTACCACAAGTTGGGGGGCTTATAACAGAAATTTCCTTCCTGGCAGTTCTAGGGGTCAGAAGTCCAGAATCTGGGTCTGCTTAGGGTGAGTCCCTTCCAGGGCCTCTGTGGGAGAACTGGCTCTGTGCCCACCTAGAGGTCCCAGTGGGGTCCCCAAGCCCTGATATTTCCTGGTTTGTAGATGTACCACTCTCTGCCTCCATCCTCACAGCTTTCCCTCTTTGTCTCTGTGTCCTCTGTTCTGTCTTTTACAAGGACACTCATAATTGGATTTAGGGCCCATCCTCATCCAGGATGATCACATCTTTCTATTTTCACCTAAATTACATTGCAAAGACCCTCTTTAAAAAAAAAAATTTTACTTGGCTCTGCCGGGCCTTAGTCATGGTATATGGGCTCTAGTTCCCCAACCAGGGATCGAACTTGGGCCCCCTGCACTGGGTGTGAATAGTCCTACCCACCAGACCACCAGGGAAGTCCCACCCTCTTTGAAATAAGATCATTTCAGAAGATCTGAGGTCCCAGGTGGACAGATCTTTGAAGGGGCGGGGAGAGATGCAATTCAATCCACTGTAGAAACTAGCAAGTCACCTGGGCTCTTCCTGTCCAGGTGAAAAGTTTAACAAATGACTCTTAGGACAGTGTGTGGGGATGCCCCTGGATCCCACAGTCAAGTGATATGTATTTTGAAAATGGAGCTTGGGACAAGGCAACAGCTTAACCAAAGAAGACGTAGTCCCTGTGGTGATTTCTCTCAGGGAGGTGCTTTCCAACAAGGTGTCTTCCTGGTGATCCTGCTTGGCACAGGGCAGCAGCCATGTCTGTGCAAACAGCAGAGAGGCACCCCAGCCTGTCCTGAGTTTCCTAAACATCTCCCTCTGATAATGAAGCTGGAACCTGATCATCTGACATCCCTACCTTTTAGTTCTTGTCCTTAAAAAAAAAAAAAAAAAAAAAAACATAAGCAACAACAACAAAAAACTGTCACACGCACTTATCCTTTTTTGAATAGATAATATAATCTCATAGTTTCGGCTTCCAAAGGAACAAAAGGATAGTCTGTGAAGATTCTCCCTCCCACTACCGTCTCCCCACCACTCACCTTTCCAGAAGTCACTGATGTTTCAGTCTCATGTATTCTCCAGAGACGCATAAATAGTCAGATTTTCTTCTTCCATTTACTGCTTAAGTGATAGCTACTGTACCAGCTTTTGTAACTTGCTGTTACAAAAAACCTTGCAGTACATTCTGGGGATCTCTCAGTAGCAGTCATGAACAGAGCCTGCTCGTACTTCTTTAATTACGAGAAATATGGCAGAAGTATCCACCATGAAGAGATACTGCAGGGCCCCACCCAGTGCCCAGTCGATGGTCCCAGGGGCTGTTCCCTATGTTTCCTGCTGCTACCAACAGCTGCTTGGAGTAACTCTCCATGGGCATCATGTCCTACATGGGTGGCAATAAGTCTCTAGGTTAAAGTGCTGGGAGTTGCTGGACTCCCCTCCCTCCGTCACAAACCTTCTGGACTCGAAGGCCCTGGACTGAATGGCACAGCCTCAGAGAACCTGGCTTGGTTGAGATGGCAAGTGGAAATGCACCATGAACTAAAGCTTTGCCACCAGCTAAAGCTTTGCCACCAGGCACAACCTGTGTCAAAGTCCCTGGACTGAGGGTGGACTGGAGACTGCAGGCTTGGTCCCAACTCCAGTTCTGCTCAGTGTGACCTTGGCAAGTCACTCACCCTCTCGGGGTCAGTGGGTACCTTAATCCCTGTCACTCCCTCTTTCCCAGATTTTAGGGTGAGATGGGCAGATGTGCTCCAGAGCTCACTGTAAGCCGGGTCCCAACAGCAATCACATCCTGTTTATTACTAATAATGGTGGCTATGAAATAGTGTGAACTTCATTTCACCCCTTCTGCTCCTGTGTCTTTCCAATCTTACGTCCTTGTTGTTGTTCAGTAACTAAGTCGTGTCTGACTCTTTGTGACCCCAAGGACTGCAGCACACCAGGCTTCCCTGTCCGTCACTATCTCCCAAAGTTTGCTCAAACTCACGTCCATTGAGTCAATGATGCCATCCAACCATCTCATCCTCTGTCTCCCCCTTCTCCTCCTGTCCTCTGTCTTTTCCAGCATCAGGGTCTTTTACAATGAATAGGTCTTTTCCAAAGTATTAGAGCTTCAGCATCAGTCCTTCCAATGAATATCCAGGGTTGATTTCCTTTAGGATTGACTGGTTTGCTTTCCTTGCATTCCAAGGGACTCTCAAGGGTCTTGTTCAGCACTGACTCTCTGAAAAGAAAGATAAGGTTGAGGGAACATCTTCCTTTTTGGAATTACCTGGTCTGCTGGGGCAATGTGGGCTGCAGGCAAGCAGGTCTGGGAGGTCTGACCCAGCAGACCCCAAGAGGCAGGGAAGGTTGTATGGGAGATCCCAAGACCAAGTGACAGACAGGTGTCTGAGAGGACTTTCTGCCAGAAGGCCTCAAATACAGATAGCTAACATTTTCCTGGTTCTTTACAAAGTGCTTTCTCATACGCTTTCTCAGTTAATGTGTGATTCAGCCAGATTCTTAGTGGATTTAAGCAGAAAAAGAATCTAGTGAATATTCTAGGCAATTCTCACAGAATTGCCTTCAATTTGAAGTATGCTGCTCAGAAGTCTGGAGAAGGCGATGGCACCCCACTCCAGTACTCTTGCCTGGAAAATCCCATGGACGGAGGAGCCTGGTGGGCTGCAGTCCATGGGGTCGCTGAGTCAGACATGACTGAGCGACTTCACTTTCACTTTTCACTTTCATGCATTGGAGAAGGAAATGGCAACCCACTCCAGTGTTCTTGCCTGGAGAATCCCAGGGACCGCGGAGTCTGGTGGTCTGCCGTCTATGGGGTCGCACAGAGTCAGACACGACTGCAGCGACTTAGCAGCAGCAGCAGCAGCAGCTCAGAAGTCAGATGGGAGCCAGGAAAGAGGCTGTGAGACCCCATGGCCTCAAACACTAGATTTCACCCAGGCTGGACACAGGCTACCAGAGGCTGAGGTGACCTCTTAGCACAAATCGTCATCCCCATGGCTGGGACAACCTCTGTGCTGCCCTTTCAAATCACTCCAGGATGAGCGCCCCCTTCTGGCCTGGATGCCTGATGAGTGGAGCTGGGGCAGAGCCTGCACCCGACCACCATGGAGGTAAAAGTGGGTGGACTTTTCACTTTCTCCAGTGAGAAGCCACGTGCTCCAAAAAGAGTTACAGAGGGGAATCCTCAGTCCTAAGGAGGGTGGGTCAGATGTCGGGTAGCAGAAGGGCAAGTGTTCATGACTATTTGCACAGCAATCTTGGGGTCTAGGTTACTGTATGCATATCTTACTTCTTGAGGGGTACTGGGGGGTAGGACCTTTACCTGAACCAGGGCTACTGGGATCTTTGCATCAAAACCTCTGCATATCTGGCCTGACATTGCAGCTGATTGTTCACAACCAATATACCATTAGGGATGCGGTCCAGAGAGCCCTTGAAGAACCTTCCTCCCCTAGAGACTTCAGAGGGCTCACAGCCCAATCATCACCTTGCTTTTGTACTTGCAACTTTCAGAACTGGGACACACTTTTCTGTTCTTTTAAGCCGTGTTTGTGGCAAATCGTTGACAGTCTTAGGAACTGAATACAGACAATTGTTTGGTTATTCTAAAAAGGATTTTGGGCCCACCATCTATCTGGACTCCAGCCTCATAGACCCCCTATCCCCCACCAACTTGTGATCTCCCCTTGGTTGCCTGGATCTTGCAGCCCCCTCCTGGTTGGAAGGCTCAGGCCCCCCCTCTTCCAGCAGAATCTCCTTACTAAGCTCTGTTCTTGGGTGGGAGCCCGCCTCCCTGGGTGCCCTTCCATTCCCTCTGGGCCCCTGGGTCCCTGGGCCCATGCTGAGGGCAACGTCCATGACTGGTGCCACCGGTGGAAAACACCGATCTCGGGGAAAAAGGCTCTTTGTGACTCTTGGGCATTGTTGTGGCTCCTATCAGCTGTGAAAAAATCAAAGCACCTGCATGCCTAGCCTAGAATTACCCAATTCCCCCTAATTGCCTAAAGAACTCACCTGGGCAGAAAGGGTACTGTCGCCATAGGTGACGAGGGTGTGAACTAGGTGTGAGACGGGGAAGAATGCAGCAAAGTGTGTTTGTTAGAATTCCTCTCTGTGTCCTATTGTCTCTGCAGGCCCAGCAAACATTTGTTTACCAATAACTCGCTTTTCCTTGGTTGCCTTCCTCTCCTTGGAGGTTTCAAACCACTACCCCAAACATCCTCTCTCGTCTTTAGGTGAACATGATATTTAAGGTGAGGGTTTCAGCAAGTTACTCAGTTTTCCTTGATCTCTCCCATGAATACACGTTATTAAAAATTTGCTTGATTTTCTCCTGTTAATCTAGCTCATATCAAGTTCATTCTTAGACCAGCCAGAACTTACAAGGGTAGAGGAAAATGTCTTCTTCCCCAACATTTACCTTGGGGTAAATGAAACATCAAACCTGCATGGAAGTGATGCAGTCTAGTGAGGAAAGACAGACAGATGCTCAGCAGCAAAAGATATCCTTACCAGATGACAGTGAGGGGATCCTCTCCAGAATCAGGATCAGCATCCTAATTCCCCAGGCGAATCACCAGGAACCCTTGGAATAGAACGTGGGGTCCCAAAGTGCTACCAGGATGGAGCATCTCCTGGGGAGGGTGCTAGAGGGCAGAGGGCAGACCTCCCAGAGGGTGGGGAAATGGTATCTAAAGGAAGACAGACTTAGTGCCACCTCCCACCTAGGTCTCTGGGCTTTTGTGGTATAAATGGATGCAAAGAAGAAATGGACACTTTAAGAGTGGCTGGATTTGATTTATATTGAAAAGGACAGGAAGTGGGCTGGTTGAGAGTGTGAGGAGGAGGACTGAGCCATGGTGGACACAGTCATCAAGCTGTCCTCTATGCTATCATATAATCCTCCTCTGGTATCTTATTGGATGACTATAGTAAAGCTTTCTCCTGTTTTTCAGTTACTTCTGGATGCCAGACTGAGGATTCCTTCAGTGCTGACACTGACGTCAAGGTGGGGACAAACCAGCTGCTCCTGGAGGTTACAGTTGAGTGGGACCTGCTTATATTGGAGATGTGGGGACCTCAGATGGGGAACTGGGGAGCAAAGGCAAAGAGATGGGCAAGCACTTTGTGTTCTGGGCTGAGAAAGAGCCATTTGGGCAAAGGTGCCAGTTTGGGGGGTGGTGAGGCGGGGAGGGCAGGGTGGGGCTGGCTTGCAGGCTACCTTTTGGCACCATTCAGTGCCAGGCTAGGGGTGTCTTCTTGGATTTTAAGCATGAGGAGACAGTGCATGTGGGGGCACATGATGTCATCAGTGTTGCAGAAGATTTTTCAGGTTTGTCTGCTCTTTCAATCCTTCTCCCTCCTTTCTTTTGCTTTTTTCCACTGAGAATGAAACCGCACTTCTCCTTGGCTGGAACTCAAACCCAGACACACCTCTGGCTGGGACTTGAGCCCAAGGGATGAGACTGGAACCCACTGTCTTTTAAATTAAAACTGACCACCTGATCTGAAATTGTAGAACTCATCTCAGGACTTAATGAAGCTCAAGTTCTTTGATTCTGGTGCAGAAAGAATTCAGGGAGAGGCAAAGTGACATATTCATATAGGACACTTGTGAGAGATACAAGAAAGGGAGTACCACCCTGAGAACTTAGTGGGCTCCAGTTTTATAATCAAAGGAAAATGTGAAAGGGGAGAAGATCACTTTCTTCCTCATTCTTTGAGTTTTTCATCGTTAACTCCTACATGTTGGGTGGGGGAGCTTTTGATCCTATATGGCTCTGTCATGATGCTATGGAAATGAATAAAAAGATAGTAATGTATACTAAAATATGATAAATAATCTCAGATTTCAGTATAATTTCATATTTTCCTTATATTTTTATTTTGAGTGCACGCAGAGAAGCATTTCCTAGGAATTGTTAACTTACTGACCTCACTGGGCAGGATGTGGGTCTCATTCCACCGTTGCTTTGAGGCATGTCTCATGCTTCTATTCCATGGTTTTGTTGCTAAGGAAGTCTGCTTTCTTGAGTGATCATTAACTTAAGGGGCGGGGAGGGTCTCCCATGCTTTTTTCTCTACTTATAATCCCTTAGTGGGATTAACTATTTAATCACCTACATTGTCACTTCATTCTGTTACTATCAAGAATACCTACTGGAAATCAGTCTTGTTGGAGGTTGCAGAAATTACAGTGAGATCCAGACCCAGCTTCTAGGAGCTCATCTCTGGCTGGAGAGACCGATAGATTAAGAAACACCATTCAGTGTAGTCTAACGGGCACATATAAGTTGCCTGGGAGCACATAGGAGGACCCCCAAACTCAGCCTGGCTTCTCAGAGCTAGAGTCACTTGAGCTGAGTCTTAAAGAATAAGTTATTATTCCAGGCAAAGAAAGGAATAGAAAATGTGTGTGATGTAGGGAATGGTCATTGTTGCGGTTAGGACTCTGAGGTATGTGTTTGTATGTTGGGAGAAAGGAGGGTAGAGGTAAGCCTAGAAATACAGAGCATGACCAGATGGAAAAGGCCTTGAGTGTCCTACAAAGGACTCTACCCTTATCTTAAAGCCCAGGTAAAGGTCACACATGGCTTCCCTGGTGGCTCAGTGGTAAGAATCCACCTGCCAATGCAGATGTGGGTTCGATCCCTGGGTTGGAAAGATCCCCTGAAGGAGGGCGTTTAAACCCACTCTGGTATTCTTGCCTGGAGAATCCTATGGACAGAGGAGTCTGGTGGGCTACAGTCCAAGGGGTCACAAAGAGTCAGACATGACCGAAGCGACTGAGCAAAGCACACAACCCGAAAGTCACACATAGACCTTTTCTCTTTTGCCTCTCGCCAGCTTCCAAGCTCTGTGTCTCAAAATGATTAGCTAAGAATGCTCAAACTACTGCACAATTGCACTCATCTCACACGCTAGTAAAGTAATGCTCAAAATTCTCCAAGCCAGGCTTCAGCAATATGTGAACTGTGAACTTCCTGATGTTCAAGCTGATTTTAGAAAAGGCAGAGGAACCAGAGATCAAATTGCCAACATCCCCTGGATCATGGAAAAAGCAAGAGAGTTCCAGAAAAACATCTATTTCTGCTTTATTGACTATGCCAAAGCCTTTGACTGTGTGGATCACAATAAACTGTGGAAAATTCTGAAAGAGATGGGAATGCCAGACCACCTGATCTGCCTCTTGAGAAATTTGTATTCAGGTCAGGAAGCAACAGTTAGAACTGGACATGGAACAACAGACGGGTTCCAAATCAGGAAAGGAGTACGTCAAGACTGTATATTGTCACCCTGCTTATTTAACTTCTATGCAGAGTACATCATGAGAAACGATGGACTGGAAGAAACACAAGCTGGAATCAAGATTGCCGGGAGAAATATCAATAACCTCAGATATGCAGATGACACCACCCTTATGGCAGAAAGGGAAGAGGAACTAAAAAGCCTCTTGATGAAAGTGAAAGAGGAGAGTGAAAAAGTTGGCTTAAAGCTCAACATTCAGAAAACGAAGATCATGGCATCCGGTCCCACCACTTCATGGGAAATAGATGGGGAAACAGTGGAAACAGTGTCAGACTTTATTTTTGGGGCTCCAAAATCACTGCAGATGGTGACTGTAGCCATGAAATTTAAAGACGCTTACTCCTTGGAAGGAAAGTTATGACCAACCTAGATAGCATATTCAAAAGCAGAGACATTACTTTGCCAACAAAGGTCCATCTAGTCAAGGCTATGGTGTTTCCTGTGGTCATGTATGCATGTGAGAGTTGGACTGTGAAGAAGGCTGAGCACCGAAGAATTGATGCTTTTGAACTGTGGTGTTGGAGAAGACTCTTGAGAGTGCCTTGGACTGCAAGGAGATCCAACCAGTCCATTCTGAAGGAGATCAGCCCTGGGATTTCTTTGGAAGGAATGATGCTAAAGCTGAAACTCCAGTACTTTGGCCACCTCATGCGAAGAGTTGACTCATTGGAAAAGACTCTGATGCTGGGAGGGATTGGGGGCAGGAGGAGAAGGGGACGACAGAGGGTGAGATGGCTGGATGGCATCACTGACTCGATGGACGTGAGTCTGAGTGAACTCTGGGAGTTGGTGATGGACAGGGAGGCCTGGCGTGCTGCGATTCATGGGGTCGCAACGAGTCAGACACGACTGAGTGACTGAACTGAACTGAAGATTAGAACTGTTTTTCCCCCTGAAACTAGCTAGACACTGACAAGCATCACCTGTTCAGCTAAATGAATCTTCCCCTGGTTGCAAACACAAGCTAAGTATAAGTCACCTGGGCAATAGCTCACAGTTACAACTTGTAACACCTTACTTGTAACTCCTCCCTGTAAAAGTCTAAGGCAACCATTGAGACATTCTGATCTTTACATCTGGGGGGATTCTTATCTTATTGAAATATACTGGCTAAGTTAATCTCCTCAAATGTCCAGTTTCTGCCTTTGACACTATGATATGCTTGCTTTTTCCAACTTTCTGGAGGGCAGAGTGACAGGATACGGCTTTGCTAAATAATACTGTACCCAACATTTCTAAAGGACTCTACTGTCTCTGTGTACTTTCCCATGTATGATCTAATTTAATTGACACTGTTGTCCTGGAAGACAGGCAGAAATCAATGTCACCATTTAGAGATGGGGAGATTGAGATTCACAGAAACCGCATGGCAAACGTGGGTCACACAATCTGTAAGTGTCAAAATTCTGCACTGGAAAATGGGATCTTTTTGTTTTTCTTTCTACCCCACTGTGCTCCTTCATCAAGTTAACAACTTTTAAAAAAACATTTGCTGATTTATTTGGGGGTGTTGGGTCTTAGTTGTGGTACTTGGGATCGTTAATCTTTGTTATGGCGTGTGAGATCCAGTTACCTGAGCAGGGATCAAACCTGGGCCCCTTGCATTGGGAGCTCAGAGTCTTAGCCACTGGACCACCAGGGAAGTTCCTAACAACTTTTAAAGACAGTACCGATACCCCTTCAAAAAAGAGCCTGCTCTCTACTTTTCTTTCCATTTTGAAAGCTCAGGCCTCATTTGCAGACAACCTTGAGCAGGAAATAACACAGTATCAGGATGATGCATCAAGATAATTTCCTTGGGCTTCAGGGCAGGGTTCCTGGGATTCAGGATTCACATTCACCAGTCATCTTGAGCTTGTCCTTCCTGAAAAGGACTCTGGTTCAGATAACTGTTGCACATGCATCCTGAAGGCCACTTTTATATAAACACAGAGCCCGAAGGCCCGGCTCTCACTATTCTTATTAACACTGCTGCTTTCAAAGAAAGAAAAGCAGCCTTTGATTAGCTTCTGCCCCAACTGAGAGAGAGGCCAGTCGAATCAAAAACCGCTTCAGCTAAGGGAGAAATGGATGTAACAGGACTGCATTCTCTCAATCCTAATTGACTTTTCAATTTCTCTTTTATTTAATAAGCTCTTCTGAAATGACTGATGTCACTGTTCTGTATCCAGAGACTTTCTCAACTAACGTATCCAAGGCTTGGAGTGAAGGGCAGCTGTCCATCTATCACAAGCCGTGCTGCCTCTTCCCACAAGAACTGAATTGAGCACTTCCTGGGTACCCACGGCATGCCTCAAGCCTATCTTGCTGCCAGGGAAAGCCAAGACCAGGTCCCTGCCCTTGAGGAGCTCACAGCCCTGGGGAGGAACGGGGAACTAACACACAGGAAGAAATGCAAGGAAAACCAATGTCTGGGGCTCCAAAGCAATCCAGGGAAATAGCAGTGAATGGACAGATGAAAATTCCTGCCAACCTGGAGGGAAGACAGAAGTAAACCATAGAGTCAACTAGAAAGCTATGAGCATCAGGGAGGAGGACGGGGAACCAAGCGGGGAGCAGGGTAAGGAAAAGACTGTAATTTTAAATGGGATGCTTGAGTCCAGGTCCAAAGGAGGGGAAGAACCAAGCCCTGAAAAACATCTGGAGAAGACAATCTGGGGAAAGGGAAGGGAGCAGTCAAAGGATCTGAACATGGGCAGGCCTGGAATTTCTGAGAAACAGCAAGGTTAGAGAGTAGGTGTTTTCTTGGCCAGGGGTTGTAAGAGGGGAAGGGTCCTTTTTAAAAGGACTTACTCTGGGCAGCAGTACAGGGAAGCATCTCTGAAACTCCATGTCAGTTCTCTGTGCAGTTCCAGTGTGGCTGGAAGCGTGGTATTGAGAAGGAAGTGGAGGTCACAGAGGTGAGGAGGGACAGATCACCTGGGTGTCAGCAGCTTTCTTCAGGGGACACCAGTGAAAGGTTGAGTACAGAGGAGAAATGTGATCAGATGTTGATTCTAAAGGGATTGTTCTGTTTTAAGAACAGTGTGGACAAAGGGGTAGAAGCTGGGGGAGAAGTTAGTGCAACAGAGTTGATAAGTACATGCTTGATGTTTCCAGCTTCCAAAGTATCTGTGCATTTTGAATTCCCACCAGCAATGTATGAGAGTTCACTTGTCAACACTTGGTGTTACCAGTCTTTAACTGTAGCCTTTTGAGTGGGTATATATTAGTATCTCATCGTGATTTTAATTTTTTCCCCTAGATGACTAATGATGTTGAGCTTCTTTCCATGTGTTTGCAGTAGAGAGCTGATGGTGGTTTGGAGCAGGGTGGTGGTAGCACAGATGATGAGAAGGGTCTGAGTCTGGATATTAGAAATCTCTAGAGTGGGCATCCTTCCTGAACCCTGTGGGAGAGGGAACCACAACCAGACAAATTGGATCTCTGTCAGAATTGTTGTTCCCAATACTCCTCTTCCCCTTCTTCTAAGAGGCTAGAGCCCTGATTTTGGCCAGGCATATGGCTATCCAGATTGTACTTCTCGCTTCCCTTGCAGCTAGTAGAGGTCATGTGATTAAGTTTTGGTCAATACTATATGAGCAGAGGAGTTGAAGATAGGTCCCAACACCTTCTTTAAAGGGCAGCTGGCACATATTCACCTCTTCTTTTTCTGTTTAATACTTATTAATTAACTTACTTAGCCACACCTGGTCTTAGTTGTGGCATGTAGGGTCTAGTTCCCTGATCAGGAATCAAACCCAGTTCCCCAGCATTGAAAACTCAGAGTCTTAGCCACTGGACCACCAGGGAAGTCCCTCTTCACTCCTTAACATAGTCTCCCTCTAGCCCTTTCCTTTGAACATAAAAACCATGGCAGGCTCCACCTTCAAGATGATAGGTTCCAGAGCTAGAAGTCCCTGAGCCCCAGGCACCGTGGAGAACTCTGTCAGCCCTAGACTGCCACTTCCTGATGTCTCGAATGAGAGAAAGAAGATATACTTCTAATCGGTTTCAGCCATCATTATTTTGTTTTCCCTGGTGGCGCAGATGGTAAAGAATCTGACTGCAATGCAGGAGACCCAGGTTCAACCCTGGGGTTGGGAAGATCCTCTGGAGCAAATTGCATACTCCAGTATTCTTGCCTGGAGAATCCCATGGACAGAGGGGCCTGGCAGGCTACAGTCCACGGGGTCACAGAGTCAGACGTGACTGAATGACTAACACCACTACACTATCATTATTTTGTTGGTGGTAATGTTCTCAGTGAACTTAATCTAAACCCATTTGACAGGCAACCAACAGCATCTGCTGTCAAACAGCTTCTTGGAGGAAGGGATACATACAATTATTAACAGCTTCCAGATGAATAGGGCCTAGGGAATCAGAGACGAAAACCGTGAGCACTCTAGTCTGAGGCAGGATAGTGAGCCTGGCTTGAGGGTGAGACTACAGAGGGAGTGAGTGCAGAAGGCTCAGATCACCCCAGGGCTGGTGCTTTTAAGCCCAGAGAATCCACACTGTGTTTAATGGCCCCTGGAGAAAGGTTACCCCCTTCTCCCAGGGCCCCCTGCCATGTTTAACTTAAATGTATCATGTTGCGGTTTAAACCCTCTTCCCTGATAGTGAAGCAGTTTGGGATGGACACTTACACAATGCTATATTTAAAATGGATAACCAACAAGGTCCGACTGTATAGCACAGGGAACTCTGCTCAGTGTTATGTGGCAGCCTGGATGAGAAGGGAACTTGGGGGAGAATGGATACATGTGTATGTATGGCTGAGTCCCTTCGCTATGCGCCTGGAACTATCACATTGTTAATCAGGCATACAAAATATAAAGTTTTTAAAATTAATTTTTAAAAAATGAGACAATGCAATGAAATAAAGCCTCTTCCCTTATTCACAGGGAATAATCCTGGTTTCAGCATTGGAAAGCTGAGCCTCTATGTACCCTTAGATGTGATTAAATGCCACTCTGTCTCTCCACACAGCCAGCCAGGCAAGCAGAGCTGAGTCCTAACCTTCCTCAGTCCCAACCATCTGTTTCTCTAAATATGTTACTTTCATCCCCAAAGACCAACTCTCAGACCAGACGGAGTGAGCTGGCCAGGGCAGGAAGCCCATCTCCTCCCTCAGCATCCGCCCAGGCCTGGCCTCCCGGGCTCTCACTCGTAGAATAGCTCCATCCTTCTCTGAGTCACCTCCCAGACACCCTTTTAGTCTGCGCCAAAGGAGCCAAGCCCCAAGCATGAGACCCCTGGCAGCTCAGCTGGGCTGGGTGTGTGGCAGAGCTGCCTGGAGGGGCCCTCTGGCTTCCAGAAGCCATCCTGATGTCAATCATCTGAGACGCAAGACGACACGCCATTGGAACACCCAGGCCCAGAGCCCAGAGAACATCTTTGATTACTGAGACGCCTAGGCTCCCGAGGCCAGCTGCTGAGGATTTTCTACACCCAGACGTTCAAAACAAAAAAGCATTCTTATTTTCACGTGGATTCCATCACGGCACTGTGCAGGTATGGCACTGGGAAAAGAGAGAGCTTTTTGGTCAGGGTCATTTGAGGTGCCTTGGACCCTGGCCAAGGGGCCCGAGTGCTGGTTCTGTTCACTGTGGAGACAGAGGGAGGCAGGCTGAGAGGGAAGGAGGAAGGGGAGACGAGGCACTGCCCTCCGCCCCGGGTCTGCGGGTTGCTGCGATGAACGCAGTGCCTTTCCTCCACCAAGGATGCCTCAAGAAGGCAAATTGGATTTTTTTCTAAAAATCAAATTTTGACTACCCATAAGTCAGCCTAGCCTCCTGTCCAAGCTTCTGGAGAGTATGAGATGAACAAGAGTGTCACACGGATGATGTAACTCCAGCTGAAAGTGAAGAAACCAGGGCTTTAGTTAGCCTTACAGCCTCATCTCAGAGACTTTCAAGCTTTGGCTTTGGCTTTTTGTGCTATTGTCAACAGCCCAGTGAGACCCTCGGCCCCCGTTCTCACACTGACTCTTGCCTAGGGCCCAGCTTGAGAACTATCAAGTCCAAGAAATGCCTCTTGGACTGCAGCTCCTTGAGCAGGTGTTTCAGGCCCTCAGTCGGGGTGTCCTAAGGTCCCCCAACCATCTGTAGTGCTTCAGGGTGAGTCCTGACCTGGGGCATTGCATTGCTAGAAATTCCAGCCAAGTTCTTCATATGAAGAACATCATGGGAAATGTAGGTGTATATGCAGTGGAGGGTGAGAGGAGGAACCTGGGCTTCTTGAGGAAGCTAATTTTATGACTAATTAAATCTGAGAAGATGTGGAAAATCCTAGCACTAGTTTACAACACTCCTCACAATAGTCTTCACACCTTCAATCTCCCCAAAGGGTTGTTTTCTTAGGAAGAGGAGCAAAGCGGGCATCTCAAGGTTTCCTCCTTTGGTGAGAGGGACTAACGGTGCTTGGGTGTCCAGTCTCTGTCCCTCTCTCTTACTTTGTGACCTTGGGCATAATGCGTTAACCTCTCGGAGCCTCGTTTCCTTACCTGAAAAATAGCACTGTTATGAAAATCACACAGAAAATTCACACCGAGCATTTAATGTCTCTGACATATAGTAAGCACTCAGGCTAGGGTAGTAGCCATTACTGCATTGTTCATTGTATGCGATGTTCTTTGCCTTTTGAACCCCACCCCCACCCCCCACCCCCGCCACCTCCATCTTCTCCTAAAAAGAGGCTGACCTGTGATTCCTGGGTCTGGCCAGGACCTTTATCAGTGTGGAGACAGCATCTTTCCCACTGAAGTGCGGGCTCCTGGATGGCTGCGGGGTACCCTCGTCTTCCTCTGGGCCACCCATCCCCATTCCTACCATGCCAGGCGCCATGCCAGTCTCAGCTTGATCATGAAAGATCCTGAAGATGCCACTGTTGGAGAAGAAAGAAAAATGTTCCCTCTACCCATCTGAGTTCTTGGTTGAGACTCTTGAAAGAAAAGACAGATTAACCAGAGAGAAACAAACAGAAGTGTATGAACATGTATACCTCATGAATACATGGAGATACCCAGGCCCCCCAAGGTGGCTTTGAATTCAATATTAAATACCATCTTAATAGGGAAATCAGGGCTTCCCTGATAGCTCAGTCGGTAAAGAATCCATCTGCAATGCAGGAGACCCCGATTTGATTCCTGGGTTGGGAAGATCTGCTGGAGAAGGGATGGGCTACCCACTCCAGTATTCTTGGGCTTCCCTTGTGGCTCAGCTGGTAAAGAACTGCCTGCAATGCAGGAGACCTGGGTTCATTCCCTGGGTTGGGAAGACCCCCTGCAGAAGGGAAATTCTGCCCACTCCAGTATTCTGGCCTAGAGAATTCCATGGACTATATAGTCCATGGGGTTGAAAAGAGTCGGAAATGACTGAGCAACTTTCACTTTCACTTTTTAATAGGGAAAGGGAAGAGGCATTGTACCTCTACTTATTAGGGTAGAATCAATTTTAGAAAAAATGAATGGGCCCTCAGAAGAATAAATGGGAGGTATGATAGTTTGTGGAGAAGGCAATGGCACCCCACTCCAGTATTCTTGCCTGGAAAATCCCATGGACGGAGGAGCCTGGTAGGCTGCGGTCCATGCTAAGGGTCAGACCCGACTGAGCGACTTCACTTTCACTTTTCACTTTCCTGCATTGGAGAAGGAAATGGCAACCCACTCCAGTGTTCTTGCCTGGAGAATCCCAGGGACGGGGGAGCCTGCTGGGCTGCCGTCTATGGGGTCGCACAGAGTCGGACAGGACTGCAGCGACTTAGCAGCAGCAGCATGATAGTTTGCGAGGGCTTCCCAGGTGGCTCAGTAGGTAAAGAATCCACCTGCAATGCAGAAAATTGCCTGCAATGCAGAAGACCTGAGTTTGATCCCTGGGTCAGGAAGATGCCCTGGAGAAGGAAATGGCTGCCTGGGAAATCCCACGGACGGAGAAGCCTGGCAGATACAGTCCATGGGGTCGCAAAAAGACGGGCATGACTGAGTGACTAAATCACTACCACCACATGATAGTTTGTGATGAAGTTCGTCTGTGTGTGCTGTTAACGTCTAGTTTCCTCTCCTATGATGCTTGATGAAATTCCTTGGGAGGGGATTTGTAACAATTGAGTTCCTTCTGGAGGATCTATATTTATGTAGATAAGGGGAGTTCAGAGAAAGCTTCTCCCTGCCTTTTCTGGTTTTCAAGTGCCTATAGTTCGCAATAATCATTGTAACAACTTCATTGCAGGAGCCTCTTGGGAAGCAAAGAATCAAGAATCTGACCCCTTTCACTTTAAGAATGAATTTCCTTTAACAAGATCTGTGGCCTGGGGCACCCTGCCTGAGATGAGAAGATGACCCAGGAGACCCCAGGGAACTCCCTGGAAGGGAACCGGGAGGCTGGGCCACAAACGCAGGCACAACATCAGCATGGAGGGGACCAGTTCTGGGCATTATGTGACCCAGAGGCTGCAAACGCCTCCCAGCACACCAGCCCCACTGGCTCTGTGTGCTAGTGTGACCACGCGGCACGCTTCCATCCATTCATTCAGGCATGTTTACTGCACTGTTCTGTTCCTGCTAGGCTCTCATCTAGCTGTGGGAAACAGCGATGAAAAATAAATAAATACCCAATCTTATGGGAGCTTGTTCATTAGGGGTCCCTGTGTGATCCTCGGTCTTAGCAATAAGCTGCTCTTTCCTCTGGTACAGGGAGGGCAGCTCACATGAGGGTCTTATGAGCTGCTTGGAGAGAAGGGTGCGGGAAGGTCAGAGTGGACGTCCTGCTTCTGCCATTTTTTCAGATTCCTTCAGCTTAACATATTCCATGTACCAACATGCTGTATTTGGGGGTAGCCTGTTCTGAACCCTGCCAGTACTTAGGAGAAATTTGAGTACAGCAATCACATAATCTAACTTTCGTTTTATTTAAAATTTTAATTAAAAATTGTATTTAGATTTCAAAGTACTTCAAAAGTAGGGAAAATAGTCAAATGAACTCTCATAGATATTAGTACTTGTTACAGCAGCACCCCACTTCTCTGGACCAAAGCTTGGGCTGCCGTTACAATATACCACAGACTGGGCAGCTCAAATGACAGAAATGCATTTTCTTACAGTTCTGGAGGCTGCAAGTCCCAAATCCAAGTGCCAGCCAATTCTGTTTCTGGCGTGAGCTCTCTTCCTTGCTTACAGACAGCTGCCTTCTTGCTTAGCCTCACATAGCCTTCCCATAGTATGTGTCTGAGGAGAGATCTCTTCTTCCTCTTCTTATAAAACCATCAGTTATATCAGATTAGGGCCCAACCCTCATTTAATTACCTTCTAAAGATCCTTTCTCCAAGTAAAGATCCTAACTCCAAGGGGGTTAGGGCTTCAGGGTATAAATTTTAGGGAGGCTGTAATTCAGTCTATAGCATAGGGAATCTGGAATAAACTTTTCAGGGGCTGTTGGAGGTGACACGGGTACCAGGAACCTAGAAAGGCCCCTTGCTGGTTCTCCTCCCACACCCTTCATTCCCATTCATTAACTTAGTATTTGTAGAGTAGATTCCAGGCATTTGCCTTGTTTGCATTGCTCTGTTTGGCTCAGGAAATTGCCTAGAAACATACACACAAGGACCTAGAAGTCTTGAGAAATGAGGTGGTCTCATTCTGCAGAATCTGGACTGTGAGGCTCAGGGCTCTGGGAGGTCCCATTCCACCAGCCTTAGCCCTGGGTGGGTCAACCCCAAAAGTACTAGAGGCACTCACAGGCACATCATTTGCTACCAGAGATGCTGCCTGTGTTGGGAGAGAAGAGCAAGTGCTGGAGTAACAGCTTTTATTTCTTGAACAAAGAGTTAAGTGACGGAGTCCAGAGAGTGGGAGGGACTTCCAGCTCAGTGATGAAACACTAGGATTTTGGAGACAGGTTTTTAATTCAAAATGTGTCATGGGATTCAATATCAAAGTAAAACCATAGAACTTGGATCTAGGGCCAAAGAGTTCTTAGACATAATACTAAAAGCATGATCCATAAAGGAAAAATTGATAAATTGGACCTCATTAAAATTTAAAAGTTCTTCTCTGTGAAAAACTTGTTTAGCAGAAAAACCTGTTAAAAAGCCAAGTTACAAAGAGGAAATATGTCGCATGTCCAACAAAGGGCTAGTATCTAGAATATATTAAAATAACTCCTGAAACTCAGTTATAAAAAAAGAAAAACACACAATCCGACTAGAAAATGAGCCATGGGACTTCCCTGGGGGTCCAGCAGCTAAGACTCTGAGCTGCCAGGGCACTGGTTCAATCCCTGGTCAGGGAACTACATCTCACATGCTGCAGTGAAGATTCAGAGCAGCCAAAATAAATAAATAAAAATTTAAATTAAAAAAGAAAATGAGCAAAAATATAGAGACATTTCACCAAATAGAACAGACAGATGGTAAATAAGTACATGAAAAGAAGTTCAACAGGATTAGTTCTTAGGGAAATGCAAACTAAGACCACAATGAAACAGCACTGCTCACCCCGCTGAATGGCTAGAATAAAAAATAGTGATAACACCAAATGCTAGCAAGAAAGAGGCAAAAGCAAAGAACTGATACAACATCGCTGCTGGGAATGCAAGATGGCGCCAGCACTCTGGGAAAACAGTTTGGCAGTTTCTTACAGAATTAAATATGCAACTACCATTCAAGACAGTGTTTGTATTTTTATTTCAAAGAAATGAAAACTTATATTCATGCTGCTGCTGCTGCTGCTGCTAAGTCGCTTCAGTCGTGTCCGACTCTGTGCGACCCCATAGACGGCAGGCCACCAGGCTCGGCCATCCCTGGGATTCTCCAGGCAAGAACACTGGAGTGGGTTGCCATTTCCTCCTCCAATGCATGAAAGTGAAAAGTGAAGTGAAGTCGCTCAGTTGTGTCTGACTCTTCGAGACCCCATGGACTGCAGCCTACCAGGCTCCTCCGTCAGTGGGATTTTCCAGGCAAGAGTACTGGAGTTGAGTGCCATTGCCTTCTCCGATATTCGTGCTAAAACATGTACAAACTTTTATAGCAACTTTATTTGTAGTAGCCAAAAGCAACTCAGATAACCTTTAAGATGTGAATGGTTAAACAAACTGGTATATCCATCAGTTCAATTCAGTTGTCGCTCACTCGTGTCTCTTTGCGACCCCATGAACCGCAGCACGCCAGGCCTCCCTGTCCATCACCAACTCCTGGCTGCTGCTGCTGCTGCTAAGTTGCTTCAGTCGTGTCCAACTCTGTGCGACCCCAGAGACGGCAGCGCAGCAGGCTCCCCCGTCCCTGGGATTATCCAGGCAAGAACACTGGACTGGGTTGCCATTTCCTTCTCCAATGCATGAAAGTAAAAAGTGAAAGTGAAGTTGCTCAGTCATGTCCGACTCCTAGTGACCCCATGGACTGCAGCCTACCAGGCTCCTCGGTCAGTGGGATTTTCCAGGCAAGAGTACTGGAGTTGGGTGCCATTGCCTTCTCCGACCAACTCCTGGAGTTCACCCAAACTCATGTCTAGTGAGTCGTCATGCCATCCAACCATTTCATCCTCTGTCATCCCCTTCTCCTCCCACCCTCAATCTTTCTCAGCATCAGGGTCTTTCCAACAAGTCAGTTCTTCACATCAGGTGGCCAAAGTATTGGAGTTTCAGCTTCAACATCAGTCCTTCCAATGAACACCCAGGACTGATCTCCTTTAGGACCATGGACTAATACTCTGTGATAAAAGGAAGAGGCTATAAAGACACCCAACAACTTGGACAAATCTCCAGGGAATGATGCTCACTGAAAAATGCCTATCCCTAAATGCTATACACTATAATACTTCAGATGACATTCAAAATGACAAAGTAATATAGACAGAGATTATTGGTTACAGGGAGACAAGGGTGTGGATGGGTATGGGTGTGGCTATGGAAGGACCACAAGTAAGATATTTGTAGTGATGGATAGAAATATTCTGCATCTTTTTCAGGCACGTGGGCTCTCTAGTTGTGGCGAGCAGGCTAGGTTGCTCCGTGGCATGTGGAATCTTAATTCCCTGACCAGGAATTGAACCAGCATCCCCTGCATTACAAGGTGGATTTTAAACCACTGGGCCACCAGGGAAGTCCCTATTCTGCTTCTTGACTGTATCAGTATCCTGGTTGTGATATTGTACAATAGCTTGGCAAAATTTTACCACTGGTGGAAACTGGATAAAGTACACATGGATATCCCATGGGATCGCTCTGTATTATTTATGACCAGGCATAAAACTATTTAATAATAAGAAATTTTTTTAATTTTGCAAAAAATTATTTTAGAAAAAAAAATTTTTTTTTTTTTTTTACTATACCACCTGGCATGCAGGATCTTAGTTCCCTGACTAGAGATCAAACCTGTACCCCCCCGCAGTGGAAATGCAGACTCTTAACCACTGGACTGCCTGGGAAGCCCCTAAAAAATTATTTTTAGAAAATTACAGCCTCTCCTTTGTGTAGGGTCATCAAAGCCACTTAGGAACTGTTCTGGGAAGTTGCTTCACTGACTTCCTTTGTTATGCACATATGAAGCTTCTGGGCCTCTCTGGAACTCTTTTTTTTTTTTTTTTCTGGTGCTCTTGATTGGCTCTTCTCAACTTTTATACGCAGAGAAATGGGAGATTACGTGCATAAGGAGTTCCAAGGCAGTTTTGGTAGGGAAGGTGGTAGTAACCTAAGCCCTACTGTCTGTTGTGACGGTAGACCAAAGTCTACAGACTGCAGAGATCTCCATGGCCTCTGAGGTTCACCAGGACCCAGAGAGACTGAGGCTGGAAGGCCCTCTGGACCCAGTCACGCCAGTGAAGTGATCCATGCTGGGAACCATGAAGAGATTTTACAGGCATTCTATAGTGGAGACAGTCTGACCTGGGAGGCCAGGCGGGCTGCCCTGAGAAGGCTGGCAGAAGTGTGGGCCTGAGGCGGTGGACAAGCTTAGTTCTCTGTCGGTCTTGGCAGGCCTGCCTTCAACAGCAACACCAACTCACATTTGTAATAACTTGAGATGGAGAAGCCTCTAGAGGAAGATAATGGACTTTCCAGTAATCAAGGCAAATGAAAGCTGGAAAAACTAATTTGAAAAATCAAAGAGATATAATTGTATTTGCACCTCACACTCATAGAAAAGATCCTGTTTGTTTCAAAAGAGGCTGAAATTGGACCTATGAGGGACAGTCTCCATTTAGCACAGTCCTGAGTTCAACATCTCTTGAAATTGCAAGACAATTTTAAACAGTCTCAACACAGAAGCCTCCCTTTTGTCTTCGGGTGTTGCCTCTATCTGTTACTCTTTCTCTCTCTCCGTCTTGTTCAGAATTCCAGGTGGAGTCGATTCAGAAGCAGTCAAGGCTCCAGTCTTGGAGTGATCAAAATCTATCATGGACCAAAATCTGGCATGCCTGCCACCCCAACCAGTTACCTTAGGTCTGTGAGTTTGGAGCAGTTAGAGAAGCTCTCATAGACACCAGGTAGCTGTGTTCTAGACGAACGAAGCATATAAGATGTGTTTGATCTTTAGGAGACAGAAACCCTCTCTGAACGGTAAGAGCATGGTGGTTCCCTGTAAGGTGAAAGCTGTCAATCTCTCAAGTATCGTGAGACTAGAATAAACATACAGCCAGGAACGTCCATGGGGCCCAGATCAGGAAAGTTAGGAACCATCAGAGAGGAGGAGTTCCTTTGGCTGGGCTAATAGTAAAATCAGCACAAGACAGATTAACAGGAGAAAAACATTTTAATTCATCTGCATGCAGGTCTCATGGTCCTGGAACCAGTCTACCACCGATACAGATGGATGACTGTATATACACACACACACACACACACACACTTGGATTCCCTGTAATTCCAGCCTCCAGCACTACCTACTTCCTCTCACACTGCCTAGTTATTATAGAGCTACCCCTGGCCCCCAAGATGCCCACCACTCCCCTCCCACCTCCATTCACCCAGCCCCTGGGCTCTCACCCCATTATCTTTACTCACAGGTCACCCTCCTCATTTGGGGTATATCCAGAGTTTAGGCTGGGTACCAGTAGTCCTTCTCACCAAACACACCTTGTGTGCTTGAGAAACTGCAACACTTTCCTCTTCACTTAATCTCTCAAAAGGAAGGTAATGCCAAGCCAGCAAGATATCAGGCATTGCTCAGTTTCCATGGAGAAGATCATCCACCCACGAGTCACTCCTTCATTTTGTCCCCTCCCCCCACCTTCCCTCGCCCATCATTTTCAGGAAAGCCCAGTGGGCTCTCTGTCTTGCCCTGCGAGACCCTGGCATCCTCCTGACTCCTTCCCAGACTTGCCCCCTGAACAGCTGGCTCTACCAAACATTTATGTCCATGCCGGCCCCTTGGCCTCTGGGGCAGAGCAGCCAAGGCTCAGTCTTGAAATCAAAGAGAATCTGTTAGGGATATTAATGTGTGCAATAACCACCGCTTCTATTTTCGTTAGAACACACTCGCTCAAGAGTGAAGAAGCTGTCCCTGTGGATAGCTTTCCCCGACAAGCATACTGTCTCCATCTTGTTTCTGAGATTAAAACGGCCTTTTTATTGGAAAAGGAATGATTCCAGGAGAGGCTTTCTGCCTCCAGCACCACTGATATCCAAAAGGTCCCCGTTACCCCACATCTGACCCTCTTAGACTGGAAGGAGGAGAGAGGTCAAGGGCTGGCCACCTGCTAGTGAAGTCCTGAGCCATAGGGCTGTATTCTGGGCACCCAGGGCCACACAACCTCCCTAGATTTTGCTCAGAGCCTGGTAAACAGTAGACACTCGCTAAAGAATGAGTATTTAGATTTATCTGACTTGTGTCCAGTCCATTCCTGCATCGTCTTCCCCACTCAGGTCCCTCAGCATCTGCCTTCTAAGTGGGTCCCCCCCAAATAAATGACTACTGTCTTGTGGAGGGTCTATTATTGATACCAGGAAAGTTGTTTATTGTCTTGATCATGAGGGTGGCCTGGGGGAGGAAAAAGTTATGCTCAACCCTCTCAGGGTTCCCAGACAGGGTCTAAAAATGTTAACTGACAGAAAAGAAAAGCATACAAATTTATGTAATACACGTTTTAAGTGATATGGAAGCCTTCATAAGGAAATGAAGACCCGAAGAAACAGTTCTAGCTGAGTATTGTTATGCTAGGTTTGTTGAAGAGTGGACACTCATGGAGGCATATGATCGGTCCCGCATAGTATACGGACTAAGTATAACAACTGGGGAAGCTCAGCAGGCCCTGCGTGTCAGGATTCTTCTCAGCACCCCGCTGTCCTCGGAGATAAGGATGCTCCTTTCCTGTAGGACAGGGAGCACACCCCTTACCCGAGGGTTCAAGATCTGTTTCAGGGCAGAAAGGTGCCCATGCTGTTTTCCCTAACTCCTTCAGCTTCAAATGTCTAGCATGCCAAGGCGCCACATTTTAACATAGTGCGTCTCCTGTTTTTTTGTCCTCTCGTTAAACTCTGTTTTGATGGGTCACAAAATTGCACGGCAAATGTTTTGTCAAGTTGTTTCCATTAAAAAGTTCCAATATTAAAACTAATAAGTTAAAACTGCCCCCCACACACCCTGAAAAACCGCCCGCAAAGCGTTCTCCTGTCCTTCTGAAGGTCTGACGAAGCACTGTTAGCCTTAACCAGTCTTTTACTGTGAAGCTGTAACAGCAATTGAGGCAAACACTTTTGAGACCTTTCCTCCACCACTGATCAAACCTGGGATTGACAGCTTGGGAGATAAGACCCATTTAGCCTTCTGAGCTTTCTGGGAAGGCTTGATGAGAGCTTCAGATGGCGATACATAGGACGTTTATCAATTTGAACACTTTAAATAGATGTAGATTATTGCATATCAGTTTTACCCCAGGAAGGCTGTTAATAAAAAAAAGAAAATTTTTTTTTTTTTTTTTAAAGAAGTGTTTTTTAGGGAGAATTTCCTGGCAGTCCAGTGGTTAGGATTCCTCACTTCCAAGGGAACTAAAATGCCACATGCTGTGCAGCATGGTCAAAAAAAGGTGGGGGTGGTTTGCATTCGTTAGCCCCCCTCAAAGGAGCCAAGCACCGTGATTATACCCATTTAAATATTGTTCCTCAACCCCCATTATAGTTTTCCTACCTTTTGGTATTAAATATTTTTACTTTTATGAACGTAGTAAACGGTATACATTTTCTCTTTACATTTTACTTGACTTGATGAAATTTGCCAACTTTACTGAGGAGGTATGATTTTCAAAAAGTAATGAGTCTCGTGCAAATAAAAAAAAAATGAGCTTGTGTCAAACTTTAACTCCTTATGAGGTAACCAGCAAGATAGTAATGCTAGTTCCCAGAGTGTTGGGGAGGGTGAGGTCTCTGTAGGGGCAAAAAAGAAAGAGTATTTACAGAAGTTTGCTAACTTAGATACAAAACTGACATATCCTACATTAGCCCAACATTACCCTAAAAGGAAAGATAGCAATAATCCCTATTTCCAAGTTTCAGAACATTTTTCCTAACAGAGCTTTGGTCCCCTAAGGGTTATCTATTTCCTTTTTTGTTTATTTTAAAATTGTATTGGTCCACCTCCAAACTTTGGAACTGCTGGCTCTGGATAATCTTTTTTTTTTTTTTTTTTAACATAAGTGGTAATTCAAGAAAAATTGTTTACAAGAGGCATTTTCCACTCATTCAATATGAAAATAGCTATAACTATGAAAACAATGTACCTTCTCATAATTTTAATAACCACCTTCTTGGGATAGAGAGTGAGTAATGATAAAATGAGTTCTGCTTTTAACAGCTGAGTCTTTTCAAGAAGCAGCTTTCTAATCTTCATCTTGAATTGAGAGCTCCAAACCCAGCTTATCCTTCTCAGGCAGCTCCTACTGGCTTGGACTGTTGCCCCAGAATTGTGTGGGAAGGGATTTACTGGCAAAATCCTAGAGGAATGGGATCCCAGGGGCCGGAGATGGGGTAAGATTTGGGGTCTTACCCAAAGGGGGGAAAAGGGTCCAGAAAGGAAGGTGGGATTTGCGGTATTGTAATTCTGCAGAAGTCCAGGCTGAAAGTCCAAGACTGCCTCACTGAGGTCCTTAGGAGGGCAGAAGAAAATTTTTTTACTGAACCTTAGAAGCATGGAGCTTTCAAAGCAGTCAATTAGGCTTATGGAATTTAAAAGTAAAGCGTTTCATGTAAGGCTCTTGTCCTTCTTAGATAACCAAGGCTAGGGAGTAAAAAGTCTTAGCCGCGCTTCCTTTGCCTTCAACACATTATGTGTCCAAGTGGGTGGTGGTAATGATGTAGTCTCCCAGATCAATGTTTTATCCCTCCCGGAGGGCACATGTGCAGGTGTCTGGAGCCTTCTGAAGATAATGCTTCTGTCCGTAAGAGCGGCTCGTGGTAGAATTCCAGACACTACGTCAGGCCAGTCATGCTGATATGACTAAATATGGCAGTGAATAGCCTACCACTATTTCTACACGGTCTAATATGGTAGCCACTCACCACATACTGAACACTTGAAATATGGCTAGTCCAAAATCAGTTGTGCTCTACATGTAAAATATACATTAAACTTGAAAGACTTACTGAGGGAAAAAAAAAAAAAGCATGTGAAATATCTCCAAAATATTTTTTATATTGATCACACGTTGAAATATTTTAGATACACTGAGTTTAAAATGTTATTAAAAATAAATTCCCATGCTTCCTTTTACTTTTTAAAAAGTGTCCACCAGAAAAATTTAAAATCTACCTGTGGCTTCGATCACATTTCTACTGGACAGAGCTGACCTATGCTCTGCCTTCCCACCCCATTCCAGAGAGACAGCAGCTCCCAGCTGTCATCCCTCCCACCTCTCTTGACAGGAGTTTGCTTTTAAATTGCAGCTCCTTTCTTCTGGGGCTCATTCATGGGATAGATGGCTCTTGTCCCCAGATGGTAGTTACTCTATTCATGGTCCCTGGAAGAAACGATGCAGGAGTACTGTGCAGGAGTACTGTGCAGGAGTACTGTGCAGGAGTACTGTGCAGGAGTACTGTGCAGGAGTGCTGTGCAAGAGTACTGTGCAGGACTGGGGAATCGGGACACTTGTGGTTTAGTCCCAGTGTTGCTGCTGATGGGTAGCAGAGTATGCCACCCTGAAATATGCTACTTTGGCATAAAAATTGTTTGAACTCATGGCATTTAAGAACCAGATACAAGAAAAGCTCTGCCCTCCCCCTATTTGCCTAAAAGCAGGACGTGAAGTTGTAGAGATGTACCCCTCCCATCTCTACTAGGAAGAACGGAAGTTAGCCATGGTTGGTAACTCTAGACCTTTATCATCCCAAGGTGGCACCGGAGGAACCGACGGAATAAACTTTACTAACAAGCCCTTGTCTTCTATTAGTTGCCTCACATATTTACCTTCCTCAAATTTTGCATGCCTAAGGCAATGGCACCCCACTCCAGTACTCTTGCCTGGAAAATCCCATGGACAGAGGAGCCTGGTAGGCTGCAGTCCATGGGGTCGTGAAGAGTCAGACCCGACTGAGTGACTTCACTTTCACTTTTCACTTTCATGCATTGGAGAAGGAAATGGCAACCCACTCCAGTGTTCTTGCCTGGAGAATCCCAGGGATGGCGGAGCCTGGTAGGCTGCCGTCTATGGGGTCGCACAGAGTCCGACATGACTGAAGTGACTTAGCAGCAGCAGCAGCAGACACTCAAAATGTCTTTTTTCTCTGTCTGTCACTTCTCTATAAATTTATTATTCCTTGGTTATGATGCATCATAAGCCCGGTTCTAACCACGCTTTGAGTTACTCATCATTGTGGTTTCTCTCAAGAGATGCGTTAATAAACTGCTCATTTCCTCTCGTGAATCTATCTTTTGTCAGTCTAATTTGCAAGACCACAAACAATGAACCCAAGCTGGGTAGAAGAAAAAGAGAATATTTCCTCCCTGACATCACTGACTTCCTGTGGGACCAGGGCAAATCCCTAAACCCCTCAGGGCCTCCCTTCCACACTTCCTGAATGACGCAGCCTGAGTGAGATCAACATGAAGGCCCCTTCCAGCTCTATTTGCTTGAGGATATAAGAAGAGAAAGGGGCTTTTATTACACTGTTACTGTTCGGTGCATTGCGTGCTCTGTCATTCAGTGGGGTCCAACTCTCTGCGGCCATATGGACTGTAGCCTACCAGGCTCCTTTGTCCATGGGATTGTCCTGGCAAGAATACTGGAGTGGGCAGGCATTTCCTCCTCCAGGGGATCTTCCCAACCCAGGGATCGAACCCTTGTCTCCTGTGTCTCCTGCATCGGCAGGTGGATTCTTTACTACTGAGCCACCGGGTTTGGTGACCTTGTGGCTTTTGTTTAGAAGAGCAACCACAGCAGGTGCACCAGACCTGACCCTCTCACCCTGGTCCAGAGTTGTGACTTCTTCTGACCCTGCTCCATTTCATCTGAGAAAGCAGTTGCTGCCACCGTGTTTTTGTCTGTATCTTTCCTTCTCTGTCCATCAGTGCTAATGCACCCAGCTTATATTTAGTGCCTAATATGTGCCAGGCACTGGGATACACAGATAAGAACACTTAGGGCTGCTTGAGCACTCATCTATCCATAGGTATGACCACTGACAGACAACTGTAATCCAAGGTGGGCAATTTAGCGAGTGATCTGTGCTTGGGTAATACTGCGGAGAGACAAAAGATGGGCTTGGGACAGGAAGATTTCCTGGAAGAAGGAACACCTGTGCTGTGTCTTGTGGAGTAGGTGGGAGTCAGCCGGCTAAAGAGATGTGGGAAAAGGAAAGCATTCCAGGGGGTGGCAACTGTGTGAGCAAAACAGGGAAACAAGGCTCATCTTGGTGTGGGACAGGATTATAAATCATTTAGTCGTTAGACCTTAAAATTCAGTAGTGAGAGAGGAAGCAGGAAAGGCAGGCAGGCGACTCCACCCCAGGGCAGTATCAAGAACTCCTTAGGGTATTAGGTCTCTTTCCTGGTTCATTTTCCTGCCTTCCTCCCTTCCATTTTCCTGGCTTAGTAAAAATTCTAATTCCTGTTTGCAGCCTCTTTGGGACTCCAGCTTCTGTCCTCTTGCCGAATACCACTCCCACCCCGTCGTGTCATCAGGGGTGATTCACCTGTAGGCTCCTGCATGCTGAAAGCCTCCAGAGTGAGCCAGGAAATGAGCTCTGAGTGTCTGGGAACAGTCCCCTAGTTTCAGATTGGGAGCAGGGAACATCCATTCTGTGTCGGTGTCTCCATTTGTTCCTTGCTTCCTCTGGACTTGTAGGTTGTTGCAGCAAATCCCAGCTGCTCTGTAGTGAAATCGAAATAATTAGAATTTTTACAGGAATTACAAAATTCCTGTAAATATATGTGCCTTTAGAAGATTGGTTATCGTGAAGATGTTTTTGACTGCCTTTTGTAGCCCATTTTCTTCCCCAGCAGGACCCAGGTATAATTTTAGGTAAAAGTAGAAAGGAAATTATGATGCTCTAGTCATCATCTAGTTTTAGTAATATACCTACTTCAGAGAATCTCAGTTTCTCTGAAGCACTCCCTGAGTACAAAGAGCAGTCATTGAATTCTGGAGTGTCTGGGCAGGATCCTAACAGGATCTGGCCCGGGAGTTTCTCAGGCCTGGGACATGTTCCACTGCTTTGAGAAGTGGAGCTGTGGACAGATCTGCTGCTGTTGAAAGTGTAAGACATATGGGTACAGAAGGCAATGGCACCCCACTCCAGTACTCTTGCCTGGAAAATCCCATGGACAGAGGAGCCTGGTAGGCTGCAATCCATGGCGTCCTGAAGAGTTGGACACGACTGAGCGACTTCACTTTCACTTTTCACTTTCCTGCTTTGGAGAAGGAAATGGCAACCCACTCCAGTGTTCTTGCCTGGAGAATCCCAGGGACAGAGGAGCCTGGTGGGCTGCTGTCTATGGGGTTGCACAGAGTCAGACACGACTGAAGTGACTTAGCAGCAGCAGCATGATCACTTAGGCATAATCATTCCATTTTCTGTAGCAATTCCCTTCTGTCTCCTCTTACCTGAGAAACTGTTGTGGCCACTGCCTAGGCCTCCGTATGTCCAGAAACCATAAAACCATCAAAATTCCCAGAAACATACGGGTGTTTTTCCCCTTTGGTGGTTTCCTGTAGCAGCAAAGGAAAGGACGCAACAGCCATTCTCAATGCCCATTCATGGACCTGCAGTTTTCTTGCTATATTATCATTATTACTTCTTTTGCTCAGGAGAAAAGAAAGGGGCCTATTACATACAGTTGGCCTTCTGTATTTGTGGGTTCCACATCCACGGATTCAACCAACTGGAAACAAAAATATTCGAGGAAAAATAATTTCAGAAATTTCTAAAAAGCAAAACTCGAATTTGCTGCATGCCAGCAACTATTCACATAACACTTGTATTAGCTATTATAAGTAATCAAGAGATGATTTAAAGGATAAGGGAGGATCTGGGTTAAGTCCTGTAGGAGAGGAAAACAAGTTTTTCTCTACCCACCTAGGTTCTGTAGCTAGAGCCCTGGAAATCAAACTGACAAAAGAAAATTTAACAAGAAAAAAACAGTTGATTAAGACATGCAGTATGCATATACATGGGAGAAACTCAATGCTGACTAATTCAAAGGGATGGTTAGAACTTTGAGCTTGGGAATTCCCTGGTGATCCAGTGGTTAGGATTCAGCACATTCACTGCAGGGCCCAGGTTAAGATCCTGTAAGCCAAGAAGGGCAGCCAGAAAAAAGAAAAAAGAACTTGGGGCTTATATAGCATCTTTTTTTTTAAGATTCATTTGTTTATTCTTGTCTGTGCTGGGTCATCGTTGCTGGGCACAGGCTTTCTCTAGTTGCTGCAAGTGGGGGCTACTCTTGATTGCAGTGCACGGGCTTCTCATTTCAGTGGCTTCTCTTGTTGCGGAACATGGGCTCTAGGGCCCTTGGGCTCCATACTTACAATGCACAGGCTTAGTTGCTCCATGACATGTGGGATCTTCCTGGACCAGAGATTGAACCCGGGTCCCCTGCACTGGCTGGCAGATTCTTAACCACTGGACCGCAAGAGAAGGCCCTTATATAGCATCTTAATAAAGAACAATAAATTTGTGGAGAAGGGATTAGACAAAAGAAAAGGAGTTTAGGCTTTTCAGGGTGGCAAACTGTGGGAAGGTAAATATATGGGAGGAAGCTAATAGCAGATGATGGTAAGGTTTAGTGAGGTTTGTTTCAGAGATTCCTCTTAATGCCATCCCTGTCCTGTTAAGGGTCTAGAGTTGTCCTTGGTGATTAAGAGTCCAAAAGTTATCTTTCTCTTTCCTGGCATTGGGGAGGGAGACACCTTTACAAACGAAAATTAATAACTTTTTCTCAGCCAGGTGGGGAAGGGCAAATGGCTTTTTTTTTTTTTGCATTTGCTGTTTTGTAATTGTCTTCAGCACAAAGTGATCCTTATGTGAAAGTGGTGTGTTTTCAACGGCATATTCCAGTCCCCCTCATTACTAACTCTATCAGCTGAGTGAGCTTCATCAGTTTACCCAGCTTCTCAAAGCCTCAGAAAGGTTTACAAAATAGGTTCAATAAGAGTATGTTCTGTATATTACCATACGTGAAATAGATCCCCAGTCCAGGTCGATGCATGAGACAGGGTGCTCAGGGCTGGTGTACTGGGATGACCCTGAGGGATGGGGTGGGGAGGGAGGTGGGAGGGAGGGTCAGGATGGAGAACACATGGACACGCATGGCTGATTCATGTCAATGTATGGCAAAAACCACCAAAATATTGTAACGTAATTAGCCTCCAATTAAAATAAAAATTTTAAAAAAGCGTATGTTCTTCATAGAGCTATGATGAGGATTAAATGAAATATTGCACATAAATCTTTTTTTTTTAATACGCAAGTATTTGTTTTAATTACTCCTAATTGAAGGTTCCTATTTTTGGAGAATAGCAAGGCATTTTATTATTCACTGTTTCCATTCCTTTTTTTTTTTTTTTTAATACTCAAGTATAGTTGATTTACAATGTTGTGTTAGTTACAGCAAAGTATCCAGCTATATGTATGTATATGTATGTATTTCAGATTCTTTTCAACTATAGGTTATCACAAGAATACTCTTTCCATTCTTTAAACATTTCCGCTGGTTTTGGCAAATTCACCTTCTTTTTTTCTCCCCACACTGTGCCACTTGCAGGATCTTAGTTCCTTGACCAGCGATTGAACTTGGGCCCTCAGCAGTGAAAGCACAGAGTCCTAAGCACTGAACAGTCAGGGAATTCCCAGCGAATTCACATTATCCTCATGACTGTATTTCAGGGTAATTCCAGGTATGTTGGTGGATTCATCATCAGTCCACTGTGTATCTTTCTATAATATTGAAGAGCAGCACTCTGCAGCTTGCATAAACAGGGCAAAGGTGGAGGGGTCTCTGGTCAGCTTCTTCCAAGTGGCTGGAGCCTTGCATTAGGCAGGTTGAAGTCTAAATATGTGTCCAATCTCATGGGTTAAAGTCTTACAGGATTGTAGCAAGAAAACATCATCCAGGAGGGTAATAGTTATCAAAAACCAAAAAGCCCCTTGGAAAGTATTTTCTGGAGCTTCTTCACTTTGCCTTCATAGAGATATAAAATCACTGTCATACCTGGCAAAGCTTGCCCATACCAGCTGTCAAAGAGGCCTGTCCAAAGACAAAATGCTAAGATCCTCTTGGATAAAGATTGACCATTGTTACTGTCACAACACAGAAGGCATCTTCAGGTTCCTTCTCTTTTAAGAACTTCAGAATGTGTCCTGCATGAATTGTGGGCTTTATGTGTTCTCATTGCACTAAAGGAACACTCTGTTACAGAGATAAGAACTAGTTCTAGGAGTTTTACTATCTAGCCATAGCAAAATGCTTCAAAGTAGCCCTTGAGTCATTTAATATATTTTTCACTGATAACTCTGGTGTTTCCCAAGAGATCCATTGCACTGTGTAACCATGTTGCATTTCTCAGAAGAGGATGTCTTTCTGTAAGGGTTACTGAAAAAGTGTTCAAAGTCTTGGGGAGCCCCGAGATGGGAGGTGACCCAATCTGATGTAAATGCAAAGTAATGGATCCAAAAAGACCATTGTCTGCCTGGAAGTCTTCCATCAAAAGCCATTACGTCTCATACTGTGACACAAGCACTGGGCGCTTTGAGTTGAGAGCTGTTTTAGTGTCTGTTCAGAGTGCTGTCCTGCGTGCCTCTTTGGGGAGGAAGATTCCCATTGACGTTTTCACCGTTCTAGGACAGGCATGTCTGGGCCTAAGAAAATACTGTCTGGGCTGTCTTCACCCAACAATAGTTTGTTATTCTGAGAGGAAAGGATGATCCAGAAGTTAAAAACATGGCTTTTGGAGCCACATTGCCTGGCTTTGAATCTCATCTCTGTCACTGTGTGACCTTGGACAGATTTCTTAACCTCTCTGGTCCTCAGTTTCTTCATCTATAAAATAGAAAATATATTTCATAGGGTGCTTTCAATTTTTTTTTTGTTTTTCAAATTTTTTTTTTGATGTTCATTTTATTTTTATTACTTATTTGGCTGCTGTGGGTCTTGTGGCACACAGGATCTTCCGTCTTCATTGTGGCATGAAAAAAATCTTTAGCTGTGGCATGTGGGGTCTAGTCCCCCCAACCAGAGATTTAACCCAGGCTCCCTGCATTGGGAATGCAGAGCCTTAGCCACTGGACCACCAAGGAAGTCCCAGTGCTGAGTTAATTTTTTTAAATGAATGTATGCACACCACTTCAAATGAAACCTGGAGTACAGGAAGGTTTATGTGTTAGCCAGTCACATCATCCAGGACCCAGGGAAGGGCCCTCGGCATAAGCCCTCAGCAGTGGCAAGACCATTTCTTTCTGGCTGAGATCAGTGGATGGGACAAAGCCCCCTGTTACGAGTCAGGATTCCTAAGTGTGTTCCCACCAGACCTGCAGGCTGTGACCTTGAGCTGTGATCCTTTTCTCCTTGGTCCTATTTCCCCTTTTGTAAATTGTGGGGGTTGGACATGGCAGGGGGGTGGTCTCAGAGGTGGGGTCCTCATAGTGAATGACTGGGACAGAAGCAGAGACATGAACTAAAATGACAAAGCAGAAATCCAGGATGATCTTTTAGGGCACCCGAAGGTAGACCAGTGAGCAGGAATACTGCTGGCCTGGGGGGGAACGGTGGCATGCTCAGGTGAGAGACCTAATTTCTGCTTGGGTTGGAAGAGATGAGAAACCCCATCCTCTCCCACCACCTCCCACCCTGAACTCCTTGGCAGCATGCAGCAGCGTGGCACTGACAACTCCTTTGCCTTACTCTAGCAGTCTAGTTTACTGCAGAAGTGTAAAGTGTTCATGCTGAGAAAAGCCTGGAAAGTTTCAGTAAATGCTTCCCAGGGGTTTATCTGTGCCAGGGACTGGAATTCAGGGAGAAAATGAACTGCCTTCTCCTCCTGGGAAGTGATGCTGGCGGGAGCAGGACACGATGCTGAGAGGATACGATGCCTGAGAGGACTGTGCATAATTCCTAGGGAGGCTCCTTATGGGAGAGACTTGGGGAAGAGCCAACTGAGGGCCATACATCGCAGCTGTGGCCCCTGGGAGACCTCATTTCCATGCTGACTTGGAGGATGCAGGAGATAAGAGGGAGGTCTTGGCTGCCTCTGGAGAGGTTAACCTGCCAGTTACACCAGGAAGAGGCAAAGATTAAAGGTCAGGGAGAGCCTTCTTTGCTGGTGACCCTCTTGGGGAAGGGTCTTTGGCCTGGTCCTCCTAGGAGTCACCCTATGGAATGAAATCCAGTTCACTACTTTTACAGATGCCAAGGACAGGGCCAGGTGCTGGAAATAAAACCCAAACCAAAATGCAGCTCCTTAGGGACTTCCTTTGCAGTCCAGTGGTTAAGACATACAACAAGAGCAAACGAACAAGAACAGGAGCGCTGGAACCAGGATAGAACTTTCTCCTGCAAAGTACCCCCAGCTTCCTCTACTGGCAAAAATTAACATTGTAATTGCAACAATAGGGATTAAAGGGTCTGATCCATTATCGAGAGCAGATCATGAAAGGTTGGTTTAGCTCTGAGAGGCAATAAATTGATAACTAGCACAACAGTCAAGAACTTTAAAACAGCCATTATGAATATATTCAAGGATGGAATGGAAGAGACAGACACAATAAATTAACAAATGGATAATCTTAGCAGAGAAATGGAAACTATAAAAACGAACCAAGTAGAATTAGACATCAAGATGGAGAGTAGCTAATTAGTTTTTTGACGAAGGATCCAGAGAAATTCAATAGGGAAAGGAAACTTTTTCAACAAACTGTACTGAAAAAACTGGGTAAACATATGAGATTGTTTATGATCCTAAACAGAAAAGGTTAAGAGACAAAGCTTCTAGAAGAAAGCATTGAAGAAAATCTTCATGATCTTGAGCTAAGCAAATATTTTTAGACTGGACTCAGAAAGCAATAACCATAAAGACTGAGAAATCAAAATGTAAAACTTCTGTTCATCAAAAGACACTTAAGAAAATGAACAGGCAAGTCATGGGCTAGGATATGTCTAGATCCCAGTCTATATTTGTAACTCATATTCTGCAAAGAGTTTGTATATATATTATATAAAAATTCACACATCAATTTCAAAACACAATTAAATTCATACACCAATTAAAAAGCACAATAAAAAAAATAGTGAAAAGACTTGAACAGACACTTCACCAAGAAAGATATACAAATGGCCAATAAGCATATGAAAAGGTAAATTGCATCATTAGTCATTAAAGAAATGCAAATTGAAACCAAATGACATATACCATTCGCTAGAATGACTAAAACTTAAAAGACTGACAGTAATTATTAGCAAAGACATAAAGCAATTAGAATTCTCATAACTGTTCATGGGAATGTAAAATGATAAAACCACTTTGGTAAACAGTTTGGAAGTTTCTTTTAAAGTTGAACATATACCTACTCTATGATCTAATATTTCTACTCCTAGAGATTTACCCAAGATAAATGAAACTTTTTATCCAGACCTGTGTCCAATTGTTCATGGCTACCTTGTTCCCACTAGCCAAAATCTGGAAACAACCAGTTAGCCTCCAACAAGTAAATAGATTTAAAAGATTGTAGTATATCCATAAAATGGAATACTACTCAACATTAAAAAGGAACAAAATGTTAATTCAAGGAACAACATGGATAAGTCTAGAAACATTATGCTAAGTAAAAGAAGAGACAAAAGAGTACAGATATCATGATTCCATTTCTATGAAATTCCAGAAGAAGCAAAACTAAGCCAGATGATTGGAATCAAATGGGTGATTACCTAGAAGAGGGGGTCACAGGTTGATCACAAAGGGGCAGGGAATAACTTTCTAGGTTGATGGGAAATGTCTATACCTTGATTAAGGGGGTGATGCCATGGGATTATGCATTTGACAAAACTCAAGAACCGTATATCTTATCTTTTACATGTATTTATTTGGCTGCACCAGATCTTAGTTGCAGCACGTGGACTCTTTGATCTTCCTTGTGGCATGCAAGATCTTTAGTTGTGGCATACAGAAACTTTAGTTGCAACATGTGGGATCTAGTTCCCTGGCCAGGGATCAAACCCAGGCCCCCTGCACTGGGAGTCTTAGCCACTGAACCAACCAGGGAGATTCCCTCAATGAGCTATATACTTAAAATGTCCATTTTATTTGTAAATTATACTTGAATAAATTTGGTTTTATAAAGGGATTTATTGAGCATGTACTAGATGCCTGGTTTGTGAACTGTGAAGAAAGAATGAACATAAAATAAGTTTTATAGAAAGAGAGTAACAAAGAGGGAAGTAGTCGAAGATATACAAGACAAGGAATAACAAACAAGGTATTTAAGAAGATGAGAAAGGAAGGACACTTAGAGCCTGGTTGGCTGTGGTCAAGGAGAAGGAAATGGCAACCCACTCCAGTATTTTTGCCTGGAGAATCCCATGGATGGAGGAGCTTTGTGGGCTACAGTCCATGGGTCGCAAAGAGTCAGACACAACTGAGCATTTCACTTTCACTTTCACTTTGGCTGTGGTCAGCGTGGTAGACACTGAGACAAGAAAAGGAGGACAGTGGAAGGAAGAGCTGCTGAGAAACAGGCAGTGGGCTGTCAGAACATGCCGTGGTCCCAGCTGAGCCTGATAGACTTGAATCTCTGATTGCCCCAAGGATAGAATTTCTGCCGGAGTCCAGCTCCAGAAGCCAGGGATTCAACCTGGAGAGATGAATGGTGTCGGCGATGAGGCAGCCTCTCAGTTTTCTATGGACTGCCTGTTTATTTCAAGTTTAAGATTCTCTTTAATACTTTTACAAAAACATTAGGCCAGAGGTTTGACACTTTCAGTTCCCACTCTCCCAGATTTATTATCTCCATAAATCACTGTTGCTCTTCAAACAGAGTTCCTGCTTCAGTGATTCTCTCAGAATCAGCCTTATCATCTATTATCTACCTCCTCTAATGTGTCCTATAGTTAACTTGTGATTACATTGTAACTCATGCTACATTCCTCAGTTTACTACTTATCTTCCTAAATCCTGTTTGCCCCTAACATCCTGAGCTCACTATCTCTTAAAAGGGCTTCTAGCTATAGTGTCTCTAAAAATTCCTAACTTCTATGCTGCTGCTAAGTCACTTTAGTCGTGTCCGACTCTGTGCGACCCCACAGATGGCAGCCCACCAGGCTCCCCTGTCCCTGGGATTCTCCAGGCAAGAACACTGGAGTGGGTTGCCATTTCCTTCTCCAATACATGAAAGTGAAAAGTGAAAGTGAAGTTGCTCAGTCATGTCTGACTCTTAGCAACCCCAAGGACTGCAGCCTACCAGGCTCCTCCGTCCATGGAATTTTCCAGGCAAGAGTACTGGAGTGGGGTGCCATTGCCTTTTCCACCTAACTTCTATAAGCTATAGTAAAATATGCTAACTTTACAACATTCCTTAAATCTTTAACTTCTAACTGTTTTAATTATTTCTAAGCCCTAAATTCAGTAAACTCCTTTGCTATAAACATTCTCCTCACAAATAGGCTTCAGATAGCAATCCCTCCCATGGCCTCAAGCTACAGCCTATGTGCTCATCCTGGAACACTCTTTTGTAAAAGTCCTTGAACAAATGTCAATGATTACCTTTATGAATTATTTTCTGAGCACAGCTGCAGAAGGCTTTGTGCCTTCTCACGCTCCTCTCAAGAACAATAAGCACCTTAATATTCCTTTTCAGTCAACTCAGCCAAGGAGAGGAAAAGACAAGTCAAAATTACAAGGCCTAACTCCTTTATCCCGGGACTGTGCCTGCGGAATGAGGAGAGGGGTCTGGGGCTGTGCCTCCATTTTGTCAGTAACGCCTAGCGCAGCTCCCGACAAATTTCTCCAGCACTGCTTGTTGAACTAGTGGAGAGGCAGGGAGTGGGTACAAATTGTGGGGTGTTTAAAAACATGTGTCACGGATGGGAAAAATAATAAGAGTTGGAGGCACTGACAACTACCGATACACAGGAGTTAGGCTGGGAGGGAAAGGAAGTGAAGCCAGGAGGGGAGCAGAGGGAGGAAGTGGAAGGCTTGTGGGACAGGCGGAACAGGTAAGAGCGCTAGAAGCAGCAGGTCTCGATCCCGCTGGGTCTGGAATTGATGATTTGTGGTCTGGTCTATTCCTCTCTCTCCTGGGCTTCTCCAGCGGCCCGGTGGTAAAGAATCTGCCGGCAGTGCAGGAGACACGGGTTCAATCCCTGGGTCAGGAAGATCTCCTGAAGGAGGAAATGGCAATATTTTTGCCTGGAAAATCTCATGGACAGTGGAGCCTGGCAGGCTATAGTCTATAGGGTCGCACAGAGTCGGACATAACTGAGTGACTAGGCACACCTACACCTCTTTCTCCTACAGACACAAGACCTAGGATTTCTTTGGTGCTCTTTTTTTCAGTGAATTCCTCACATTTATTGAAAGCCTATTGTATAGTAATGCAAATTGGCATGAAGTGAAAGGTTTGTGCAGATTTTCTCCACCTAATAGATACATTCTCCTGAGGCTGTATTCATACAGAGCTCTGTGTGCCCACCTCAGCAGCATACTTCACACTGCAATTAAAAAAAAAAAAAAGTGTTTTATTTACTTATGTATTTATTTGTCTGCATCGGGCGATAGTTGCAGCCTGTGGGATCTTCAGTTGCAGCATGTGGGATCTAGTTCCCTGACCAGGGATCAAACTTTGGACCCCTGCATTGGGAGAGCAGAGTCTTAGCTACCTGACCACCAGGGAGGTCCACCTCACACTGCCCTTTTAAACCGAGAACACAGCTACCTAATCTTAACATTTTCACACCCTTTAGCCAGCAATTTCACATCTAAGAATTTATTCTTACTGCTGCACCTGGACATGCGCAGGCTATTTGTTTTAATGCCATTTACAATCATAAGAGGAATAACACACCAGGAGGCTCGTTAAATGAACAATAGTACTTCCATGCAATGAAATACCATTGTATCCATTACAAAAAAAAGAAAGTTCTTTCCGTATCAATATGAACTGGTTTCAAGGTGTTTAAAGTGAAAATGAAAATAAGATACCGAACAGTATTTTGTTTTATTATTTGTGTAAAAACAAAAGCACATGGACACCTAGAAACTGGACACTAGTCACCCCTGGGGCAGTTCTGCAGCTTAGGGACAGGAGAAGGACTGATTCTGTACTCCACACCCTTTGCACCTTTATAATTTTGTGTTAGTTTACCTTTAGAATTTTGAGAGGGTAAGAGAGTTTGAGAAATGGAAAGAGAGGCGGGGGAGTGGGGGCAGCAGTGAGAGAGAGTATAAATGAATTACTTATTAGTGTCTGGAGGACAGAGGGAAACCTCAACCTAAGAATGAAGCCCTAAGAAGCACCTTCAGGACTTTACCCCCAGGGTCCCTCAGTTGTCACTGGACATTTCAAGCACCTATCCAGCTCCAAACAGCTGCATCTCAGAGGGCCGCTCTCGCTGTCTGGAATTGGGATCCACCACTTATCTCTGTCCAGACACCTCTCCTTTACTCAGCTTCCTGGCGACCTCACTGGCCCAGAGCTCAGCTAAGAAGCAAAACATGTTTTAAACTGACTCTGAAGTGTCATCATACATGTCACTAAAGCTCATGCATTTGTTTGATCCTAACTCAGAGCCCACTTCCCTTTGTGAGCATCTTTCAGGTCCCTGGAGTTGGTATGAGTATTATTTCTTTATTAATTAATCAGGCTGTGTCAGGTTTTAGTTACGGCATGTGGGATCTAGTTCCCTGATCAGGGAATCGAACCGGGTCCCCTGCATTGGGAGCTCGAAGTCTTAGCCCCTGAACCACCAGGGAAATCCTGAGGGTTATTTTTTTTTTTTTTTTTTTTCTGAGGGTTATTTTAAACTGAAGACATTTTAGGGGCTTCCCTGGTGGTGCAGTGGATGAGCCAATGCAGGGGACACTGGTTCGATCCCTGGCTTGGGAAGATTCCACTTGCCTCAGAGCAACTAAGCCCACATGCTGAAACTACTGAAGCCCCTGCACCTGGAGTCTGCGCTCGGCAACAAGAGAGGCCCTGCAGTGAGAAGCCCATGCACCACAGTGAAGACTAGCCTCCACTAGAGAATGTCTGCACACAGCAATGAAGACCCAGCACAGCTGGGTCTAAATAACTAATAAAAAAAATAAACTGAAGACATTTGAGACACAGCAGGTATAGAGAGAAGCCTTTTGGAGCTTCCCTTATCTGACTACAAGGTAAAACCTTTGAAAGCGAAGGTGCCGTAAATTCCTTCTTCCAGGAATCTTCGCTCCCTAGAGAAAACCAGTCACTGGATGAGAAATTATATAAACTAACATTATCACTAAACGTTCATACCTTCCATTTGTTTCCCTGAAAGTCACTTTGTCTTCCCTAAAAAAGGCTCATTTGTCCTTCCCATACAAGCCCTTTCACCCCTTCCCTTTCCCCTGTTAGGCTGGTATGGAAACTCCTATTTTTAGATGTTCAGTGAGCCATTTCATCTGAATGCTCCCACATGCATATGAATCAAATTTGTGCATTTTTCCTCCAGTGATCTGTCTATCATCAGTTAGCCCCTGATCACTGGACCTAAACTAGTAGAGGAAAAGTTTTCTCTCCTTGCTGAGTTGTTTTTTTTTAATACTTATTTTTATTTACTTGGCTGCACCAGATCTTGGCTGTTTCACACAGGATCTTTGGTCCTCACTGCAGGATCTCTTAGTTGCAGCATGTGAACTCTTAGTTGTGACATAAGGGATCTAGCTCCCTGACCAGCAATCAGACCCAGGCTCCCTGCATTGAGAGCACGGAGGCTTAGGCACTGGACCACCAAGGAAGTCCTTACTTTGCTGAGTTTTAACTGAGCTTGGTTAACAGACCCATTGGAAAAAAGAGACAGCAAATTATAAGAAGAGAGGAATGTTATTTCACACAGAAACCTTCCTTCAATTTCACTAAGTGATAGATGACAACCTAACTGTTGCAGGGAAGACAGAAACATCTATTTCAAACAAACAAACAATAATAAACTAAAAGAAGTGCAGGTTATTTGCCACTTTGCATGTCCTGATGTCATGAGGGCATCTGGAATTAGCCCACAGCCCAGCCACTGCTATCTGTAATCATGGCCCATGTTTTAACACAAAGAGCTAAATTCTGTTCGGGGCTTTCTGATGGAGAAAAGAGAGCAGAGAGTGTCAGGGAGATTTCTATGTAAACCTTTTAAAACTGTCTGAGGGTTAAAGGCATAAACCCCATCACTTCGAGATCTTGACTTTTACAGAACAACTCATTCCCCTAAGGTTTCACGTCAGTGCAGCGGGAGGGAGAAGGGGAAGGTTTGTTCAGTGCTTAGATGATTACAAAATCACAGAGTTCAAATAGACAAAGGAAAATCAACAGCAGCTTGCCTCCATGGGCTCTTTTTTTTTTTTTCTCCATGGGCTCTTGAATGAGCCCAGCAAGGGAAGAGTCTGTCTGCCCAAAAGGCAGCAGGGCTCAAAACCAGGGTCCAGATTCTTGCTCTGCAAAAACCTCTAGATGAACACAGTCACTCGATTCTCTAAGCCTGTGCTTTGTCTTCTGTGCAATGGGAATAACAACCTCTAAGCTCTTGGTGTTACCAAATCGTTGTGATTATTTAATTCAGTTCAACTTACTCTAACAAATATTTACTGAGAATCTACTGTGTGCCCTGCCTGGCACCAGGTAATCCCTGTAGGGAGAACGGAAAAATGAATAAAACATAGTTTTTTACTTCAAAGAGCTTGTCATCTGGCAGGACCAAATTAACTACCAGATGGTGTGAGATAATAGAAAATATCTGTTGGTCTCTGTTCCTGGTTCTTGACACAGAGCTCCTGAAACCCTTGTAATTTCCTGGAGGATAGCAGTGAATTGTATTCTAAAGAGGAGACTCTGGGTGGACTCCTACATGTCTCCTGGCTGGAAGGACCAAACCATAATTAGAAACTTGGAATTTTCAGCCCTGCCCCCGCTTCCTCTTGAAAAGGGAAAAAGACTGAAAATGGAGTTATTGATGGATCATTCTGATGTGATGAAACCTCCATAAAAATCCCAACTGTATGGGATTTGGAGGACTTCCAGGCTGGTGAGCAGGTGGAGATTTGGGGAAAGAGGGCACGGAGGCTCTACAACTTCTCCCTGTGTCTTGCCCTGTACATCTTCCATCTGTCTGTTCCTAAGCTATAGTCTTTCATTATATACCAGTAATCTAGGAGGTAAAACGTTTCTCTGAGTTCTGTAAGTCTGAGTTAGCAAATTAATGAAAATCAAGGAGAGGGTCATGGGAACCTCTGATTTATAAGCCAGTCAGAAGTACAGGTAACAACCTGAGCTAGTGACTGACGTTGAAGTCCAAGGAGGGGTCATTGGGCCCTCCAGCCTATAGCCCATCAGTCAGAAGCACAGGTGGTAATCTGGGGGCTGGGGGTGAAGAGTCGAGGGAGCGGTCTTGCGGCACTGAGCCTCAGCCTATGGGATCTGATGCCATCTCCAGGTAGATAATATCAGGATTGAGTTGAATTGTAGGACACACAGCTGGTGCCCCAAGAATTGCTTGTTGGTGTGGGAAGACCCCCCTGTCCCATACACACACATCGAAAATCGGGTCTTGGAACGTACTTTAGATGGGAAAGTGCCTTAGAAAGGAAACCCTCCTCTACAAAAGTTAAGTGTCAGTACTTTTTCTGGAAGTTTGGAGTTTGTGGTGACACTCTTACTAAAGGAGCAGCATAGCTTAAAACCAGGTTTAGCAAATTAAGTCCTGGGAGAAGCACCCTGTCCAAGCCCTACCACCCAAGAATCCATTTTTCTTATAAACCTTTCCAAGAAAAAGATGCAATTCCACCCTCCAAACCAAGAGACCCCTTGATCCTGCTGATCTAGCCTCTTAAAGCCTCCGGAATCAGCCCCCTGGCACAACTGGAGTCCTGCTCACAAGTTGCCCTTATGGATAAGGTGGTAGCAGAACACAGCCATGCCCATTCATAATATCCATGGTTGATTCATGCTTTAACAGCAGGACCAAGTAGTTGGTAAGAGACTGAATGGCCCCCAGAGCCAAAAAATATTTTCTATCTGGCCCTTTATAGTGTGGTGATAAACAGGAATTAGCCACTATTACTAGCGGTTGGCAGAGACACTAAGGCAGGCAGAGGAGTGGGAAAGCTTTAGAAAAGTGCAGGCTTCAAATGTGCCCCAACTGGAGGCTGCCGGCCTGGGGAAGCTGAAGATGAGAGGCCAGACGCCGGGCAACCTGTGTGACTGGTTAGCGGCCCATACTGGCTTCCTCTGGTTGGTCCCAGGTTGGAAGCAGGGACAAAAACTAGGGGCATTGTCAGTTATTAATCAAATCCTAGCTACTTGAGACCAGCTCTTACCAGGGTTATTTTTTGGCTTCCTGAGCTGGTGGCTCTGACAGATGGTGGTCTGACATCCTGCAAGTCTGACTTATAGATAACAAGCTGGCTTCCTGAGCTGGGTACTGTAGAGGATGGATTGGTTTCCTGGACAGAGTGCTGTAGATTATGGGAAAGGGTCCTATTTTTATAGAGGATCTGTCTATTTTCCATTTGCATGTTCAGTCTCTCAACAGAAGTTACCTTATTCCAGTGGTGATCATTTTGTAATGTATCAAGATATCAAATCACTATGTCATGTACCTGAAACTAAATTTGTAAGTCAATTATGCTTCAGTAAAAATATATATACATATAGATGTATGTATGTGAAGTTTGCCTATTCCAGGATTAGGTTAAATGTTTTCAGTGAGTGGGTCCTAGATACCTGGGTAAGTTACTTCAGATCTCTGTGCTTCTGTTTCCTCATTCATAAATTGAGGATTATGATAGTTCTTGCCTTGTAGGGTTTTAGAAAAATTAAGCCCATGTACAATGCACCCAGCAGAGTGCCTGATACATAGTGTGTCTCGGTGAATATTACCCACTGTATTGCAATCTTCCCACAGAGTTCCTTCAAGGCAAGGTCTGTGGCTTTTGTCTCAGTTGTCCCAGCTTCTGTCAGAGGGTTTGACGCATAGCAGCTATTCAATAAATATGTGATGAGTAAGTGAGTGACTTGTAAGAAACCAGAGATAGAGGGAACCTGGGCCGCCCATCTCAGATAGAGGATAATCTCTGTATTGTGTTGCGTGTGTGCTCAGTCGCTCAGTTATTACTATATAGTGAAAAAGGCCTAAACTTGAGGACCCCCATTCCCACCTGGGTATTCCGGCCATAACCCTGTCTTAAAGCTAAGGGAATCCTGTTCCCCACCGACTAGACCCAGGGGAGGCCCAGTGACGGGGGAGTCTCTGACTCTCAATGATACTTTGACTTTACTAAATAATTCCTGTGTTTTCTTTAAATTGCCTCTCTATCTTTTTGGGAGCCTTCCCACTCCTGTAATTGGTGCTGTGGAAGTTGGTGTCAATATTTACAATCTGATTCAGTAGTTTCCAAGGCTGCTCTGATCCTTCAATTTAATAAGAAACAACAGCCAAGCAAGATATTCCTTCCCCCTGCACCTTTGACCTTGACAGAGCTGGCCTCACAAGGAAGTGGGGCCTTGGATTCCAGCAGCTGCTGCCGGATCCTCTCCCAACCTCCAGTCCCTCTGCCTGGGTGCAGCACCCAGTCTGAGCCCCACCACCCAGGAATCCATCTTTCCTGTAAACCTTTCCAAGAAAGAGACACAACTTCACACTCCAAAACCAGAGACCACTTGGTCCTGCTGATCTCTACTCTTCAAGCCTCAGGAATCAGCTCCTTCCCCACCAGCCCTTCTGTATTTGTCCTGTCTTGGACCCTCATGACTCCTCCCTTGAGCTCCAGCAGTGCCCTTCTGACTCCAGTCTTCCTCTGCTCCATCCCAGCCCCTGGTCCAAAGAGATGACCTGGTCACTTTTCGGTGTGCAACCCTCCAAAAACTTCCCATCACCTATAAGTTAAAGTCCAGCACCCTTCAAATGGCATCTGTGGCTCTTCCCTGAGCTCTCCCAGCCTGCTCTGTCCCTACCACTTCTGCCCTGCACTTCACCAGAGCTGCCGAGCTGTCCAAGATGGTAGTCAGTGGTTGCCTGCAGCTCTATTAAATTTTGATTAAGATGAAATCAAATTAAAAATTTAGCCTCTTAGTTGCACTATCCACATTTCAAGCGCTTAATTGCTAAAGGCTACATAATGGACAACATAGAGATAAAACATTTCCATCAACACAGAAAGTTTTACTGAACTCTTCTAGAAAAAGGTTTTGTGTTTCTCTGCACACATCATGGTACTTCACCCTGCCAGATTTTTACTCATGTCTCTGTCCGAATACTCACCCTCCCCTCTTTCCACTGAGTGATTCTTCAAGACTCAGCTCAGGAGTCACTTCCAAGAAGCCTTGTTTGAAGTCCTAGGCTAGGGTGAGTGCTGGGTTTCTGGGTTCTTAATAGCACCTCACATTAGCTAATGTTTATCTGACCACTTACCATTTGCTGACATATCTGTCTCCTCTGGGAAATTGTGAGTTCCTCCAGGGTAAAAACCGTGTCTTTACAGGCCCAGCGTCCCCAGTACCCAGCATGAAGCAGGTGTCCATTACTGTTGGCTGAACTCATACTAACAGAACACTCAGCAGTGCGTGACCACAGGACAGGATTTAGCTGTGTGTCAGTGAAGACCCTCAAGTAGAGAGAAACCAATCAAGAGGAAAGGGGACTGGATGGTTCAGTAACTGGGAGGTTTAGGGGCAGTTCTTGCTCCATGCATGATGGGATCCAGAGGCTCAGAGCATGTTATCTGGTCCCCTCCCCAGTTCTTGGCTCTACTGATTACTGTAGCTTTTTGCCTTTTCCCACATGTCATACAAATGAAAACATATAGTATGTAGTCTTGAGTCTGGCTTCTTCCACTTAACGTAAAGCAATTGATATTCATACATGCCGTTCTGCACACCAATAGTTCATTCTTTTTTATTGTTAAATTTTGTTGTATGAATGCGCCGTATTTTATTTATCTATTCTCTACTTGAGGGCTTTTTGGGTTGTTTCCAGTTTGGGGAAATTATGAATAAAGCTGCTATAAACCGATTTCAATTGTCTTGAGTAAATACCCACAAGTGGGCTTTCTGGTTCAATGGTAAGTGTTTAACTTTGTACAAAACCGCCAAACTGTTTTCAGACAGACTGTATTTTTTGCATTCCTGCTAGCAGTGTATGAGCACTGCAGTTGCTTCGCATTCTCACCAGAACTTGAGTTTGCTGGGTTTTTTATTTTAACCATTCTAACACATGTGTAGTGGATCTCACTGTGGTTTAAGTTTGCATTTCCCTAATGACTAATTCATTTGAATATTTTTCTATGTGCTTTTTTTTTGCGATCTATATATCATCTTGGGGGAAGTGTCTGTTCAAATGTTTTACCCGTTTAGTTGACTATTTTTTATTGAGTTTTATGAGTTCTTTATATATTCTGGATTCAAAGCCTTTATCAGACATACATTTTGTAAATATTCTCTCCCAGTCTGTGGCTTGTCTTTTCACTTTTTAATGTGTCTTTTGAATAGAGGAATTTTTAAATTTGAAGAAACTCATTATTTTTTATTTTATAGGTTATGCTTTTAGTGTCATATCTAAGAAATCTCAGCCTAACCCGAAGCCATAATGCTTTCTCCTAAAAGTTTTGCAATTTTAAGTTTTACATTTATGCCTAAGTCCTTTTCGAGTTCATTTTTTTTAAGGTGTGAAGTATGGATTGAAGTTCTTTTTTTTGCATATGGATATTTAATTATGCTAACATCATTTCTTGAAAAACCTTTCTCCATTGAATTCTCTCTTTATCTTTGCCACAGACTGACCGACCAAATATACGTGGATCTGTTTCTGGATCTGTTCTTTTCCGCTGATTCACCTTCCTCCCCTTACCATGCTGTCTTGACCTCTGTAGCTTATGGTAAATACGGAAATCAGGTAGTGTGAGTTTTCCAATAGTGTTCTTCTCTTCTTTAAAATTGTTTTGGTTATTCTAGTTCTTTTGCCTGTTTATATAAATTTTAGAATCAACTTGCAGACTCCGCATTTCTCTGGGGAATCCACTGGGGGCAGGGGCTGCCTGGTCAGGATCCACACCTCTGTTGGTGATTTATTATGAGGTGGTTCCAGGACAGAATGGTGACTAGTACAAGACTCTGAGACTGGACTGTGTGGACTCAAATCCTAGCTCCAGTTCATCCCACAACTTGGGAAAGATACTTGACACCTCAGTACTCCATTTCCTCTCCTGTAAAATGAAGGAAATGGCCGCACCTGTTTTATGGGATTTTTGTAGGATGGCAATAACACGTGGAAAGCAGAACAGTACCTGGCACACAGTAAACCCCTGATAAGTGTTGGCTATTATTTGTATTTGGAGCAGGCAATGGCACCCCACTCCATTACTCTTGCCTGGAAAATCCCATGGATGGAGGAGCCTGGTAGGCTGCAGTCCATGGGGTCACTAAGAGTCGGACATGACTGAGCAACTTCACTTTCACTTTTCACTTTCATTCATTGGAGAAGGAAATGTATTATCTTTACTGATCTCAGTCTTTCCCCTTCTCTCTGCACTCCCACTAACATTCCACAACTGCTAAACTACTGGTTTTTCTCTCAAGGACATTTCTCAGGCTTTTAAGTCACTTAATAGTCAGCTTATGACATTGCCATGGCCCTCCTGGAAGTTCAATATGCAGATATTTGCTGTTTCACCTTATCTGTTTCTTCTCATTTTGACATTTATGGAAAATCTGTTCTGTGAGCAGTACGATTTGGCTTGGTAGTGAAAGGCCAGGCTGAGGGTTGCCTCCTGTGTCCCGAGACTGAAGGCCAAGTACAGTGATTGCCATACACCTGCCGGCAAGCAAGGGCTGAGCCTGTCCTCTGACTGGGTCCATTCTTCCTCCATCAGCCTGGCATATGCCAGGGGCAAGGATTTGATCTGTCTGGATCCAGCAGATTCTCCTCAACAGGGGAATCTACTTCCCCCACAGGGTCAGGAGTTGTGGGAGAGTGAAGTCTCAGGGTCTCTGATTTATCAGCGATCTCAGAGGTGTTCTTACCTTTCCCAGTGGAAAGGGGGCTGTGTCTACTCTGATGCTGAGTACTTTTTTCTACATAGTTTAATAATTTTCACAGTCATAGTTTGAAAATGGATTGCTTTTTTGCTGCCTTCTTTAAAGGAAGTTACTGAGTATCATTTAATATTTCCTTGATAATTCAAAGCCATAATCATGTACATCAATGGTTACATTAGGATTGTAGCTGAAATTCAGCCCCTGAACACTGGTACCAAATTGAATCTCAGAGACAGAGTTTTGGGTGAAGTAGGCTTCCCTAGTGGCTCAGACAGTAAAGAATCTGCTTGCAATGCAGGCGAACTGAGTTCGATCCCTGGGTCGGGAAGATGCCTTGGAGAAGGGAATGGCTACCCACTCCAATATTCTTGTCTGGAGAATTCCATGGACAGTGGATCCTGGTGGGCTACAGTCCATGGGGTCCCAAAGAATCGGACACGACTGAGTGACTAACACTTTCACTTTCATAGAAGAATAATTTTACTGTTTTGCCAGACAAAGGGGGCCACAGCAGGTTAATGCCCTCAAAGGTGTGTGTCCTGACATGAAGGGGCTAGTGAGGAGTTTTCTGGTAATGGTTCAAAGAGGAGGGCATGATCAGTTCATGGACATTCTTCTGATGGGTTGGTGGTGAGGTAACTGAGTGTCAGCACCATCGAGCTTCTAACTGGTTCTGACTGGTCTGGGGTCTACATCCTTGTTAACTTCTTCCACCTGGTGGTGTGCTCAGTATCTGCTGCAGCTGCTGCTGCTGCTAAGTCGCTTCAGTTGTGTCCGACTCTGTGCATCCCCTAAGATGGCAGCCCACCGGGCTCCTCTGTCCCTGGGATTCTCCAGGCAAGAATACTGGAGTGGGTTGCCATTTCCTTCTCCATCAGTATGTGCAAGGCAGCTCAAAAATATTGTGTATATCCTTTGTGGGGGGGGGCGTAATTTTTATTAGTATATATTTGGCTGCACCAGGTCTTAGTTGGGGCATGCGGATCTTTTCGTTGCAACATGCAAGTTGGGGATCGAACCCTGGTTCCCGGCTGAACCTGGGCCCCTGGCACTGGGAGTGTGGAGTCTTGGCCACTGGACTACCAGGGAAGACCCTGCCTTGTATATCCTTTGAGTGAAGAGCCAGGACCCTGCCCTAAGGCTGTACTATTGTTTCTAGGCTGCTCCTCCGTTGTCTCTGCATCCCCTCCCTTCCCCATTAGCAACTGTGTGAACCTGCCCTTTGGAACTCAGGGAAGATCATGGAAGCTGAAAGAAAACTATTTCCTACAAATGAGAAAGCAGGGACACACGAAGGCTTTTGTGTCCAGGAGCCCCACAGGGTCCTGCATGGTTTCAGGATGTCATGACTGGGGCCTTTTGAGGTACACAGGCTATTTCCATCCTGCCCTAGTTCTCTCAGACCTTCCTGTGGATTAAGTGCATGGGCTTCCTCCTCTGTCAGCACTTAACCTATTTCAGGGCCCATCCCTTTGGTGTCTAAACTGAGACATGGACCTGAACACTAGCAATGTTCCGTTACTCATGGGAAAAACAGTGAGCAAGAGAAAAGCAGCTCATGGGAGCCAGAAGTTGGCGGGACACCCGGAGCTGGGCTGCCCCCACTGAGCATCAACCTTCAACAAGACCACTATTAGAGCCAAGCCAGAGGATGACAATGCTGGGGCCCAGAGAAGGCCACCCCAACATGTGCCTCAATGGCATACTGATTATGTTACCTAAAGAAAAAAGTGAAAGTATTAGTCATTCTGTTGTGTCCAACACTTTGAGACCCCATGGACTGTACCAAGGCTCTTCTGTCCATGGGATTCTCCAGGCCAGAATACTGGAGTGGGTAGCCATTCCCTTCTGCAGGGGATCTTCCCAACCCAGGGATAGAACCCGGGTCTCCTGCATTGCAGGCAGATTCTTTACTGCTGAGCCAAAAAAAGCCAATGCAAGAGGGACACCCTGACCCTCCTCTCTATCTCTCTGAAAGCAGGAAATAAACCTCTCCTGTGACAGGTACCCTCCTGACGTCTGCAGGTGGAAGGACACACTTATCACCAGAGAGAGAGATTTTGAGATGAAAAGCGTTACCTAAATAAAACTTATTGCTTCTTTAACTCACTACCCCCAGTCCAAACTCTGCTTAGATTTTTCACTAATTAAGCATCCAAAACCCAACTTTCTTTGTCCTGTCAATTCCTCACTATTTTGTCTAAAAAGTGTAAAAATTGCCTGCTTTGATCACTTCTTAGGTCCCATTTCTATGAAACTTCCAGTCCATGAATGTGTCTCTTTTTCTCCTGTTAATCTGCCTTGCGTCAGTTTTATTATTTATCCAGTCACAAGAACTCAAGATGGGGAGAAGGGGGAAACCTTTCCTTCCCTGACAACATCATGGACTACTCCCTCATCATCATGCCTGAACATAGGCCAAACAGAACATTGTCCAAACCACAAAAACGACCAAACATCTCTCCTATTTGTCTAATACGAGTGACGGCTACTTTAAAAAAAAAAAAAAACACAGTTATAACTTTCGCCTCGTTTCATTCCCATGTCTTCTAGATAAGAAATATTAAGATTCCTGGTGATAGAATTACCTCCACTTTCTGATACTGTTCAGTTCAGAACAACATCCTGCTTCTTTGAATACTCCTCAGAATCACCTGCCGAGGGACTTCCCTGGTAGTCCGGTGGTTAAGACTCCGGGTTTCCACTGCAAGGGGAGTGGGATCAGTCCCTGGTCAGGGAACTCAAGATCCCACATGCTGCATGGTGCGGCCAAAACAAAACAAAACAAAAAATCATCTGCCATGAGCCCCAGTACTTAATAGGTCCTTAAATCAAAGAAGAGGTTCTCAGTGGAATTAAGGAAGGATAGTAGGGCTGTTGAGAAGTTTTCTGTGTCGTTCAGATCCCAAAGCTTTGTAGAAACCAACCTACTATGCTTAAAATGTGAGTGAAGAATCATTTGTATATCTGTTACACATTTTGGATCAGCACAAAATCCAATTAGAAATGTGATACCTGCCTCTGGCGCATCCACCTCCACCCCACTCCTGACTATCCTGAGAGGGATGTGCTCAGTTGTATTGCATTAAAGAGAAGAAAATTTTAACTGCTCAAAAAATTATTGGTAGAACAATGTCTGCCAACAGAGATTGCTTCAATAATGGAGCCCAAAATAGAACAAATAAAGCTGTCGAGACGTCTGTGGGTTTAGAGTCGGTGAGCATCCCCCGCTATTCAGAAAACATAAAAATGATCTTTGCCATGAGCAAGTAGCATTTTATTTCCACAGGGGAAGAATTTCTCATTTAACTCATTTCATTTCCTTTATGAAACAGGAAACATACTGCTCACTCTTTTTGGAAGGCGGTAGCTAGGAGTCGGACACAACTGAGCGACTTCACTTTCACTTTTCGCTCTCGTGCATTGGAGAAGGAAATGGCAACCCACTCCAGTGTTCTTGCCTGGAGAATCCCAGGGACGGGGGAGCCTGGTGGGCTGCAGTCCATGGGGTCGCACAGAGTTGGACACTACTGAAGCGACTTAGCAGCAGCAGCAGCAGCGTGTTAAAAATGCATCTGAGTATTAATGTGAGACTATTCAGTCCATCGCAGTTAAGTTTGAAATCCAGACTAAAGTTTTAAATGTGAGAAAAGAGAACGCGTGGTCCAGAGGATGTATTTCATTTCAGTCTTCTCTTCCCAGGGTTGTTCAAGAAAGATTTTAGGGCCCTTTTGGAAAAGACCCTGATGCTGTGAAAGATTGAGGGCAGGAGGAAAAGGGGGCTACAGAGAAAGATGGTTACATGGTATCACCGACTCAATGTACATTAGTTTGAGCAAACTCTGGGAGATAGTGAAGGACAGGAAGTCTGACATGCTGCAGTCCATGGGTCCCAAGGAGTGAGACACGACTTAGCTACTGAGCAACAACAAAAATTTAAGCAGAAGGGAAGTTGGCATTTCATCTCAAGTCGGAAACTGGAGCAAGTGAGGACCTCACTGCAGGGGGTGCTGCCCCCTCCTCCTTCTCTTCAGTTCAGTTCAGTCGCTCAGTTGTGTCTGACTCTTTGCGACTCCATGGACTGCAGTGCACCAGGCTTCCCTGTCCATCACCAACTCCCGGAGTTTACTCAAACTCATGTCCATTGAGTAGGTGATGCCATCCAACAATCTCATCCTCTGTTGTCCCCTTCTCCTCCTACCTTCAATCATTCCCAGCATCAGGGTCTTTTCTAGTGAGTCAGTTCTTTGCATCAGGTGGCCATAGTATTGGAGTTTCAGCTTCAGCATCAGTCCTTCCAATGAATATTCAGGACTTATTTCTTTAGGATGAACTGGTTTGATCTCCTTGCAGTCCAAGGGACTCTCAAGAGTCTTCTCCAACACCACAGTTCAAAAGTATCACTTCTTCGGTGCTCAGCTTTCTTTATAGTCCAACTCTCACATCCATACATGACCACTGGAAAAACTGTAGCATTGCCTAGATGGACCTTTGTTGGCAAAGTAATGTCTCTGCGTTTTAATATGCTGTCTAGGTTGGTCATAACTTTTCTTCCAAGGAGTAAGTGTCTTTAATTTCATGGCTGCAGTCACCTTTTGCAGTGATTTTGGAGTTCCCAAAAACAAAGTCTGTCACTGTTTCCACTGTTTCCCCATCTATTTGCCATGAAGTGATGGAACTGGATGCCATGATCTCAGTTTTTTGAATATTGAGCTTTAAACCAACTTTTTAATTCTCTTCTTTCACTTTCATCAAGAAGCTCTTTAGTTCTTCTTAGCTTTCGGCAATCTTGATTCCAGCTTGTGCTTCATCTGGATCAGCATTTCTAGATTGCCAGGAGAAATATCAATAACCTCAGATATGCAGATGACATCACCCTTATGACAGAAAGCTAAGAAGAACTAAAGAGCCTTTTGATGAAAGTGAAAGAGGAGAGTGAAAAAGCTGGCTTAAAACTCAACATTCAGAAAACTAGGATCATGGCATCTGGGCCCATCACTTCATAGCAAATAGATGGGGAAACAATGAAAATGGTGACAGACTAATTTGGGGGACTCCAAAATCTCTGCAGATGGTGACTGCAGCCATGAAATTAAGAGACACTTGCTCCTTGGAACAAAAGTTATGATCAACCTAGTTCAGTTCAGTTCAGTTCAGTCACTCAGTCGTGTCTGACTCTTTGTGACCCCATGAATTGCAGCATGCAAGGCCTCCCTGTCCATCACTAACTCCCGGAGTTCACCCAGACTTACATCCATCGAGTCAGTGATGCCATTCAGCCATCTCATCCTCTGTCCTAGACAGCATATTAAAAAGCAGAGACACTACTTTGCCAACAAAGGTCTGTCTAGTCAAAGCTATGGTTTTTCCAGTAGTCATGTATGGATGTGAAAGTTGGACTATAAAGGAAGCTGAGTGCCAAAGAATTGATGGTTTTGAACTGTGGTGTTGGAGAAGACTCTTGAGAGTCCCTTGGACTGCAAGGAGATCCAACCAGTCCATTCTGAAGGAGATCAGCCCTGGGATTTCTTTGGAAGGAATGATGCTAAAGCTGAAACTCCAGTACTTTGGCCACCTCATGCGAAGAGTTGACTCATTGGAAAAGCCTCTGATGCTGGGAGGGATTGGGGGCAGGAGGAGAAGGGGATGACAGAGGATGAGATGGCTGGATGGCATCACCGACTCGATGGACATGGGTTTGGGTGGACTCTGGGAGTTGGTGATGACAGGGAGGCCTGGCATGCTGTGCTGTGTATCAGTTAGATAAGCGGGCAACAGTGTACAGCCTGGACTCCTTCCCTGATTGGAACGAGTCCTTCTCTTATGTTCTCAAGAACTCAGTGGATGAGGAAGAAGCCCCAGCCTTGAAGTCCAGGGTAATTTTCCATTCTCCTGCAGACTGTATTCCTAGCTGCTCTGCCTCTACAGTGCCCTGTATCTGCCTACAAGCAGGAGGAAATAATTATTTTTCCCAACATGGCAGTGTTTTCTCTTTCATTCCTTATTGAGCTGTCATTAAGTCATGGGATTCTCTGGGGAAATCACTTTAATCTCTTTGGGGGTGGCTTACAAGCCCCTGAAGGTGATTCAAGTACATCCAGGCAATATATCACAACTGAATCAGAGAACGAGCAGTTAGAAAAACTCATTTGCTATTATTTCACTGGATTGTCTCTCTGCAGAGGTGCCCCTCTCCGCCACCCATGGCATCCTGCCACTGCCTGCTCCCCTCTGGCGCCTTCTCAGCAGCTGCATCCCCTACTTTTGCTCTCCACTCGCTGACTCCTAGCCCTGGCTACTGTCCCAGCTGACTGCCTAAGGCCCTGAAAGACCCCATTGGGAGCATGAGACCCCTTTCAGGGGGTTCTGCAGTTAAAGACACAAGAAGAACCTTCAAGGATCCAAGTTACTGTGTTGGGACCATAGGGGAGGAAAAATGCCTTTTACCTTCTGCCTTTCTAGGTTCTCTTCTGGAGCTCTGTAATAAGAGACAGAAAGCACGAGAAAGATATACACATTTATTTAATGTAAATTTTACTTGATACAGGGGCCCTGAAGTCCTCATAAGGGAATGAATGATCCAAAGAAGCAGTCAAACCAAAGCACCTTGATGCTAAGTTTCATGAGGCATGGGAGGTGGTGGAAATCTGTGATAGAATATGAGCTAATAGCTGGAGGGAACTTAGCGAAGTGTTCAGATTCCTCTCAGTCATTCCCCACCCCCACCCCCATCTTGGCGATAAGGTTGCTCCTTTCCTCCCAGTATATGGAGCGCACCTCTTCACGTGAGGTTTTGTGACCTGCTTCAGGGACAAAAGGTTCGCAGGTAACACTACTGGTAAAGAATCCGCCTGCCAATGCAGGAGATGCAAGCGACATGGGTTCAGTCCCTGGGTCAGGAAAATCCCCTGAGTAGGGAATGGCAATCCACTCCAGGATTATTGCCTGGAAAATTCCACGGACAGAGGAGCCTGGCAGGCTACAATCCGTGGAGCCGCAAAGAGTTAGACACAATTGAGCATGCATACACCAGGGGAAGGTCAAAGAATCCTTCCCACAATTGCTGTTTCTCAGATTCCTTCAATTTAATATGCTAAAGTGCCATCTTTTCAAGTAGGTTGTCCTCAACCCTATCAGGATTACGGGCAGTGGGCCTGGTGCTCTGCAGCAGGGCGCACAACTCCAGGCACTGGGGCAGGCTCAGTCACGCTCCCGGTCTCTGTCCCTGTCTCTCTCTCTCTGTTTCCCCCTCTGCTTTCCTTTGTCTGCTTCCAATCCCAATGAGCCCAGCATTAACTTTTGCAATACACAAGCTGCCAAATACTCCTTTTAAACTTGCATATTTCCCAACCATCCCCATCTTCCAGAAATCTCTTCTACACAGAAGACATTTACTGAACAGAATTGTTAAGACACTAGCCTGTCTACTACAGATTCTGCTGATAGTCAGATGCTTAACTGTCTTCAGGATTTTAACTACTCTCATCTGTGCAATGGAAATAAAGCATGGATTAGTCCATAGTCCTTTTCAGTTCAGTTCAGTCGCTCAGTCATGTCCGACTCTTTGCAACCCCATGAATTGCAGCACGCCAGGCCTCCATGTCCATCACCAACTCTCGGAGTTCACTCAAACTCATGTCCATCGAGTCGGTGATGCCATCCAGCCATCTCATCCTCTGTCATCCCCTTTTCCTCCTGCCCCCAATCCCTCCCAGCATCAGAGTCTTTTCCAATGAGTCAACTCTTCACATGAGGTGGCCAAAGTACTGGAGCTTCAGCTTCAGCATCAGTCCTTCCAATGAACACCCAGGACTAACCTCCTTTAGGATGGACTTGGATCTCCTTGCAGTCCAAGGGAGTCTCAAGAGTCTTCTCCAACACCACAGTTCAAAAGCATCAATTCTTTGGCACTCAGCTTTCTTCACAGTCCAACTCTCACATCCATACATGACCACAGGAAAAACCATAGCCTTGACTAGACGGACCTTTGTTGGCAAAGTAATATTTCTGCTTTTCAATATGCTATCTAGGTTGGTCATAACTTTCCTTCCAAGGAGTAAGTGTGTTTTAATTTCATGGCTGTAGTCACCATCTGCAGTGATTTTGGAGCCCCCCAAAATAAAGTCTGACACTGTTTCCACTGTTTCCCCATCTATTTGGCATAAAGTGATGGGACCAGATGCCATGATCTTAGTTTTCTGAATGTTGAGCTTTAAGCCAACTTTTTCACCCTCCTCTTTACTTTCATCAAAAGGCTTTTGAGTTCCTCTTCACTTTCTGCCATAAGGGTGGTGTCATCTGCATATCTGAGGTTATTGATATTTCTCCCAGCAATCTTGATTCCAGCTTGTGCTTCTTCCAGCCCAGCGTTTCTCATGATGTACTCTACATAAAGTTAAATAAGCAGGGTGACAATATACAGCCTTGACGTACTCCTTTTCCTATTTGGAACCAGTGTGTTGTTCCATGTCCAGTTCTAACTGTTGCTTCCTGACCTGCATATAGGTTTCTCAAGAGGCAGGTCAGGTGGTTTGGTTTTCCCATCTCTTTCAGAATTTTCCACAGTTTATTGTGATCCACACAGTCAAAGACTTTGGCATAGTCAATAAAGCAGAAATAGATGTTTTATTGGAACTCTCTTGCTTTTTCCATGATCCAGCAGATGTTGGCAATTTGATTTCTGGTTCCTCTGCCTTTTCTAAAACCAGCTTGAACATCAGGAAGTTCACGGTTCACATATTGCTGAAGCCTGGCTTGGAGAATTTTGGGCATTACTTTACTGGCGTGTGAGATGAGTACAATTGTGCAGTAGTTTGAGCATTCTTTGACATTGCCTTTCTTTGGAATTGGAATGAAAACTGACCTTTTCCAGTCTTATGGCCACTGCTGAGTTTTCCAGATTTGCTGGCATATTGAGTGCAGCACTTTCACAGCATCATCTTTCAGGATTTGAAATAGCTCAACTGGAATTCCATCACCTCCACTAGTTTTGTTCGTAGTGATGCTTCCTAAGGCCCACTTGACTTCACATTCCAGGATGTCTGGCTCTAGGTGAGTGATCACACCATTGTGATTATCTTGGTCACGAAGATCTTTTTTGTACAGTTCTTCTGTGTATTCTTGCCACCTCTTCTTAATATCTTTTGCTTCTGTTAGGTCCATACCATTTCTGTCCTTTACTGTGCCTATCTTTACATGAAATGTTCCCTTGGTATCTCTAATTTTCTTGAAGAGATCTCTAGTCTTTCCCATTCTATTGTTTTCCTCTATTTCTTTGCATTGATCTCTGAGGAAGGCTTTCTTATCCCTCCTTGCTATTCTTTGGAACTCTGCATTCAGATGCTTATATCTTTCCTTTTCTCCTTTGCTTTTTGCTTCTCTTCTTTTCACAGCTATTTGTAAGGCCTCCCCAGACAGCCATTTTGCTTTTTTGCATTTCTTTTCCATGGGGATGGTCTTGATCCCTGTCTCCTGTACAGTGTCACAAACCTCAGTCCATAGGTTTATCAGGCACTCTATCAGATCTAGTCCCTTAAATCTATTTCTCACTTCCACCGTATAATCATAAGGGATTTGATTTAGGTCATACCTGAATGGTCTAGTGGTTTTCCCTACTGTCTTCAATTTAAGGCTGAATTTGGCAATAAGGAGTTCATGATCTGAGCTACAGTCAGCTCCTGGTCTTGTTTTTGCTGACTGTATAGCGCTTCTCCATCTTTGGCTGCAAAGAATATAATCAATCTGATTTCAGTGTTGACCATCTGGTGATGTCCATGTGTAGAGTCTTCTCTTGTGTTATTGGAAGAGGGTGTTTGCTATGACCAGTGCATTCTCTTGGCAAAACTCTTAGCCTTTGCCCTGCTTCATTCTGTATTCCAAGGCCAAATTTGCCTGTTACCCCAGGTGTTTCTTGACTTTCTACTTTTGCATTCCAGTCCCCTATAATGAAAAGGACATCTTTTTTGGGTGTTAGATCTAAAAGGTCTTGTAGGTCTTCATAGAACCGTTCAACTTCAGCTTCTTCAGCATTACTGGTTGGGACATAGACTTGGATTACTGTGATATTGAATGATTTGCCTTGGAAACAAACAGAGATCATTCTGTTGTTTTTGAGATTGCATCCAAGTACTGCATTTTGGACTTTTTTGTTGACCATGATGGCTACTCCATTTCTTCTAAGGGATTCCTGCCCGCAGTAGTAGATACAATGGTCATCTGAGTTAAATTTACCCATTCCAGTCCATTTGAGTTCACTGATTCCTAGAATGTCCACATTCACTCTTGTCTTCTCCTGTTTGATTACTTTCAATTTGCCTTGATTCATGGACCTAACATTCCAGGTTCCTATGCAGTATTGCTCTTTACAGCATAGGACTTTGCTTCTGTCACTAGTCACATCCACAGCTGGGTGGTGTTTTTGCTTTGGCTCCATCCCTTCATTCTTTCTGGAGTTATTTCTCCACTGATCTCCTCCAGTAGCATATTGGGCACCTACCGACCTGGGGAGTTCCTCTTTCAGTATCCTATCATTTTGCCTTTTCATACTGTTCATGGGGCTCTCAAGGCAAGAATAGTGAAGTGGTTTGCCATTCTTTTCTCCAGTGGACCACATTCTGTCAGACCTCTCCATTGTGACCCACCCGTCTTGGGTGGCCCCGCAGGGCATGACTTAGTTTTATTGAGTTAGACAAGGCTGTGGTCCTAGTGTGATCAAATTAGCTAGTTTTGTGATTGTGGTTTCAGTGTGTCTGCCTTCTGATGCCTCTCGCAACACCTACCACCTTACTTGGGTTTCTCTTACCTTGGACATGGGGTATCTCTTCATGGCTGCTCCAGCAAAGCGCAGCTGCCTCTCCTTACATTGGATGAGGGGTATCTCCTCACCGCCACCCCTCCTGACCTTGAACGTGGAGTAGCTCCTCTCAGCCCTCCTGCACCCGTGCAGCCACCGCTCCTTGGACATGGGGTTGCTCCTCTCGGCCGCCGCCCCTGACCTCAGGCGTGGGGTAGCTCCACTCGGCCTCTCCTGTGCCGTCACAGCCTTTTAGGACTATTAATTGGAGGGGGTAATGGGAGCCAGGATATTTCCAGAAGGTGGAGAAAGACCCTTTATAATTTTTTTTCCTTTGAGACCCAGGAGTTTAACTGAATACTCCTGGAAACCCAGAGCAATATAATAACATCTCTACTTTATTTACTTGACCCAGTCAAAGCTCACAGATCATCAGAATTGGAAGGGACCTGAAGGACTCTTTAATTCAGGGGTTCTCAACTTGTATATGGGGTCGCACAGAGTCGGACACAACTGAAGCGACTTAGCAGCAGCAGCAGCAGCAACTTATATATCACTGAAGTTTTTAAAAAGTACTGAGCCTGGGCCCCACCCTCAGACCAATTAAATCAGATCTCTGAAGGCAGGGCAAGCCTTCTTTTCTTAAAGCTTCCCAGGGGACCTCAGCATCTAGCCAGAATTGAACATCAGCTATTTGGTCCAACAGTCTCTGCCCAAGGAAAAGACAATGAGAGGAGGTGATGTGAGTCAAACCAAAGTCTCACAGGGATGGCATCATATGACTTGTAGGTGCTAAGGAGAATGGAGAATTACAGGAGAGCCTAGACATTATCAGCCAGTCAGTCACTAAGTTAAATAAACACTAGGTTATATTTACCTGGAGCAATAGTTTGATGCCTTTAAGCTCCATTTTCCAAGGAAATTTTAATATCACAAGGAAGTGTCCTCATTATGAGTGGAAAAAATAACTTTATATCTTAACTTCATGCATGGACTATATACATATGATCATAGATTATATGCATAAGCGAAACACACCAGAAGTTAACAGGTGCTGAGAACAGGATGCTTCCTCTTTTTTACAGCTTCCTTTGTTTTCTCTGTTTTTCAATTATTTTTAAAGAAGCTGGGCCAGAGAATTGGAACTCACTTGGTGAAGGTGTTGCAGAAACCAGTAATCAAGAAATCAAGCACCAGACTCAGAGAGTTGGGGAACTCATGTTTATTAAGCTGGCGGGCCCAGAGGAGTTAACACTTCAAGCTCTGAGCACCAAACAAAGGGGTTACAGAGTTTTTATAGACAGACTATAGTGAGCAACACTAGCTGCTAATAGGCTGGTTTAAATTAAGCGGTTTTGCACGCATGGGATCAGCAGTCAAGATGGGGAGGGGGATGACTGATCTTTACATGAACAGGCATGATTAAGCAAGTTTGCAGGGACTGGGCAATTGCAGAGAGCAGGACAAGGGTGAGTAAGATAAGCTCCAGTTCCTAGTATTGTAAGTTCCCATTTTCTGAGACTATGTGACAAATGTGATCCAGATTTTGCAAGGAGCAAGCTGAGTTACAGAGGCAGCAGGAGCAGGAGGTTATGTAAAATTTTAACTTTTCCTCTTCAAATGGTAGGGGATACTTCTTGCCTCTGTAATCTTCAGAATACCCTGCTGTTTGTATCTCCTCACCCGTGCAGGGGTCCTCCTCTGGGGACATGGGCTCAGAGAGATCTACCAGGGATCTCCCGACAGGCTAGCTGGAAAGTCAGAAATACACCCCAAGTCTCCTGTTTTATAGTCTGAATCTTGATGGGGCTGCAGTCTGAACACGTGGGCAGGCCCAATGGATAGGAAAGAGGCTGTTACAAAGGATGTGCTCATTCTGAGGGGCCAGCCCGTTCCCAGAGACCTGGGGCTAGCTCCCCATCCAGGAATCACTCTCTCACCCAGGAATGAAGAGAAGACCTGTGGACAGCAGATCCTACAGCCAAGAGATGTGGGAAAGGCACCTGTGGGACCTTGGAATAATCACCAAAACGATCTTTAAGACTGTTTCCTGTTATCACCATAGTGAGAACTCCAGGTGTTTTAGGGACTTAAGGATCTGCTTTTTGCAGATCTGCCACCTGGGGGCAACAGAGTGGCTGACCCAGCGTAGGAATGAACCTCTGCTGCAGCTGCTGCTAAGTCTCACCAGTTGTGTTCAACTCCGTGCGACACCATAGACGGCAGCCCACCAGGCTCCTCCACCCCTGGGATTCTCCAGGCAAGAACACTGGAGTGGGTTGCCAGTTCCCTCTCCAATGCGTGAAAGTGAAAAGTGAAAGTGAAGTCGCTCAGTCATGTCTGACTCTTTGCGACCCCATGGACTGCAGCCTACCAGGCTCCTCCGTCCATGGGATTTTCCAGGCAAGAGTACTGGAGTGGGTCGCCCGTGCCGTCTCTGGAATGAACCTCTAGTCCAGATGAATGGCTTGAAAAAATTCTGGGTGGCTCTGAGCCTGGTCTAATTTGTTTAACACTATTGAAGAGTTGAACAGTTTGACGTTCATTTAAGTCAGAGATTCTCAACTTTGGCACTTTTGACATCTGGGGCTGAATAATTCTTTGTGGTTGTCCAGTTCATTGTAGAATTGCCGCCTCTACCCACTAACTAGATGCTGGTAGCCTTCCCTGCACCATCATGAAAACCAAAACTCTCAGGGCATAACCTAAGGCCTCTCTGGGGCATTTAAATGTAAACAAGTCTTTCAGGAAGTTCCTGGATTGAACAATGAAGTTATTTGTAACTTGTATCTCTTTGGCAAGTTTCCTGTGGTGCTGAGTTCTGGTTGATAAAGACAGTGGAAGAGCCAGTGATTGAGTTCCCATTTCAGGGGAACTAAGATCCTGCTTGCCATGGGGTGTGGCCATAAAAAGACTGGAAGAGCATCACCATGTACTGTAGACTCTAAGTGGTGGGTTGGGGACAAGGTGGTGGTAGATGGTTTCTATTCTCTCTCTCAACCTACAGCCTTGCCTCTCCTGCCTCTCACAGTCTCCTATTTATGGTCAATTTTTAGCTTGAAGATACAATATCTCTGAAGTCAAGGATCAGTAGCTTCTAAGGAATGAAAAGAAGGCAGGCTAAGGTTTACTGAGCTCTTAACCTGAACACGATAGTCTTCATATAACCCCATGAAGTGTCATTAGCCATTTTATAGATAAGGAAATCGAGGCTCAGAAAAATGAAGAGAATTGCTTCTATCACTCAGTGAACAGTGAGGTTGGAATCTGAATGCAAGGGTCTGACTCCATGCTAAGTTACCAGATTTAACAATGCTATCGTATAGAACATATTTATACTCAAAAATTATTTGTTGTTTGAAATTCAAATTCAATTACACATCCTATATTTTATCTGAGTACTCTACTTCAGTACGCCTTCTCTGACCCCACGGGACCATTGCAATGGGTGTGTGGTGCTGGCTGATGAACAGAGGATGGGGGACCTGGGAGCCCTGGGATCTTTGAGGAGAGAGGAGATGGGGGTGTAAAGCCCGGCCAGCTGTCTCTGCTTTGAGAGCCTGGTGAGGAGTGACCCCTCGTGGCCATGCAGCATCCTGCAGCTGCAGGCAGTCCAGCTCCACTGAGCACAGGGCTTCAAGGGAGGACATCTGTTCTTGGTTCTGACCTCCCTGGAGAGCTGACATCCTCCCAGGGACTATGGGGAAGGAAGCCTGGACCAGAGCCACCCAAGAGTTTTTCAAGCCATTCAGCAGGACCGGAGGTTCATTCCTGCGCTGGGTCAGCTACTCTGTTGCCCCCAGGTGGCTGATCTGCAAAAAGCAAATCCTTCAGGTCAGTTTAGTTCAATCGCTCAGTCTGACTCTTTGCAACCCCACGGACTGCAACATGCCAAGCTTCCCTGTCCATCACCAACTCCCAGAGCTTGCTCAAACTCACGTCCATCAAATCGGTGATGCCATCTAACCATCTCATCCTCTGTCGTCCCCTTCTCCTCCTGCCTTCAATCTTTCCCAGCATCAGTCTTTTCCAGTGAGTCATTTCTTCGCATCAGGTGGCCAAAGTATTGGAGTTTCAGCTTCAGTATCAGTCCTTCCAATGAATATTCAGGACTGATTTCCTCTAGGATTGACTGGTTGGATCTCCTTGCAGTCCAAGGGACTCTCAGGTGTCTTCCCCAACACCACAGTTCAGAAGTGTCAATTCTTTGGTGGTCAGCTTTCTTTATAGTCCAGCTCTCACATCTATACATGACTACTGGAAAAACCATAGCTTTGACTAGACGGACCTTTGTTGGCAAATTAATGGCAAAGAATCTATAGTATGAAACAGCAGATCCATAAGTCTCTAAAACTTCAAGGACCAAACGTCTGCTCCCCCATGTGCAGTAAAGTCAATCTACTGGGCAGGGTTGTGGTGAAGGAAAGTGCAGTGCTTACTGCAAAGCTGTGCAACTAGTCCAGGACAGCTAGCACTCAGAAAAGCCTGAACTCCAGGACCTCCCTGGTGGGCCAGTGCTTAAGAATCTGTCTGCCAATGTAGAGGACATGGGTTCAATAATTAATTAATTCTTTTTAATCTAAAAAAGAAAGCCTGAACTCTCTGAAGGGTTTCGGGAAAGCATTTTCAAAGGGCCAGGTGAGGGAGGGGGGCTTGCAGGGCACGTGATCAGCTCTGGCACAATTCTCTGATTGGTTGATGATGAGGTGACCGGGTGGTATTGCAGGGTGAACATTAGTAATCCTTAGGCTCTAGTAGGCCTGGAGGCTATGTGCTGGGGACCAGCCTCAGCAGAGTCCAGGGATACCCTCAAGACGAACGGCGTCGGTGAATGAATGACACGGGGAGGCCAAGCTTCGGTGAGCAAGGTCCGTAACTTTATTTTCAAAAGGAGCTTTTATACCCTGACTTGTACATAGAGGGAAATGAAAGATGCAAGGTCATGCAGAGTCAGCCCAAACACTCCAGCAGTTTTGCCCTTATTGAAACCAGGATTTTTTTCTGTATGCCTTTCCATAAACAAGGGTCTTATGCTATATACATTATCTTCTGGCCTGGAGGCCTGTTGACATTTAATGACCCTTTTTTGATAAAGGTTGATCAACCAGAAAATTTGTTTCCCCTTGAAGTGTTTTTTCTTTATATTTCTAATCTGTGTCAGCCTCAGAAAGTACTAAACAGAGTTACATTCTCAAGGAGCAAAGGTGCAGTGGGTCACAACAAAGAAAGAACTTATTAGCTCAAAGGTCTGATGTGGTTAATACCAAGGCTACTACTTGTTTCTCTTACATTCCACCTACATTAACTAATGCACTCCCAGGTGACAATGGATAAGGGATATGGGAACTTGGCAGCAAGCATTGGCCCAATAGTGAAGCCCTTTGCCAGTACTATTCTAGTAATTTTTCACCCCTTAAAGGGCTCTATGCCCATTAGGACTTTTAGAATGCTTAGGCTTCCCATGCCTTTCGTGGTTGGGAAGTTGTGAACAATCATGTGAGTTAGTTGTGAGAGTAAGGAAAAACCTGTCAAGCAAGCTAGAATGCCAACAGAGGGGTTAGAATAGAAATATTCCTTTCATGCCCAGGAGACTTATCAACTTAGAGCCCTAAGTTGATTTTCTCCAGAGAAAGGTGGTCGGGGATAGCCCCCTGCTAATATCAGAAGAGTGGTTGAAAGGCATAGTATAGTAAACAGTAGACAGACAGATTTTGGTTCCGGGGTAGGTGCTCGAGCAGGTCCAGGGAATCCCTGGGGTCCTGATCTGCCTTTGCCTGTCAGGTCTTCTCCACATGACCTTTGTCATGGGTGGGATCTCCCCTAGTGGCTCCTGGCAGCTATGTGTTCAAGATCACAAAATAGTTACTTTCTTCCATTTGATGAGGGTTTTCACATTATAAAACAATGTGCATCAGATACAATTAACTAGGGACTTCTGAGAGGAGCTACAGAAGAGGGTATGGTGGGGGGGGGGAGGGGGGAGGCGGGGAGGAAGTGGGATGTGTCCCAGGAAGGTACCTAGGGTCCTGCTCTGTTACAAGTGAAAGTAAAAGTGTTAGTCACTCAGACACATCTGACTCTGCGACCCCATGGACTATAGCCCTCCAGGCTCCTCTGTCCAGGGAATTCTCCAGACAAGAAAATTGCAGTGGATTACCATTTCCTGCATTGCAGGTGGATTCTTTTCCATCTGGGCCACCGGGGAGGACTGCTGAAACCCGGGCCTCCCTACCCCCTGCCACGTCCAAGGCCCCTGTGCCACTCCAGCATGTGAAGAGTCACATCTATCTGAGGGCAGCACTGAAGGGAGGGCATCAGTGAAACTAATGTCCAGAGTCCATGTCTACCCTGGAGGCCATGTCTAGCCTGGAGGCCGCGTCTACCCTGGGGTTCCATGAATCACCTTTGTGTAAATCTGCTCTTTAGTGGAAGCCTTTAGTGCTTTTTTAAGTTGGACTTAAATTGAAGAAAGTAGGGAAAACCACTAGACCGTTCAGGTAAAAGTTCAATTCAATTCAGTCGCTCAGTCGTGTCCGACTCTGCCACCTCATGGACTGCAGCACACTAGGCCTTCCTGTCCATCATCAACTCCCGGAGATTACACAAACTCATGTCCATTGAGTCGGTGATGCCATCCAAACATCTCATCCTCTGTTGTCCCCTTCTCCTCCTGCCTTCAATCATTCCCAGCATCAGGGTCTTTTCCAGTGAGTCAGTTCTTCATATCAGATGGCTAAAGTATTGGTTTCAGCTTCACCATCAGTCCTTCCAATGAATATTCAGGACTGATTTCCTTTAGGATGGACTGGTCATTCAGGTAAGGCCTTAATCAAATCCTTATGATTATACAGTGGAAGTGACAAATAGATTCAAGGGATTAGATCTGTTAGATAGAGTGCCGGAAGAACTATGGACGGAGGTTCATGACATTGTACAGGAGACAAGGATCAAGACCATGCCCAAGAAAAAGAAATTCAAAAAGGCAAAATGGTTGTCTGAGGAGGCCTTACAAATAGCTGTGAAAAGAAGAGAAGCTAAAGGCAAAGGAGAAAAGGGAAAATATACCCATTTGAATGCAGAGGTCCAAAGAACAGCAAGGAGAGATAAGAAAGCCTTCTTCAGCGATCAATGCAAAGAAATAGAGGAAAAAAACAGAATGGGAAATACTAGAGATCTCTTCAAGAAAATTAGAGATACCAAGGGAACATTTCATACAAAGATGGGCTCGATAAAGGACAGAAATGGTATGGACCTAACAGAAGCATAAGATATTAAGAAGAGGTGGCAAGAATACACAGAAGAACTATACAAAAAAGATCTTCATGACCCAGATAATCATGATGATATGATCAGTCACCTAGAGCCAGACATCCTGGATGTGAAGTCAAGTGGGCCTTAGGAAGCATCACTATGAACAGAGCTAGTGGAGGTGATGGAATTCCAGTTGAGCTGTTTCAAATCCTAAAAGATGATGCTGTGAAAGTGCTGCACTCAATATGCCAGCAAATCTGGAAAACTCAGCCATGGCCACAGGACTGGAAAAGGTCAGTTTTCATTCCAATCCCAAAGAAAGGTAATGCCAAAGAATGTTCAAACTACCACACAATTGTACTCATCTCACATGCTAGCAAAATAATGCTCAAAATTCTCCAAGTCAGGCTTCAACAGTTCATGAACCATGAAGTTCCAGATATTCAAGCTGGTTTTAGAAAAGGCAGAGGAACCAGAGATCATATTGCCAACATCTGTTGGATCATCGAAAAAGCAAGAGAATTCCAGAAAAACCTCTACTTCTGCTTTATTGAGTATGTCAAAGCCTTTGACTATGTGGATCACAACATACTGTGGAAAATTCTGAAACAGATGGGAATAGCAGACCACCTGACCTGCCTCCTGAGAAATCTGTATGCAGGTCAGGAAGCAACAGTTAGAACTGGACATGGACCAACAGACTGGTTCCAAATAGGAAAAGGAGTACGTCAAGGCTGTATATCGTCACCCTGCTTATTTAACTTTATGCAGAGTACATCATGAAAAATGATGGACTAAATGAAGCACAAGCTGGAATGAAGATTGCCGGGAGAAATATCAATAACCTCAGATATGCAGATTACACCACCCTTATAGCAGAAAGTGAAGAAAAACTAAAGAGCCTTTTGATGAAAGTGAAAGAGGAGAGTGAAAAAGCTGGCTTAAAGCTCAACATTCAGAAAACTAAGATCATGGCATCCAGTCCCATCACTTCATGGGAAATAGATGGGGAAACAATGGAAACAGTGACAGACTTTATTTTGGGGGGCTCCAAAATCACTGCAGATGGTGACTGCAGCCATGAAATTAAAAGATAACTTTCCTTGGAAGAGGAGTTATGACCAACCAAGACAGCATATTAAAACACAGAGACATTACTTTGCCAACAAAGGTCCATCTAGTTAAAGCTATAGTTTGTCCAATAGTCATGTATGGATGTGAGAGTAGGACTATGAAGAAAGCTGAGTGCCAAAGAATTGATGCTTTTGAACTGTGGTGTTGGAGAAGACTCTTGAGAGTCCCTTGGACTGCAAGGAGATCCAACCAGTCAATCCTAAAGGAAATCAGTCCTGAATATTCATTGGAAGGACTCATGTTGAAGCTGAAACTCCAATACTTTGGCCACCTGATGTGAAGAACTGACTTGTTGGAAAAGACCCTGATGCTGGGAAAGATTGAAGGCAGGAGGAGAAGGGGGGTGACAGAGGATGAGATGGTCAGATGGCATCACCGACTCAATGGACATGAGTTTGAGTAAACTCCGGGAGTTGGTGATGGACAGGGAAGCCTGGCATGCTGCAGTCCATGGGGTCACAAAGAGTCGGACACAACTGAGCAACTGACCTTGAATTTGGTGCTTTGCAGGCTCCACATGGCCCCCTGGGGACTCATTCCTTACCCAGACATTCCCTGTGCCCTAACTTGTACCGTGATATATCAAGTGATGAAGGTCAAAAACATGATCCATGTGGGCCCTGCTTTCTCAGGCCATTGAGGTAACAGGCCTGAACACAGCCACACAGCTCAGACAGTGCCCCCCACCCCAGCCCCTAAGGAAAACCGTCTGTGGCCGTTCCTCTGAAAACCCTTGAGGAAGTGAGGGGGGGGCACCCCAGGGCCCCTCCTCCACCTGGACCCAGATGACCTTTCACTGTGTGTTTGACCCCTAATAGTATGGAATGAATCTGATGATTCTAATCCCACTGCTCACCGCTGACAAGATCAATTACATATTCACAAACTGAAACAGGAGGGAAGCAGGCAGGGCACAACTTTGAAAGAATAACATAGCCCGAGGGCACAACATAAATTGATTAGAACCAAATGGGTCCAAGATGGCAGACAAGTCAACTTAACTAGACTTCTATCCTCAGTATAAGCTATTGTAACACATCAGCAAGCTAAATGACACTCCCAGAGGTGCCATGACTGTTTCAAGATCAACCATCAAAGACCAAACACAGGGCAATGGCCCAACCCCTGGAATTCCCCGCCCCTTCCCCAAAAGAGTTGGAATAATCCTCCTACTCATTAGCCTATGACATTACCCAGCCCATAAAGCTAACTACACCGCATTTCAAGGCTGCTGCACTTGCCCTCTGTGATGGCCCACACTCATTTCAAGGCTGCTGCACTTGCCGTCTGTGATGGCCCACACTCTATCTGTGGAGTATGCGCCTCTCTGAATAAATCCACTTCTTACCTATCACTTTATCTCTCACTGAATTCTTTCTGTGATGAGGCATCAAGAACCTGAGCTTCACTAGGTCCTGCCACCAGGTCAGTGAGCTCAGCTGGAAGACCGTGCATTTTAGCTGGGTTCCAGTCCTATCCACATAGGTTAGAGGCCCAAGCAGGGTTTGGGCTGGGTTCAAGTCCCAGTCTGAAGTAGATGGTTTCAAAAAGGCAAAAGAAAAAAGTTCCTTTGATCAGAATGCTGGCAATCTGGGAAGACAGTGAACTCGATGTCCCCAGAAAACCATCTCTAAATATTCTGCTCGGCCATGTAAATTCTAAAGGGAAACAGAGAAGCCATCGCATTTAATCACTGAGATGGGGGTCAGAGTCATTGCCATCCCCCACTGTGGCTTGTTGACCCCTCTCAATGTTATCTGGTTCACACAGTTTGTTGGGGAGATCACTAAAGCAGAAGCTAGGGAAGAGATCTGGTCATCTGTCAATTATCCTTCATTTCTACTTCTGTGATTTACAGAAAGAATCGACAAGTTAGGCAAGGAATTGTGTGATAAAGAGATTTGAAAGATGCGCTTGGGTCAGGGTGAGTAGAGCTGGGGACACCTGATTTAAAAGTTAGTTACAATGTATTATTAGCTTTGCTAAAGTGACAGGAGGAAAAGGGGCTTCCTGCTGAGGCCGTTTTCAGTTTCCTGTAAAGAGTTCCTTGCCCTGAGGCCTCACTGAGGCTTGAAGAGGACTCAAGGACCCAGGTGAGGTCACAGCCCTAGCAGACACGGTGATTCCAGATGGTGAGATCCTGCCCAAAGGACACAGGTACTCTGTGCCCAGACTCCTCTCAATACATTGGTATTGAGACAATACACCAGTATTGTTTTAAACTGCTCAGTGTATGGTAATTTCTTATGCAGCAACAGAAAACTAATATAAGCCTCACTCTAGCCCTAGGTACCTCCATTCTGGAACATTCCCACCAAACCCTGGCTTCCTACATAACCAGAAAGAGCAGTAGAGCTAACTGAACCCACAGAAAGCTCCCTATAGGGGATGTGCTGTAGGGAGGCCCCTTTGAAACTGTACTTCTCTTTGGATGGGACTTGAACCCATGGGACAGGATTCAAGCCCATTGTCTTTTTAATTAGGTGGTGTTAGTGGTAAAGAACCCACCTGCCAATGGAGGAGACGTAAGAGACGTGGGTTCGATCCCTGAATGGGGAAGATCCCCTGGAGGAGGGCATGGCAACCCACTTTAGTATTCTTGCCTAGAGAATCCCATGGACAGAGGAGCCTGGCGGCTACAGTCCATGGGGCGACAAAGAGTCAGACACCACTGAAGTGACTTAGCAAGCATGCACCTGAGTTCTGAAACAATAGAACTCATCTCAGGACTTAACAATGTTCAGATTCTTTGTCTCAGTGCAGAAATAATTCAACAACAGTGAGAGGCAAAGTGACAGGCAAGAAGAGATTTATTTGTATAGGATGCTTGTGGGAGACACAAATAGGCAGGCAAGGAAGTGCAGCCCCCAAAGCTGGGTGGGCCTTATTTTTATAATCAAAGGAAAAGTGGGAAGGGGAAGAAAACCACCTTCTTCCTCATTCTCGAATAGATATCAAACTTCCATCATTGGTTCCTCCTCCACATTGAGCAGGAGAGTTTTCCTGTCCCTGTATGGTCAAACTGGACTTTCATAGTCCAGTCTGTCATGTTCAAAATCGGCAAATGGGCATAATGTGGTAACATACACTAAAATATGGTAAATCATCTCAGGTTTCAGCATGATGTCACCTTTTCCTCTATTTTTGTTTTTAGTGTGCACAGAACAGCATGTTCTAGGAATGATTTTGGCCTTACTGGGCAGGATAGAGGTCTCATTCCACCGTTATTCTATTGTTTGGGGGCAGGTCTCATGCCTCTGCTGCATGGTTTTGTTGGAAAACAAGCCTGGTTTCTTGAGTCATTATTATCTTGTCACCCATACATTTTTTTTCTATTTATGATCCCCTAATGGGATTAACCACTTAATCGTCTACTTTGTCCCTTCTGTCTATCCCTATCATTTTAAGCCCAAAGAAATCTGCTGTATTTCCTGCCCTGTTCTAGCGTCTAAAATTCACTAACAGTCACCTAGCCAACGAATATTTGAATGCTAGATCAGTTATGTTGTCACAATGATGCTGTATTATTCAATAACATAGTAATTATTCAAAAACAAAGTAATTATTGTCGCTCATGAGTCTATAGGTTGGTTTTTTGGCCTCAGGTGGCTTGCTGCTGCTGCTGCTAAGTCGCTTCAGTCATGTCTGACTCTGTGTGACCCCATGGACTGCAGCCCACCAGGCTCCCCCATCCCTGGGATTCTCCAGGCAAGAACACTGGAGTGGGTTGCCATTTCCTTCTCCAATGCATGAAAGTGAAAAGTGAAAGTGAAGTCGCTCAGTTGTGTCTGACTCTTAGCGACCCCATGGACTGTAGCCCACCAGGCTCCTCCATCCATGGGATTTTCCAGGCAAGAGTACTGGAGTGGGGTGCCATTGCCTTCTCCGTCAGGTGGCTTAAGAGTCTGCAATCAGCTGCAGGTCAGGTGGCTTTGCTGATCTTGACTGGCTCCATGGCACGTCTGAGGTTCAGCTAGCTATGAATGGCCTCAGCTAGGCTGGACTCAGATCTCTTCTACTTCTCACATCTCTTCAGCAGTATATCAAGGAATATTCTCATGGCAATGGCAGGACCCAAAGAATCTACCTGCAATGCAAGAGACCTGGGTTTTATCCCTGGGTTAGGAAGATCCCCTAGAGAAGGGAATGGCTACCCACTCCAGTATTCTTGCCTGGAGAAGTCCATGGACAGAGGAGCCTGGTGGGTTACAGTCCCTGGGGTTGCAAAGAGTCAGACATGACAGAGTGACTAACACTTTCACTTGAATAAAATGGCAACTGATTCCAGTATTCTTTCCTGTGTAATCCTACGGACACAGGAGGCTGGCGGGCTATACTGCATGGGGTCATAAGAGTCGGACACGACTTATCAACTAAAAAACCACCAAACCAATTGTGCAGAAAGGCAAGTGGAACTGTGCATATACTTTTCAAGCCTCTACTTACAGTCATGTTTGCTAACATTTCATTGGCCAAAGCCACACAGTGAGCCCAGAGCCAAAGTGGGAGGAACCTACAAAACTGCAGGAAGAAAGAGGGGCATTAATGCAATCAACTTGCCACAAAGGCCAAAGATACACAGGCATTGTTCTGGGTGTTCGCTGTACAGTGGTGAATAAGCTTTTAGAGCTTGGAGTATGGTGGGGAAGAAGAGCAATATACAAACAAATAAATAGAACTAGAAAGTGTGATTGGTGCTTTGGATTAGAATAGTCAGTAGGACATGTTTTAAATTACCAAAGACCTGGAGGATGAGAAGGAGCCAGTGGTAGAAAGGCCAGCCCATGTAGAGGCTCCACATGGCTGAAGTATAGGAACGTGTTGGTATAAAACAAGACTGGGGAAACGGCAGGACCAGTGATATGATTTCGGATTGTAATCCAAAGGTGATGGGAATTCACTGCCAAGTTCTACTGAGAGGAGGTGACATGATATGATTTGTGCTTTTAAAAGGTCACTCTGGCTATTACATGGAGAATGAATGTTAGGGAGATAAGAGCAAAAGCAGGGAGTCAAGTTAGGAGGAGGTGTAGGGATTCAGAGCAAACCTCCCCAACATGTATCACTTTTGCATGAGGATTGTTTTGAACTAAAGGCAACTGAGACCCTGCAGGTTGAAGAGAAATGACTGCCCCTCCCTTAACTACCTAGAAGCATTTAAATTGGGGATTTTTCCCAGAAAAAAAAAAAAAATCAGTTATTCTCAGAGATAAATTTTATCTCTGAGTGGCTCCATCTATATGGTAAGACAAACATCTAATTACCAAACCCTTATTGTTCTTATCATCCATGACTCTTATGTCTTTGGAAGCCCCACGCCCCTATAACATTCCTTAGCTCAGGATGGAATACAGACCTCGTTTTACCTTTGTCTCTGAACCTTTCATGTATGTGGGGTTGCCATACATACAAAATTAAGTTTGGTTTTCTCCTGTTAATCAGTCTCATGTCAATTTAATTCTTAGACCAACCAGAAGAACCTAGAAGGGTAGAGGAAAGTTTTCTTCTCGACAGAGGATACTAAGAGTGGTAGAGAGATGGGAGGGGGACAGTTTGTGTTATGTGAGGTTTTGGATATGGATAGGGGGAGATACCAGGGCGTCTGGCTTAAGCAACTGGGTGAGCAGAGAGCTGTCACTACGATGGAGTAGAGGCAGAGAACAGGATGGAAGGAGGGATCTAGAGTTCAGCTTTTGGGAATTCCCTGGTGGGCCTGTTGTTGGGACTGTGCACTTGCCCTGACAAGGGCCCAGTTTCGGTCCCTGGTTGTGATTTTGATGCACGCAGCAGTGAGCAGCAGCTCACAGTAAGCAGCAGTAAGAAGTAGCTGGAAGCGGTTAGTTCCCTTACTGGGAACCCTAACTACTAGACTACAGAGGCAAGTGGCTAGGGCCTAAATCTTCAGTTCTTGCCTGCCTTGTCAGGAAAGAATTCAGCCAAGGAGGCAGGAGGTAAAGAGAAAAGGAAAAAGGAAAAGCAAAGTACATGTGGAAAGATGCTCAAGGGGACTCAGAGAGGGAGTCTGTGCCTTTGGGAACTTTAAATAGTTTATAAGGGGGCGATTTTCTGAGTCTTTGTCTTCCTTCTGGCCAATCATCGTGTTTCCTCTCTCTCCTCCTGGCTAATTTGTCTCAGCACCATCACTCTCGGTGTGCATGCATCTCTCAGTCAAGATGGGTCTCGACGCAAAGGCGTCTGGGAGAAGCAAGACTCATTTTGGCCTGGCGTTGGCCTGTCACGTGACCCTCAAGGAACCTTTCTGCACATGTGTAATGTCTCGCTTGTTCTAAGAAAGTGTGGTGAGCAGTGATCTCTGGATCATTTACTCAAACAAGGTTTTGCCCCTCTTTGTCCTTGTCATGACTATTATTCTAAGGCATCCACAAGAGACAAATTTGGCTATTTACCCCGTCTCTGTTGTTAATTTTATTCGGGAGAGTAAACAAGAGGTTAATTTTAAGTCTAACCAGGAAACCTACCTATCTCATGTCTCAGGAAATACAAATAAGAGATGAGTTGTAAGCATCCTGCCTGAAGCCCACTATTTCCTGCCCCATGAAATGTAAACAGGAGGCCAGTTTTAAGTGTATAACCAGGAGCCCATCTATCTCCTGCCTCAGTTGGGGAACCAAGATCCCAAGCCACTTGGTGTAACCAAAAAAAATAAAAAAGAGTTTAGCTTTCAATATGTTAATTCTAATCTGCCCATGAGACAACCAGGTAATTGGATATATGGGGCTAGAACTCCAGAAAGAGGTCTTTTGAGGGTGGGTCTTACAAAGGAGGAAACTGGTTGGGTGGGTGCAATTTATGACTTAACAGATGGGTGGGTCATGGAGGCAAGGGTCTTGAAAGAGTCTTGATGAGCCAGCTGTTGGTCTTGATAAATTGTCTGCTTGGTTAGTTTGTAATCTTATCTTTTAGGAGCAGATATTTCCTGGAGCAAGCAGCTAGATTATTTTTGCTTGGTCCTAGTATTGTTCAACAGGGACAGGAAAGTATGTTCATTTCAGTTCTAATCAGAAGGCCCTCAGGCAAGTGCCTTAAAAATAGTAATAATAACAAGAGCAACAACAACAGCTACGATATAGAAATTTTGCTGCTGGACAGTGCTGAGCCCTTTATGGATGATGTTTTTTTTTTTAATTTACTTGTTTGTACCAGGTCTTAGTTCAAGCATGCAGGATCTTGATCTTTGTTGCCACGTGTGGGATCTTTAGTTGCAGCAGTTGAACCCTTCCTGTGTATCTAGTTTCCTGACTAGGGATCCAACCAGGCCCCCTGCATTGGGAGCATGGCATCTTAGCCACTGGACCACCAGGGAAGTCCCACTTCATGGGTATTAACTTGTTTAAGTCTTACAACAACCCAGTAAGAGTACTGTTATTTGCCTCATGTTACAGATGTGGCTCTTTTAAACACCTAAGGTCACATGGCTGATAAGTGATAAATCTGGGTCCCAGAATCCAGACTCTTAATCCCCAAATAACTGGTTTGCCACCTAAAAGACAACAAATTTTGATTTGCCCAACTACATTTTCTTTAATTTGCTCTTTTATATCACTGAGAATGTTTCCAAATAAACTGAAAATTAAGAGTTCTATGTTCCTGGGACTTTCTGGTGGTCCAGTTGTTAAGACTGGACTGCTCTTCCACTACAGGGCACACGGGTTTGATTCTTCGTCAGGGAACTAAGATCCTGCTTGCCACATAGCACAACCAAAAAACAGAGTTCTGTGTTCTAGAACTTCGGAGTTCAATTTATCATGCCTTCAACATTTGCACAAGGCATTCAACAAAGACCTTCCTTCTGAGTGTACAAGTCAAACCTAGACCATTCCACCCTAGGGGCAGAGGAAACCCTCCATTATTGCTTTTATTAGCCCCTGAATATTAGCCCCCAGTTTTTATTTCATATTGTGCGGGCTCAGGTAACCTTGTTGGTTTCTTTTAATATGGTTAATTAATATTGCCTTAGCTTCCCTGGTAGCTCAGACGGTAAAGCGTCTGCCTACAGTGTGGGAGACCTGGGTTCGATCCCTGGGTTGGGAAGATCCCCTGGAGAAGGAAATGGCAACCCACTCCAGTATTCATGCCTGGAAAATCCCATGGACCAAGGAGCCTGGTGGGCTACAGTCCATGGGGTCGCAAAGGGTCGGACACGACTGAGTGACTTCGCTTCACTTCTTCAATATTGCCCTAGGGGCAGATTTATATGCCATATTTATAACACCAGGCAGGGGAACCATTCCCCAATAAGACATAATGTCTATTCTACAATATAACCAGGCAAAAGAGATGTAACCGTCTTACATAAAGTCCATTCAAATGTACTAATTGTTTTTTCTTTTTTACTTAGATTTTATGTGAAATATTTACTGTATGTTCCATTTTTGACACATAAACTTTAACATAAGAAATGACACATTATCTTTTATTTTTTACAATTGTGAAGTAGATACACAAATTTTTGAAATGGTAGACTTAAGATTTTGACATGTTCTTATATTTAACATGTGGTGGTTTAGTTGCTAAGTCATGTCCAACTCTTGTGGCCTTGTGGACTGTAGCCTACCAGGGTCCTCTGTCCATGTGATTCTCCAGGCAAGAATACCAGGGTGGGTTTCCATTTCCTTCTCCATCAAATATACTAATTTTTAAAAATAAACTTTTACCTCAATTCTATCAACTATCATACCGAGGCTTCCCTGATGGCTCAGTGGAAAAGAGTCACCTGCAATGCAGGAGACGCAGGTTGACCCCTGGGTCAGGAGGATCCCCTGGAGGAGGAAATGGCAACACATTCCAGTATTCTTGCCTGGAGAATTCCATGACTCTGTTTGGAGCCGGCTGTTGTTGTTTTTCTGTTTTTTTCAAACAATATCTAACTTAGAGGGGACGCAAATATACCGCCCCAAGATGTGCCTCTTTGGTATATTATTTTAGACTTTTAGATTTTTTTATACTTTTAAGAAACAGCAGACAGAGAAAAATCTCTAAAAACTAAGTAGAAGTTATCCTTTTGCAAGAAATATTTACATTTAAAAGAGAAATCTCCCTCCTTTCATAAGGGTATCTCCCTCTCTCTACCAGGAAGAGGAGGATGACCAAATCTCTGGAAACCATTAACAATGAAGACGGTATATACTTAATTCTTCATAACAACCTTACCCTTGTTCACTGTGCTTCGCATGATTACCTTTCATCACTGATTTCCCTGCCTGCCACCACCTTCTATCTTCTTTTGTCTTTAGCGGGAGATGTATTTAAGGTGATGGCTTTGGCCCTTTCAGACACTTTCTCAGTTTTCCTGGGTTCTCCTATGTGTGAAGGGTGTATGTGTGCATGTGTGTGCTGTCACTTCAGTCATCATTTCTGACTCTTTGACCCAAAGGGTGTATACACATTATTAAACTTTTGTTTTTCTCCTGTTAATCTATCTTATGTCAATTTAATTACTAGACCAGCCAAAGAACCTAGAAGAGAAGGGAAGCTTTCCCCACCCCCACATAGGGAAAAGGGAGGGCTAGGAAAGTTTCCTATGAGAAGAATGGACAGATTTCCTTTGGAAAGACAAATGGGTTTTTAGGGGAGCAAAAGGCCAACATGAAAGCCTGTGACAGCATTTGTTTATGTAGGTGCCAGTGGTCTTTCTGTCTTCAGAGCCATAAAACTTCCCAGGAGAGGGGATTTATGATATAATTTTTCTTGGTCTTTCTCCTGGGAGCAGACTCACCCCAAAGAGGGAATTTATGGTAGTTCTCATTTCTCAGAAGTTTCTGCTTTTAGTAGATGAGAGATGCTTTGAGATGACTTTTGTCTGCAGCTATTGAATTTCAAATGTCTTCAGTTTAAAATCATCTTCATACCAATTTTCAGGTTCTGGGTGGGTCCCAACGTTAACACAAGTTCGTGTGCTCAACTTACAGTGAAGCCAAACAAACTTAAATGTCAGAATTTGGATCAGAGAAAGATTTATTGCAGGAGATGAGGTGACTCATGCCCTGAAAAGCCTCAAGCTCCCCAGCAGTGAAGCGAAGTGAAAGTTGCTAGCCATGTCTGACTCTTAGCGACCCTATGGACCCCATGGACTACAGTCCATGGAATTCTCCAGGCCTGAATACTGAAGTGGGTTGCCTTTCCCTTCTCCAGGAGATCTTCCCAACCCGGGGATCGAACCCAGGTCTTCCACATTGTGGGTGGATTCTTTACCAGCTGAGCCACCATGGGGTTTCAGCAAAGCTCTTTTAAAGGGCAGTTGGTGGGGGAGAGGTGTTGTGAGGTGTGTAATCAGTGCGCACACAATTCTCTCATTGGCTGATAGTGAGGCAGGGTGGTGTCACAGGGGTTAACCTTATCAGTCCTTAAGTTCCGGAAGGCCTGAGGCTATGTGCTCTGGGTCTTCAAATAGATCTTCCTTTTGGTGGGGGAATTTTCACTTCTGCAAAACAACTCAGGAAATTTGCATCAAATACTTTTATCTAGGTACTTTTAAGGGAGGAAGCTCCTTGGTGACTCAGAGGTCAAAGCGTCTGCCTGCAATATGGGAGACCTGGGTTCGATCCCTGGGTCGGGAAGATCCCCTGGAGAAGGAAATGGCAACCCACTGCAGTATTCTTGCCTGGAGAATCCCATGGACGGAGGAGCCTGGTGGGCTACAGTCCATGGTGTATCAAAAGAGTCGGACACGACTGAGCGAGCAACTTAACTTAAGGGAGGAGCTAAAGCAGAGGATATGGGAAGGCCTGGCCAGGAAAGGCCCCAAAAGGTATTGCTGCATCTTATCCAGTTCAATTATTCTCCCACTGACCATGAGATGGCAAATCATAACCTGAGATTTGTATCACAGGATACATGCCACAGCTTTCAAATCACAGCTCCGTATCTGGGGACCCAGGAGGCCATTCTTTGAAACTGAAGCTACTTGATTGAGGGATGATGTGTTTAGAGGAGGGACTTCTACTGAGCTGGTGAATGCTTTTTGTATTACCAAATTCAGGTCCAGCTGCTTGCCACCTGTAAATCAATGCTCAGGAGGCAAATGTTGGTAGAAATGGAAAGCATTGCTTTTAATCAGCTGACATTCAGGGGGGAAAAATGGATCCTAAAATCCAAAGATTTTGCATCCCAAATCCAAGGTTCTGCTCAGCCCTGAAAGTTTTTAAAGGGAAAGGGGGAAGCAATCTCAGTTAATTATGGAAATACAGGATCAGACTCATTGCCATCTTCCACTGATGCAGGCTTGTTGACTCCTCGAGATCTTACTTTAGATGTTATCTTGTTTATACAGTTTGTGAGATTACTGAAGGGGAATTTAAGAAATCAGGTCATTGGTTAATTACTTATTCTTCATTTCTGCTTCTTTGATCTATGGAAAGAACCAGTGTGTTTAGGCAAGGGATTGTGTGATCAAAGATTTGCAATGTTTGCTTGGGCCAGAGATGAGTAGAGGGTGGGAGTGCCTGGTTGAAGGTTAGTTACAGCATAGTTTTGCTAAAGTGACAAGACAAAAGGGGCCCCCTGCAGAGAACTCTTTCCGCAAAGAGCTCTCCGCTGCCAAAAGCTGCTTACAAATCCCCACTTGTCAGAGCATTATTCCATTTCTATGGGACTAGGGGTGAAGATCTATCTTCTTTAAGTTCTTCATGCTGATACAGAGCGAAAGATGTCAACATGCGACAGTAGTGTCTCTTTGCTGACAATTTTAGTTGCCTGCTTACATACACAGACAGAGCAAGCTATAATTTCTTTGATGCCCACAAGATACAGAGTATTGTGAGCAATTGTGTTAATTCCATTCTCTTAAGGGTTCTTGGAATTGGTTCATAGATTCAGTAGTAGCCATAGGTTCAGTACTGCTCAAGATGGAGCAGCTAATGCCATGGCTGCAGTCTGGTCATCATGCAGTTAACTTTTCCCTCTGGTGGGCAGTTACAGTATCTGTAAAATGACTCAGGAACATGCATCAGACACTGAAGGTTTCTGTGACTCTACTGTCTAATCATTAGCTGCTTGAGCCTGCTCTTTTTGTGATGGGGTGGGAGGGTTGGGGTGGGGTGGAGGGGGGTCTGGGAGACTTCAGCTTCTGTACAAACAAGAGGCAGGCAGCATGGAGGGGCCTTTGCACTTGGGCGAGGGGGCAGGGCTCTGCTTGGTTCCATTTGGATTGGAACAGTGAAGGAAAAGTGAGCAAGAGCCTTGCAGGGGGCAGAAACAGCACGTGAAAGTGAAGTGACTTATATTTATAGGGCACAAATTATATATTTGGTAACTGTCTTCATCTCATTCCATTCTCCCAATAACCCTATGAGGTAGGTATTTGTTGGCCCCATTTATCAGATTGGGAGATCAGGGCTCCAGGGCAAATAATTTATCCAGGCCTCCGCCATTTGTATATGAGATTACATGGGATTCCCTGGTGGCTCAGACGGTAAAGCGTCTGCCCGCAATGCGGGAGACCTGGGTTTGATCCCTGGGCCAGGGAGATCCCCTGGAGAACGAAATGGCAACACACTCCAGTACTCTTGCCTAGAAAATTCAATGGATGGAGGAGCCTGGTGGGCTACAGTCCATGGGGTCGCAAAGAGTCACTATCTTTCTTTTCACTGGGATTGAAACCAGGTGTGTGTGGCTTCAGGGGAGAGGATGACACCAAGACAGTGAAGGCAGAGGGTAGGAAAGGCAGTCAGCTGGGAAGGGAGACTGGGGCCAGACTGTGGAGATCAGAAGCTGAGACCACATTCAACCTAAAAGGATTGCACTAGTAATTAGAAAAACATCTGGGGAGTCTACCCAGGATGGCTCTGGGAACCAGAGAAATGACTGTGTTAGCCCTCCCCTCCCCCCAATGTCCCCTGATTCTTGAGATAACAGGGCAGATTTTCCAAGAGAGAGGAATGCTGGGGTGGGGCAGGGGAGTGCCCCAGGCTGTGCAAGGCCTCCCGCCAGCCTCCCCTCTCTCCAGCTTGTCGAGGGCCCCAGCCTCCCTGCCCCAGGCTGTGCAAGGCCTCCTGCCAGCCTCCCCTCTCTCCAGCTGGTCAAGGGCCCCAGCCTCCCCAAGCCAGTCACTCAGCCCCTGCCGCCTGTCAGGGTGTTGGTGGGAATACACAGGCACATTTGGTTTTTGTCCCCTTGCTGCCGGAAAGAAAGATGCTGCTGTTGTCTTCTCCTACCTGGCCGCCATGAAGTTCCACTCCTCCTCATTCTCAAGATTGAGAAAGCAAAAATTAGCAGTGAGAAAGCAGGAGAAGTTAAAAATGTGCCCTGCCATTCTTTTGGTTGGGATAATAAAGATAAAGCCAGTTACAGAGCTGAACAGGAAAGACTTATTTCTCCCAAGGACAAGTTACAGCAGTAGAATGGCCTGAGGACTCCTGCTTTCTTACTCACTGAGACATCTTGGCCTCTAAAATCAGACACCATCAGAAACTTTGCTTTTGAAAGTTGTGTCATCAGTAATGAATGAAGAATGGATGCTTTGAAACTGTGGTGTTGGAGAAGACTCTTGAGAGTCCCTTGGACTGCAAGGAGATCAAAGCAGTCAATCCTAAAGGAAATCAACCCTGAATATTCATTGGAAGGATTGATGCTGCAGCTGAAGTTCCAATACTTTGGCTACCTGATGCAGAGAACTGACTCATTGGAAAAGACCCTGATGCTGGGAAAGACTGAGGGCAGAGGATGAGATGGCTGGATGGCATCACCGACTCAATGGACATGAGTTTGAGTAAACTCTGGGAGATAGTGGAGGACAGGGAACCTTGCTGCAGTCCATGGGGTATCAAAGAGTCGGTCATGACTTAGTGACTGAACAACAACATCAGGAATGAAACACTGCTCCCCACCCCCTTACCTGGACCTTCTAATTCACTTTGATATAGAGAAGCAGCTTCAGTTAACAATCCAGGTGCACTACATTACATCAGGGGTTACACACCGTGTCACATCTTTATGTGTGTAATAAAAGGTGGAGACTTTGTAGTTTGCTTTGCTTTGCTTTGTGTGTTCAGTTGCTTAGTCATGTCCGACTCTTTTGTGACCCCATGGACTGTGGCCTGTCAGGCTCCTCTGTCCACAGGATTTCCAGGCAAAAATACTGGACTGGGTTGCCATTTCCTTCTCCAGGGGGATCTTCCTGACCAAGCAATGGAACCAACTGTCTCCTGCGTCTAAAGCTTTGAAGGCGGATGGATTCTTTACCCACGGAGCCACCCAAACATGGCTTCAGGTAAATTTTTTCTAAACTTCAGCCTCCCAGCAAGCACAGGACTGTAGGTTTTCTTTTGTTCCCTTTGTTTGGTCCCTGGTTCCTCCTGTACTTTAGAGTCTCCTTCTGTGCAACTCGCCAAGAAAACCTGGCACTGGCAGGCTGATTGGGCTAGGATGAGGACCTCATAAAACCCTCCCTTCTTTTTCCAGACTTGACTTTATCTCCCAAGGCCTAAGACAAAGGGGAGGATTGTTCAGTCAGCCTGATCCTGGGATGGGTGGAGCGGGAACACAGAACACTGCATTCTTCGGGAAACCTTCAGAGCTTTCTTTATGTAACTCTACCCCATTAACTGGTGTGCCAGGTGGGGGTGGGGGGCAGGCACTGGACTGAGGGCTTCACAATGCCATCCCACTCAATCCTTACCACAGCCTTGAGAGTTAGCTCCTATTATCATCATTCTCAGTTTACAGATGAAGAAACTGAGGCACAGAGATGATAAATATTATAACTTGTCCAAGAAAAGCACGTAGTCAGCAAGCAACTCAGCTGGGATTTGAACACATGACGTTTGCAAACAGAACCTTCAACCACTAAACAGGGGTTCATCAAAACTAAACCCTGGTGCTTCTACTTTCTGCACCAAGTCTCCTAGGCCAAAAGACATACTCAACAGTCCCATATATTTTTATGTTCATACAACTAAGCATTTATGGGGCGTCCCTGGTGGCTCAGTGGTAAAGAATCTGCCTTCCAGTGCAGGAGACACAGGTTCTATCCCTGATCCAGGAAGATCCCACATGCTGTGGAAGAGCTAAGATGATGCCATTAACCATTAAGCCTGTGCTTTAGAGACCGGGCGCTGAAACGACTGAAGCCCTGATGCTCTACAGCCTGTGCTCTACAGTGACAGAAGCCACCACAGTGAGAAGCCTGAGTACCACAACTAGAGAGGGGCCCCCGCTTGTTGCAACTGGAGAAAGCCTGCACACCAATGAAGACCCAGCATAGCCAAAAAAAATGTTTTTTAATTATTTTTAAAAAAAGAAAAAAGGATTTATGTTCTAACAATTTAGGAGTTGTTTGCGGGGGGGTGGGGAGCGGGTGGAAATACACATACATTAAAAGGAAAGATAATAGTTTAATTTCATTCTTAAATAACCTATACATAGTATTGAGATGTGTGTGCTGGCTGAGCACTGCACACCTTCTCAAACTTTAAAATCAGACTTGGGCACCATCACACGCATCCTAGGGGCATCCCCCATGGCTCAGCAGTAAAGAACCTGATGGCAATGCAGGAGAAGACCCCCTGGAGGAGGAAATGCTAACCCACTCCACTATTCTTGCCTGGAAAATCCCACGGACGGAGGAACCTGGCAGGCTACACTCCATGGGGTTGCAAAGAGTCAGGCACAACTGAGCACCGAGCACAAACGCTCATTCTACATAGTACTTGCTTTTTATTACAGAAAACACCAAAAACAGTTTCACAGAGATATGAGTCAGGAGACCTACTCAGAATACCATGCTTGTGTGTATGTGCTAAGTCGCTACTTTTTTGTCTCCTATTTGCCCTCCTAACAACCCATTTGTCTTTGCTAAAGAAACCTATTTGTCCTCACTGTAGAAGTCTTTTCTTTTCCCACTGAGCACTTCTGCATGTATTCGCATTGTTTCCAAAAGTAAACTTTTCCTTTTGCTAATCTCTTTTGTCAGTTTAATTTGCAGATAACCCAAACTGAACCTAAGACGGTAGAGGAAGTGTTGTGTTTTTTCCCCAGTGATATCATTAAAAGCAACGCAGCATGATTTCATGTTGAAACTGTGAACCACCTGAAGTTAGTAGTCCTGTACAGTGTTTGACAGGTGCTGCTGAATTTCCCTTGAAATTTAAAAATACCCATGGTGACTCTGTGGAATTGCTCTTGTTCCCTGGGATGCTGTGTTTCCCAGTTTGGGAACCATGGTACCAGACTAAATCCCTATCAAAATGATCTAACATAATCTATGAGGCTTGTCAACTACAAATTTGTGCTTGCCAAGGTCATTTGCCATCTGCCGCTGTGGGGACAGAATCCTGTTCTGCTGCAGCTGTTGCCCTTCGACTTACCCTGAAGGGAGCTCAGGGTGGAGAATGGGGCACTTTGTGCTCGAGGGAAACTGGTGGAACAGGTCTTTCTGTTCAATTCAGTTGCTCAGTTGTGTCCGACTCTTTGACACCCCATGGACTGGCAGGCCAGGCTTCCCTGTCCATCACCAACTCCTGGAGCTTACTCAGACTCATGTCCATTGAGTTGGTGATGCCATCCAACAATCTCATCCTCTGTTGTCCCCTTTTCCTCTCGCCTTCAATTTTTCCCAGCATCAGGGTCTTTTCAATGAGTCAGTTCTTTGCATCAGGTGGCCGAAGTGGGAGTTTCAGCTTCAGCATCAGTTCTTCCAATGAATATTCAGGACTGATATCCTTTAGGATTGATTGGTTTGATCTTCTTGCAGTCCAAAAGACTCTTAAGAGTGTTCTCCAACACCACAGTTCAAAACCATCAATTCTTTGGTGCTCAGCTTTCTTTATAGTCCAACTCTCACATCCATACATGACTACTAGAAAAACCATAGCTTTGACCAGACAAACCTTTGTTGGCAAAGTAATCTCTCTATGTTTTAATATGCTGTCTAGGTTGGTCATAGCTTTTCTTCCAAGGAGCAAGCATCTTTTAATTTCATGGCTGCAGTCACCATCTGCAGTGATTTTGGAGCCCAAAAATATAAAGTCTGTCACTGTTTCTGTTGTTTCCCCATCTATTTGCCATGAAGTGATGAGACCAGATGCCATGATCTTAGTTTTCTAAATGTTGAGCTTTAAGCCAGCTTTTTCACTCTCCTCTTTCACTTTCATCAAGAGGTTCTTTAGTTCTTCTTCACGTTCTGCCATAAGGGTGGTGTCATCTATATATCTGAGGTTATTTATATTTCTCCTGGCAACCTTGATTCCAGCTTGTGCTTCATCCAGCCTGACATTTCCCATGATGTACTCTTGCATATAAGTTAAATAAGCAGGGTGACGATATACAGCCTTGATGCACTTCTTTACCAATTTGGAACCAGTCCGTTGTTCCATGTCTGGTTCTAACTGTTGCTTCTTGACCAGCATACAGATTTCTCAGGAGGCAGGTAAGGTGGTCTGGTATTCGCATCTCTTTAAGAATTTTCCAGTTTGTTGTGATCTACACAGTCAAAAGCTTTGGCATAGTCAATAAAGCAGAAGTAGATGTTTTTCTGGAACTCTCTTGCTTTATTGATGATCCAACGGATGTTGGCAGTTTGATCTCTAGTTTCTCTACCTTTTCTAAATCCAGTTTGAACATGTGAAAGTTCATGGTTCATGTACTGTTGAAGCCTGGCTTGGAGACTTTTGAGCATTAGGAACTGATTTCATGGTCCCATCCTTACATCTCCTCATATCTAGAAAAGCGCTAAATCCCTCCCTTAGTGCTGACTTCAGCTCCTAGTGAAGCAGAAAACCTTTTGTAAAATAATTGCTCGATTGCATTGAACTCCCCTTTCACCAAAGTCACACATATTGAACTTCGTCCACTACTTCTTTGGAGGGGTTTCTCAGAGCTGTCTGAGGTGCCGTCTCCCGGGCTGCAGTCCTCATTTTGCTGAAATAAAACTTACTTTGCAACTCTTATGTTGGGCTTCTTTTAGTTGACAGCCCACTGGGAATGGCATGTTATAACTGCTTTTTTTTTTTCCCGGCAGTGTCACGAAGGTATTTTCCTCTGCCTTTCTAAGTGCTGACTGGTCTAAGAATTAAATTGATGTGAGTAAGATTAACGGGAGACAATCAAAAGTTTGATAACAGGTACACATGGGAGAGAGGCAGAAAACTGAGTAACTCACCAAAATGGCAGAAATTTTCACCTTAAATACCATGTTCAGTTAAAAACAAAAGCGGTTGTTAGGGGTAGTGTTTGGGGACTTCAAATGGGAGGAGGGCAATGCAAGTGGAGATGGAAAAGCAAATATTTGGTAAATATTGACTGGGCCCAGCAGAGAGTGGGACTCAGAGTGGACTCTAATCTCTAGGCTCTGCTGAGTTTCCCCCCACTACACCTAAAACCATTTACCTCAGACAAGGACTTGAACCATTTCTGTCCTTTATGGAGCCCATCTTTACATAAAATGTTTCCTTGGTATCTCTAATTTTCTTGAAGAGATCTCTAGTATTTCCCATTCTATTCTTTTCCTCTATTTCTTTGCATTGACCACTGAGGAAGTCTTTCTTATCTCTCCTTGCTGTTCTTTGGAACTCTGTATTCAAATGGGTATATCTTTCCTTTTCTCCTTTGCCTTTAGCTTCTCTTCTTTTCTCAGCTATTTGTAAGGTCTCCTCAGACAACCATTTTGCCTTTTTGCATTTCTTTCTCTTGGGGATGGTCTTGATCACCACCTCCTGTACATTGTCACAAACCTCCATCCATAGTTCTTCAGGCACTCTATCAGATCTAATCCCATGAATCCACTGTATAATCATTAGGGATTTGATTTAGCTCATACATGAATGGTCTAGTGGTTTTCCCTACTTTCTTCAAAGGAATGTAGAAATGGTATCATCCTAACAGAAGCAGAAGATATTAAGAAGTAGTGGCAAGAATACACAGAAAAACTACACAAAAAAAATTTTCATAAAAAAAAACAAACAAAAACAAAAAAGATCTTCATAACCCAGATAACCACAACAGTGTGATCACTTACCCAGAGCCAGAAATCCTGGAATGTGAAGTCAAGTGGGCCTTTAGGGAAGCATCACTACGAACAAAGCTAGTAGAGGTGATGGAATTCCAGTTGAGCTACTTCAAATCCTAAAAGATGTTGCTGTGAAAGTGCTGCACTCAATATGCCAGCAAATCTGGGAAACTCAGCAGTGGCCACAGGACTGGAAAAGGTCATTTTTCAGTCTAATCCCAAAGAAGGGCAATACCAAAGAATGCACAAACTACCACACAATTGCACTCACCTCAGACGCTAGCAAAGTAATGTTCAAAATTCTCTAAGCCAGGCTTCAACAGTACATGAACTGTGAACTTCCAGATGTTCAAACTGGATTTAGAAAAGGTAGAGGAACCAGAGATCAAATTGTCAACATCCACTGGATCATCAAAAAGCAAGAGAGTTCCAGAAAAACATCTACTTCTGCCTTATTGATTATGCCAAAGCTTTTGATTGTGTGGATCACAACAAACTGTGGAAAATTCCTAAAGAGATGGGAATACCAGACCACCTTACCTGCCTCCTGAGAAATCTGTATGCTGGTCAAGAAGCAACAGTTAGAACCAGACATGGAACAACGGACTGGTTCCAAATTGGTAAAGAAGTGCATCAAGGCTGTATATCGTCACCCTGCTTATTTAACTTATATGCAAGAGTACATCATGGGAAATGTCAGGCTGGATGAAGCACAAGCTGGAATCAAGGTTGCCAGGAGAAATATAAATAACCTCTGATATACAGATGACACCACCCTTATGGCAGAAGGTGAAGAGGAACTAAAGAACCTCTTGATGAAAGTGAAAGAGGAGAGTGAAAAAGCTGGCTTAAAGCTCAACATTTAGAAAACTAAGATCATGGCATCTGGTCTCATCACTTCATGGCAAATAGATGGGGAAACAACAGAAACAGTGACAGACTTTATTTTTGGGGGCTTCAAAATCACTGCAGATGGTGACTGCAGCCATGAAATTAAAAGATGCTTGCTCCTTGGAAGAAAAGCTATGACCAACCTAGACAGCATATTAAAATGCAGAGACATTACTTTGCCAACAAAGGTTTGTCTGGTCAAAGCTATGGTTTTTCCAGTAGTCATGTATGGATGTGAGAGTTGGACTATAAAGAAAGCTGAGCACCAAAGAACTGATGGTTTTGAACTGTGGTGTTGGAGAAGACTCTTGAGAGTCCCTTGGACTGCAAGGAGATAAAACCAGTCCATCCTAAAGGAAATCAGTCCTGAATATTCATTGGAAGGACTGACGCTGAAACTGAAACTTCAATACTTTGGCCACCTGATGCAAAGAAGTGACTCATTGAAAAGACCCTGATGTTGGGAAAGATTGAAGACAGCAGGAGGAAGGGATGACAGAGGATGAGATTGTTGGATGGCATCACCAACTCAATGGACATGAATTTGAGCGAGCTCAGGGAGTTGTTGATGGACAGGGAAGCCTGGTGTGCTGCAGTCCATGGGGTCACAAGGAGTCAGACACGACTGAGTGACTGAACTGAACTGAGGACGTGAACCTACATGGCTAGGACTTGAACTCAGTGCAAACCTACAGTAATGAAGCTCAGGTTCTTGATGTCTCATTGTAGGAAGAATTCAGTGATAGATAAAGTGATAGGCTAAGAAGTGGATTTATTCAGAGAGAAACACACTCCACAGACAGAGTGTGGGCCAACACAGAGGGCGAGTGCAGTGGCCTCCAAATGTGGGGTGGTTAGTTTTTATAGGCTGGGTAACTTCATAAGCTAATGAGTGGGAGATTATTCCAGCTGTTTTGGGAAAGGGGTGGAGATTTCCTGGAATTGGGCCCCCGCCCACCTTTCGGTCTTTGATGGTGCCTTGGAACTGTCTTGTCTGCCATCTTGGACCCATTTAATTGGTCTATGTTGTGTCCTTGGGCTATGTCATTCTTTCAAAATTGTGTCCTGCCCCCTTCTCTCCTGTTTCACACCTAGCCTATATTCTTTGCTGACGTTTCTCATAATAGCCCTATTCTAGGAATAGGCCTTTTATCTAAATTCTTTTAGGCAGTTAAGGGGGAGGTAACAAGAAGATCTTCTGTTTCTTAAAAATAATCAGCCTAAATTAATCCTCATGTGAAAGAGGTATATTTTGGGGTAAAAAATTTTGCTCCCCTACAGCAATCTCATCTCCTCTGGATGTGTCTGTCTGGTTTATGGCTGTATCTGCTGTGCCATCATCAGTGCCCAGTACAAAGGAAGAACTTAGATGAAGGAGGTGGCATGTGAGTGGGGAGAACAGGTGCAGAGCACACATGATTAACTCTTAAGGGCTATTTCACCCTCCCCTATTCATGAGTCATCTTAGAGGAAATGTGTCCAGAATTTTGGATATAAACACCCCTGATTCCTGCTCTTCTGGCTCTTTCTTCCACTAGACTTTATGTTTCCTATTTCCACAGTCTTTCTTCTGTAGAGAACAATATAGCTCAATTAGATTACTGTTTATTAAATACAGTCTTTTCTGAATCTAGCAGTTTGTGTCTGATCAGGTCATTCTTCTACTCAAAACCCACAATGGCTTCCCAGCTCACTCAGAGTCAAAGCCACAAGTCTTATAAGGGCAGGGATAATCTGCCCTTGTCTTTCTTCTCTGACCTCATGTCCTACTGCTCCTCCCAATTTATCCTCCTCCAACCATTTGGGCCACCTTGCTATTCCCGAACTCACTGTGTTTGCTTTTCACTTAGAGGCTGTTGACTTCTGCTGGAAGGCTGTGCTGTCAGACATGTGGAAATAGTTAAGACCACTGAAATGAGAACAAGCAAAAGCTATTTACTCAGAGCTTGCAAGGAGTCAGCCACCATTATTTGCACTTGGCAGCAACTCAAAGGCATTGCTACAGGGGTTGTTGTTTAGCTCCCCATTGCAGCTACGCTTGACTTCCTGAGTTGCTTGCTACAGATGGAAGCCAAATCCCAATTTTTGCAGCAACCAGCCCAGAAAACAAAGAACTCTGCAGTAATTGCCTCGGAATTCTGAGGACCTGGTCAGCTGCTGTATATTTTTTATCCCCATTTCCAACTCAGGATCAATCAGTTCAGTTCAGTTCAGTTGTTCAGTCGTGTCCAACTCTTTATGACCCCATGGACTGAAGCATGCCAGACCTCCCTGTCCATCACCAACTCCCAGAGTTTACTCAAACTCAAGTCCACTGATTCAGTGATGCCATCCAACCATTTCATCCTCTGTCGTCCCCTTCTCCTCCTGCCCCTAATCCCTCCCAGCATCAGGGTCTTTCCAATGAGTCAACTCGTCGCATGAGGTGGCCAAAGTACTGGAGTTTCAGCTTTACCATCATTCCTTCCAAAGAAATCCCAGGGCTGATCTCTTTCAGAATGGGCTGGTTGGATCTCCTAGCTGTCCAAGGGACTCTCAAGAATCTTCTCCAACACCACAGTTCAAAACCATCAATTCTTCAGCGTTTAGCTTTCTCTGTAGTCCAACTCTCACAATCCATACACATGACCACTAGAAAAACCATAGCTTTGACTAGACAGACCTTTGTTGGCAAAGTAATGTCTGGTTGGTCATAGCTTTTCTTCCAAGGAGCAAGCATCTTTCAATTTCATGCAGTCACCATCTGCAGTGATTTTGGAGCCCTCCAAAATAAAAGTCTGTCACTGTTTCCATTGTTTCCCCATCTATTTGCCATGAAGTGATGAGACCAGATGCCATGATCTTAGTTTTCTGAATGTTGAGTTTTAAGCCAACTTTTTCACTCTCCAATCAAAGAAAGCTAAACATGCTCCCCAAGCCAGTTGAAGAGGATGCTCTACTTCTGGCTAGCCCACCTCCAGCTATCCCACGGCTGCTCCCTCCTATCACAGCACACCATACCTTCTCTTTTTCACTATGAAGCTTGCCTATTCCTCTGCCTGCCTGTGAGTCTTGTCCAGATGCAAGTGGTGGTAGCAAGTTCTGAATTAGTAGCTGGTTCTGTTTGTTCTTATTTGGGCGTTCTTCATTTGTTTCTACACACAGTGTGCATTTTCTGTGTGGAGAAGGCTGAGTGACTTCACCTACCAAGGGACTGTGTGTTTGGTGATGTGTGACTTCTTGTTTACCTCTTGTGGGAGGCATCTAACTGCCTCCAAATTTTGACCCATAGTTATTATTGTTCTTATTAGTGATGAGGAAACAAGTTCAGAGAAGTAAAATCACTGTTACCTGGCTGGTGGGTGAGGGTCAGAGGCCAGGTCTTGATTTAACCCAAGCGCTGGCTCTTAATTTCTGTCCTATAACTAACTGGCTCATTCTTCTGAGCCTACATTTCCTTTTTATAAAACAAGAATAATATTAAGTTGAAGAATTTTTATACTTTGAAAAAAGTTGCATATGGAATCCCCTGATGGTCCAGTAGTTAGGATTTCATGATCTCACTGCTGAGGGCCTGGGGTTCAATTCTTGGTGGGGTAACTAAGATTCCACAAACAGTGCATGATACAGCCAAAAAAGAAAAAAAAGGTTGAATATTAACAATTTTATATAGTTCAATCTAATATAAGGTTGTTGTGAGGATGAAATAAAATAGAAAATGATGTTAAACTGAAGGCAATACAACATCTCTATTAATAACCAAGCCAATTGTGATCAGTCGTGTCTGACCCTTTGCAACACTTTGGACTGTAACCTGTCAGACTCCTCTGTCTATGAGATTTTTCAGGCAAGAATACTGGAGTGGATTGCCATTTCCTCCTCCAGGGGACCTTCCTGACTTAAGGATAGAACCTGTGTCTCCTGCATCTTCTGCATTGCAGGCAGATTCTTTACCCACTGAGTCATTGGGGAAGCCCCTATTAATAAAACAGGACTCCAGAAACTCTTTCTAGAATTAAAATTCCTACTCTACCCTTTTCTGGCTATTTGGTCTTGGGCCATCTAATCCATCTGTCCCTAAGTTTCTTCAGCCATAAAATGGAGACATAATACAAGTTCACAATCCCTACTACGCTAAAGCGTTTGACTGTGGGGGTCACAACAAACTGTGGAAAATTCTTAAAGAGATAGGAATACAAGATCACTTTTCCTGTCTCCTGAGAAAACCGTATGTAGGACAAGAAGCAACAGTTCAAAACTTACATTGAACAACTGATTGCTTCAAAATTGGGAAAGGAGTATATGTCAAGGCTATATACTGTCAACCTGCTTATTTAACTTATATGCAGAGTATATCATGCAAAATGTTGGGCTGGATGACTCATAAGCCGGCATCAAGATTGACAGGAGAAATATAAATGACCTCAGATATGCAGATGACACCACTTTAATGGCAGAAAGCAAAGAAGACTCTTGATGAGAGTGAAAGAGAGCGAAAAAGCTGGCTTAAAACTCAACACTGAAAAAACTAAGATCAGGGCACCGAGTCCCATCACTTCATGGCAAACAGATGGGGAAACAATGGAAACAGTGAGAGACTTTATTTTCTTGGGCTCCAAAATCACTGCAGATGGTGACTGCAGCCATGAAATTAAAAGACGCTTGCTCCTTGGAAGAAAAGCTATGACCAACTTAGCATATTAAAAAGCAGAGACATCCCTTTGCTGACAAAGGTCCGTATAGTGAAAAACTATGTTTTTCTACAGTAGTCATATATAGATGAGAGTTGGACCATAAAGAAGGCTGAGCACTGAAGAATTGATGCTTTTGAACTGTGGTCCTGGAGAAGACTCTTGAGAGTCCCTTGGACTTCAAGGAGATCAAACTTGTCAATCCTGAAGCAAATTAAGCTTTAATATTCACTGGAAGGATGGATCCTGAAGCTCCAATACTTTGGCCACCTGATGTGAAGAGCTGACTCACTGGAAAAGACTGATGCTGGGAAAGATTGAAGGGAGGAAGAGAAGGGATGAGGATGAGGTGGTGGTGCTGTATCACCAACTCAATAGACATGAGTTTAAGCAAACTCCTGGAGACAGTGAAGTGCGGCATGTAGCAGTTCATGGGGTTGGAAAGTCACACATGACTTAGGGAGTAAACAACAATTCCCAACTTGCAATTCTAAAATCCAAAAAGTTCTGAAAAATGTTTTGTGGCAAACTCATTTGGTAGCAGATTTTGACCTGAGCTAAACTGAGGCTACTTTTAGTCTGTATTTATCCCACTTAGTGTGAATATGCATATGTTCTCCTGAAGGAATATGTATATATTAATATTTACTTATTTTGGCTGCACCAGATCTTAGCTGTGACATGTGGGATCTTTTAGGTGCAGAGCATGAACTCTTAGGTGCAGCAGGTGGGATCTAGTTCCCTAACCGGGGATTGAACCCATTCCCCTGCCTTACAAGCGCAGAGTCTTAGCCCCTGGACCACCAGGGAAGTCCTTCAGCTGAAGGAATATTGTATTTGACTTCAGGGTATTGCCTCAAGATTCTCTGAGGGTGTCCTGTATTATCCTTATGGAGGGATAAGGATTATTCCAAATACTACTTCTGAAACAAAACTGACTTTATTATATGCCTAGAAAGGAGTACTGCAGGGCAGAACAGATTCCTGAACAAAGCAACGAGGGGATCTTCATGTGTTTGTACCAAAGCACAGCTGTTGCTGGTTGGGGCTGGTTTCTGGGATTCTGGATTCCATAGTTACTTATTCAGGGCCTGGGATTAGGGCCAAAGACCTGTCAGTCTTCCAATTTCTTTCTTTAATTTGGAGAATAGGAATTTACTCACACCTTGTGACTTTTCTAAAATAGGAAAAATCCTGCATTTTCAGACACCTGGCCCAAGAGTTCAGATAAGGAACACTGGACCAGAAGTATTTAACTCACAGGTTACAGAGAGGATTTAATTAATCTATATAAAATGATTGGATTTGATTGCTGCCCGTAAGAGGAAAGCTGTGTAAGTGGTAATACACCATAAACTCTTACAGGACCTGCCACTTAGCATTCAATTGTAAAATTCAAGTACCTACTATATGCAATGCTTTGCGAATAGAAAGTGAACAGAAGACTTGATCTGCTGATTTAAGTCTGGAAGTCTGGATCTTTTTTTTTTTTTCCCCCCGGTTCTTTGGGTATGGAATCTAACCGCAGGATTTTCACGCAGGCGCTGGCAGGCGTTTCTCCGCAGGGGGTCTTTCCGTGACCGTTGGGCTTACCCTCCTTGTACTGTCTAGGCGGTGCACGCACTCTGCACACACCGGCCCCTACGTGATCGCAGCTCCGGTGACTCTAGATTCCCTTTCAAAGACGAACGTCTTTCCGAGGTGAGGAGCCCCGCAGCCGCGCCAGGTTCTATGTGGGTCGAGGTTTCCAGTCCTATCCAGCCCCGAGCGGTACCCGCCTAGTCGCGAGCGGCTGGCAGCACCACGGGCTACGGCCCGCGCAGCGGCGGGGTGACCCCGCCCCTCCCCACGTCTCTTGGCGCCCGAGGGGGCGGGGTCGGACGCGCGCCGCCAGTGGCGCCGCCAGTGACGCCGCCCGCGCACGCCCAGGCGCCTGCCGATTGGCCGCTGGGGCCAGAGTTCCTCCCGCGGAGCGCACCTCCCCCCAGATTTCCCGCCAGTAGGCCCCGCGCGGTAGCTGCCTTGCCTCTAGTGGCTCTGTCCGACAGAGCGGTTGAGCCTCGGCCTCTGTGGCTATGTCGCGACAGAGCACGCTGTTTAGCTTCTTCCCTAAGTCTCCAGCCGTGAATAATGCCAACAAAGCCCCCGTCAGAGCCTCAAGTGGAAGCAGCGCCGCCGCCGCTGCCACCGGGGCCTCCCCTTCCCCAGGCGGGGATGCGGCCTGGAACGAGGCCGGGCCTGAGCCCCTAGCGGGTACCACGTCGCGGGCCGAGGCCAGGAACCTCAACGGAGGGCTGCGGAAGTCGGCATCCCCTGCGGTCCCCGCCAGGTAGCGGCGTAGGGGGGGTGCAGGGAGGTGGCCTCGCTGGGTTAGGGTTGCGCGTCCAAGCCCTGGGCTCGGAGGAGGTGGGGCTGCAGGGAGAATTGGGGGTGTAGCTTGTAAACAGGGTGTGAGGAAATCGGCCGTGCAAGGAGAGGGGGTTGGCAGGGAGGGCAGGACGCACTTAGTTCAGAGGTGGAGGAGGAGAAGTCCGCCAGGTGCGGGAGGAGGAGTGGAAGGTGCTTGGAGTAGGAAGGAGAAAGGGGAGAAGGGAGTACTGGGGGGTGGGGCGGGAAAAGAAAAGAGCTGGCCTGCGCTGCGCGCGGTGCGCCCTCTGGGCGAGGGAGGGGTGGCGCCTGCCCCGGGCGGGGGAGGGGTGGCAGGAAGGAGGAATGCCCGCGGCAGGGATGGACGCCGGGAACCAGCAGGTTGTCGGGGCGCGGCGTGCTTCGAGTGGGATATCCGGAGGATGTTCCCACATCAGAGCCGGGATGGTCCATTTCGAGCCCGCTAGTTGCTCGAGGAACACCCTCGGTGTTTGGATTAGAGCCTCGGATGCGAAGCCTCTGGCGGGGTGGCTGTGTAGGCTCTTGGGGTGGGTGAGTGTTACTTTCTGTAGGAATCTTGGGGCCTCCCTGGCGGCTCAGACGGTGAAGAATCTGCCGGCAATGCGGGAGATCCCGGGTCGATCCTTGAATCGGGAAGATCCCCTGGAGAAGCGAATGGATACCCACTCCATTATTCTTGCCTGGAGAATTCCATGGACAGAGGAGCCTGGTGGGCTACAGTCCTTGGAGTTGCAAAAAGTCTAGACTCTACTGAGCGACTAACACTGGGGAGTGGACAGCAAGTTTAGAGCGCGGGGGTGTGTCAGCTGGTAAACCAAGGGGCCTGATTGGTCCGAGTTAGGATTGCAGGGGCGGGGAGCAGAAAGTGCAGGGACCAAGCTGGGTCAACGTGTAGATAGATTGCATATGCATCAAAACTGATGGAAAGCTGAATGTTAATTTTGACACCTGGAAGTATTATGCGAGTTGAAAATAATATTAGTTTAAGAAATAGTGCATCTTTTTTTTTTTTTTTTTTGCCTCACCAGGAAAGCTGTCGGGATCTAAGTTCGGGGACTAGGGATTGAACTTGGGCCATGGCAGTGACAGCGCGGAATCCTAACCACTAGACCGAAAGCACTCCCCGAAATAGTGCATCTTTTGTTGGGGATTTCAGGGGAGGATGTGGGACTGTAATTTTTTCCTGAATTGAGAGCCCCCAAAGGCCTTGATAGGGCTCTGGGAGAGGGATACGAACGTGATAAAGGGGAAGCTTGCCCGGCGGTGGCTTCCTCTCCTAGGCAGTTTGGTGGTGTTTCACGGTTTGGCTGGCCTTTGTTGAAGTAGCGGGCGACATTTTGAAAAGCTCGCACTTACTGTATCCCATGTATTGCATTAGGCATAAAGTGTAATGGCAGCCGTCTGAAAGGGTGAAATAGTGGTACAAAAAAAAAAAAAAAAAAAAGCACACATTCAAGATCAGAGAGCTGAGTAGTTGATTTCGAATGCCTTGCGTTTTAGGCGTCCCACAGATTTTTCAAAGTGCGGCTGTAATTACAGTGTTACCTTCCTCCAAGCGACCCTCTCAGGAAGTTTATGTAGTTGCCCGACAAGTGGCAGGATTTGCCACCCCAGAATGTGTCTTTGGCATAGAGGTTATTTTGAGCTGAGTATTTTTTGAGAAGGGGAAGATATGGGAGAAGCTTTGAGAACAGTAGAAGTTATTCTTCTGTAAGGGAAATTTACATTTAAAAGGGAAATCTCCATTTGTAAGGATGCCTGCCTCTCTGTACAAAGAAGAAAAGGGAGATTCCATAGGCACTGAACTGAAATCTTAATAACAAACATAGCCTTGTTTTTTATTCTTTTCTTGGTAACCTCCCTGGTCTCCCTCCCCGGCCCCCTATCTTTCCTTTGTCTATAGCTGAAGACAGAGGTTTAAGGTGGTAACGTGGGCCATCTCCAGGAGTGTTACTCAGGTTCCCTTTCTCAGCCAAGAACTCAGATGGGTAGACGGAAAAATACTTTCCCTGGGGGTGGGATGAATTGCGAGATTGGGATTGATGTGTATGTACACTATTGATACTATGCATAAAATACATAACTATTGAGAACCTCCTGTATAACTCAGGGAACTCTACTCAGTGCTCTGTGGTGACCTAAATGGGAAGGAAATCTAAAAAAGGGTTATATGTATAAGTATAGCTGATTCACTTAGCTGTACACCACAAACTAACACAACATTGTAAATCAATTGTACTCCAGTGAAAATTAAATATTTTTCCGAAATAATTTTTTTCCTTCCCTACATGGGCATCCTCTGTAATGGATGCATGGTAAGAGATGTACAAAGCATTAACGTTCATCTAAACTTGAATTGATTCTTCCTGCATCCATTCTAAATGAATGGAATTATTTGTTGTATGGTTGTGCTTTATATTTTGAATAGCATATGCAGTTTTTTGTTTTTTTTTTTTTTAGGTCTGAATTTTGGAAACTCATAAAAGACTTATAAAAGAATAATATTGTTTACACTTGACCACCTACTAGGTCTATAGGACTGCTTTCAGGGTATTCAGGAAAAATTGGCATTTGATTCTAGGTTTCTAAAGAGCTCTCCATTCATTAGATAGATTTGGCCTTCACTTAATAAATGTTAACATACCTCCTCTGGCAGGCACAGTATTGGGTGTTGTGGAACCCGTATACAAGAGTGAATAGGACAAGCAAAAAGGCAGTTTTAGAGCAGGAGCAGAGCCGGTGAGCTCTGTTCACTTTGGGGGGAGGATGGGGTATGTATGGGTCTGGGTAGGCTTTCAGCTCTAAGGCTGAGACCAGAGGATAGGTAAGTAGAGGTTAGCTCAGCTGCTGTAGAGGTGAGGGGGTTTTAGGAAGCTGGTGCAGGAAGAGGAGGGTCCTGCCAATTGAGAATGAAGACAGGAGGCTGGAGCCTTAGGTATGAGGAGATCCAGTCTCTGCTATGGGCTACAGAAACGTTTGGACTTTTCCTAGGGGTCAGTTGGAAGAAGTTGAGCATCTTTCAGTGGTCATTTGTCATTCAGTTTCCTCTTGTGCACCAGTGTTAACGTGTTTTGTCTTTTTTTCTTTCCTTCCCCTAGTGTCTTTGTCAGGTGTGATGCAAAAGTCTTTTTTTCACCTGGGTTGAGAAAGAGGAAGCAGTTGAGGTGACATCAGTTTGAGTAAATGGCTGCAGGATGTATGTCTGTGCACTCTGGGCCTGCTTCTCAGTACTTCATTTCTTCTGTAGCCTTTTAAAAAAAATTTTAAGTCGTTATTGAATTTGTTGCAATATTGCTTCTGTTTTGTTTTGGTATTTTGGCCAGGAGGCGTGTGGGATCTTAGCTCCCAGACCAGGGATGGAAACCACACCCCCTGCATCAGAAGGTGAAATTTCAACCACTGGACCACTAGGGAAGTCCCCTCTAGCTTATTAAGACAATTGAAAGAGCTGTGAGGAAGGCTTCTGACTACCTAAATCTGGATTTTTTTTTTTAATTTTAATTTTTTTTTTAATCTGGATTTTTAAAGCAAATCTTAGCTGGTTTATTTTTTGCAATCTCATTTAAATAATTATCTGTTGATTATGAGAAATGAGGACAGTAAAAAATTTTAAATGTGTGCCTTGTATTCATTTATAGGAGTGGTGTGTCAGACCGTGACAAGGTTTTTTTTTTTTCCCCTAAGAGCCCTAGTTGTAGGTGCCTTTCCTTCTACTTTTCATACAGTTAAATCTATTTATAGTAATATATTCTAAATAATATCACACTTAATGTAATGATATTAGTTTTTGTAAGAAAAGAATTCAGGCTTTTAAAAAAGTATCATGGTGGACTTGGTTTCACAGACTTAATTTTATTTAATTGATATAACTAAAAAGGTGCTGAACTTGTTACACTAATTTGGCCAGCAGGAGCCTCTTTTAAGCTGGCGTTTATAACTTTTAACATTATCTCAGAACTTTCATTCTGATGACGATTATCAGTTGTCCCTGCTCCTTGAGCTGCTTTCCAAAGAGCCCTGGTTTTAGTTTTTTATAGGCTTCTTTTCTAATAATATTTAGGAAATAGTTTTAGAGGCCAGTTTGGATGATAATTTATATGGTTGTCCTAGACCTCACGCATAAGTGATAGATGGCCATAGTTATCCAAGCCGAAGGAAGGAAAGCCAGGTGAAGGGCAGAGAGGTGCAGGTAGATGGGTAGGTGGGTAGGTGTGATGGGAGCCCTTGGTAATAATTTCTCTGGTTACTTCTGTTTTCTCATTAGCTATTTGAGGGTTGGGGAATTCTACTCTAATATTCTACGTTGAGAAGTAGATACAAACACTGATAGTTGGCTTGAGAGTATGTTCACCTTTGTGAAACTTGTGTTTATATACACACTTTTTTTTTACACATAGCCAGTCTAAGTTTATTGTTTATAGGAGCAAATTCTAGCATTGCTTTTGTATCTACTGATTCTGTTTTAAAAAGTAGACAGAAATGTTGCTTATAAATTTGGGGCACAAGTAATAATCGACACCAAGGTAATGGGCTGAAGAGGGAGCAAAAATAATGGCATTTTTTAAAGCAAAAGTGTAAGATTGTTCATATATATTTAGCTTTATTAAGTCATTTCTTATTTTTAGTGGTGTGAAGTTGTGTTTTAGTTGTATGTTTTACACTTGTTTTTCTGAGCTGTCACCTTTCCTCTTACCTTTTTAAAGCTGTCTTTAAAAATCCCAAGAATATCAAACATTTGAGATACATTATCATTTTAAAAACAAGGGAATTCCCAGGTGGTCCAGTGGTCAGGACTCCACACTCTAACTGCCAAGGGCCCAGTTTGGTCCTTTCTCGGGTGACTAAAATCCCACAAAGGTGTGTGGCACAGCCAGAAAACAAAAACCGCTTGTAAAATCATAGTCGAATCATATTTATAAAGTAGGCTGCCAGAGTCCAGCTCCAGCAGCCAGGGAATCAGCCTGAAGGAGTGTCTGCGAGTATTGATGGAGCCTCTCATTCATATTTCTTGGTCTGCATATTTATTTCAAGCTTAAGATTCTCTTTTATACTTTTATAAAAGCATTAGGTCAGAGGTTTGACATTTTCAGTTCCCACTGACCCAGATTTGTTGTCTCCATAAATCATTGTTGCCCCTCAGAAGGAGTTCCTGCCTCATAGATTCTCTTATCTACTTCTCATGTGTCCTTGTGAATACACTGTAACTCATGCTAATGTCTGGGCTGCATACCACATTCCTCAGTTTATTTCTTATCTTTCTAAATCCTGTTTGCCCCTAGTATCCTGAGCTCACTTTCTCTAAAAAGGCTTCTAACCACTAATATCTCCAAAATGCCTTATTTCTATCAGCTGTAGTAAAATATGCTAACATTACAACATTCCTTAAATCTTTAGCTTCTAACTATCTTAATTATTCCTAAGCCCTAAATTCAGTAAATTCCTTTGCCATAAACATTTCCCTCACAAATAGGTTTCAGATAGCAGTTCCTCCCATGGCCTCAAGCTGCGGCCTATGTGCTCATCCTGGAACCTTGAATGTCAATGATTAACTTTATGAATTATTCTCTGAGCACAGCTGCAGAAGGCTTTGTGCCTTCTTATGCTCCTCTCAAGAACAGTAAGCACCTTAATGTTCTTTTCAGTCAACTCAGCCGAGGAGAGGAAAAAACAAGTCAGAATCACAAGGCCTAACTCCTTCATCCCGGGTCCGTGCTTTCGGGACAAGGAGAGGGAGTTGGGGCCGTGCCTCCATTTTGTCAGTAATGCCTAACACAGCTCCCGACAGTAGGCTAATTTATAGGCTAATTCCTGTATTTATTTTGGGATTTCACATTGGGCTCCAAGAAGAACCATTCTACATTGTAAAGTGACTTTTTGGCCTAGATATTTTCAAATTGGATTTGCATTGCATAGGGTTTGATGATCCTTGTTAATATTTAACACAGCCCTAGTTATCTGAAAAGAGAAAGGTATTAAGATTGTCAGGAAACGGAGCCAAATGTTAAAATACAGTGAAGTCTGAATACGACTGTTAAATAAAGTTTCAAGTAGAGCCATCTCTGGCTTTGTATCCATCTCTGATTTTATAAAGTCCTCTGGCTCTTTAAGGATCAGTGTATGAAAAATAGCAGATATTCAAATTATAGTACATTCCACTGTGATCCCATGCTTAAGTTATAGTTAGATATTTTAAAATAGGTATTAGTATTGGTAAAAGTCTGAATATTTGCATGGATTAAAATTTATGTTCCTTTTATTTTGATATTTTGTGGAGACTGCACAACTACTAGAGATCAGAATTTTAAATTAACTTTAAAGAATTCATTTGCACATATAAAGTCAGTAGATTAAAAAGAATTTTTTTCTGAAAAGCCTTTTAACATTGGGGAAACTATCCATTTTTTTTAAACTGTATTTTTAGTCTTAGCATTTAGAGTGTACTTCTGCTTTCTTTCTTTGGTTGCTCCAGGTAGTGAAGGCTTTGTGTCCTAACCACTGGACCACCAGGGAATGCATTCCGCCCGTGCCTCCCCCACCCGGCCCAATTCTTAACAGCAGAGTTAAGTTATACATAAGATTCTGAAAGTATAAGTTTATGTTTAGGGTGAGGTGATGTTAAAAAAACAATTTTGTTTTTAAACAATTCAGTTTATGATGGCATTTTAGCTTTACAGATCTGATGATTGTAATTAGCTTTTTATGTGTTTCTTCCTCTAGTGAGGATGCACATTTATTTGCTTTTCAAATACATTTAAAGACATTAAAATTTAAAAATTCTTTGTTTATTTACTTCTGGCTGTGCTACCATTGCTGTGAAGGCTTTGCTTTAGTTGTGGCAAGGACGGGCCCCTCCGGTTGCACTGTGTGCCGGCTTCTCATTGCTGTGGCTTCTCCTGTGCAGAGCATGGGCTCAGGGCACTCGGGTTTCAGCAGTTGCAGCTCCCAGGCAGGTTCTAGTGTACAGGCTCAGCAGTTGTGCATGGGTTTGGTTGCTCCACCCCATGTGGGATCTTCCCAGATCAGGGCTTGAACCCATGTCCGCTGCATTGGTAGGTGAATTCTTTACCACTGAGCCACCAGAGAAGCCCTAAAGACATTACATTTTCAAGTTGGTTGCTTGGAAAGGAATCTATGTCAATTTGAAACCTTTGAACATCGTTTTACAATTTGTTGTACAGTTTGTTCGCTTTTATACAAATGACAGTTTTAAGGTAACAGTCTTAGAAAGCTCAGATTTCCTTTGGGATAAAAACTATATTAACTTAGTACTGTTAAAGGTATAGAACTCAAAGTTTTTTCTCCCATGTCTTGGGTCTCAGCTGGAAACTTGAGTTACTCTTAATTGAGGACAGACAGGAACTTTCAGGAGGCAAGTGTGGCCATCTCATATTTTTTGCTTAAGAATTTTGATCTACATATTTAGTTTCTAAGACATCTGAGATACTTGCAAGTGCTTTGTTGCTTCACAGAGATAAAACAGAATTGTTAGTTTTGGGGCATCCTGATCCCTTGAACTGCAAATGTACCACCAAGATGTTCATTCTTGTCAAAGTCCCTGATGTGCTAACTCTTTTCTAAAGAATGTGTAACTTTTATAGACATGTATGTAATGAAATAGCTACCTTTGAATTAGCCATACCTTAGTCCTTACCCTCACATGGGCAAGGAAAACAGTCTTCACTTTTAAAAGCACTAACACTTTGTATGAAAGTGAAAGAGGAGAGTGAAAAAGTTGGCTTAAAACTCAACATTCAGAAAACTAAGATCATGGCATCCGGTCCCATCACTTCATGGCAAATAGATGGGGAAACAATGGAAACAGTGACAGACTTTATTTTTTGGGGCTCCCAAATCACTGCAGATGGTGACTGTAGCCATGAAATTAGAAGATGCTTGCTCCTTGGAAGAAAAGCTACGACCGAGCTAGACAGCATATTAAAAAGCAGAGACATTACTTTGCCAACAAAGGTCCATCTAGTCAAAGCCATGATTTTTCCAGTAGTCATGTATGCATGTGAGAGTTGGATTATAAAGAAAGCTGAGTGCGGAAGAATTTATGCTTTTGAACTATGGTGTTGGAGAAGATTCTTGAGAGTCCCTTGGACAGCTAGGAGATCCAACCAGTCCATCCTAAAGGAAATCAGTCCTGAATTGGAAGGACTGATGCTGGAGCTAAAACTCCAGTACCTTGGCCACCTGATGCGAAGAACTGACTCATTTGAAAAGACCCTGATGCTGGGAAAGATTGAAGGCAGGAGGAGAAGGTGACGACAGAGGATGAGATGGGTGGATGGCATCACTGACTCAATGGACATGAGTTTGAGCAAGCTCCGGGAGTTGGTGATGGACAAGGAGGCCTGCAGTGCTGCAGTCCATGGAGTTGCAAAGAGTTGGACATGACTGAGCAACTGAACACTTCGTGAACTTGACTCCATTCTGGCAACCTGACTCCATTTTGGCCAGCCTGAGCTCACCTAGGGGAGGAACTGCTTCAGACTAGCCAGTGATGAGTTCAGGCTTCTTGATGTACACATCAAATTTCATCTCTTAAGGGATGAAGGGCAGCCAGGCTGGACTGATGAGTATCCTTACTGGTTCCTGTCAGAAAAATCGACTTTGGCCAACAGTTTGTAGTCTGATGTCTGAAGACTTTACAGCCAGACATATGCTTCCTATGAGGAGACGTGTTCATTGGCATAACATGTATTTGCTCTCTGGTCAGTCTTCTAGAAGTTACTGTCATAGAGTTCAGACTCCATTCTGATAGTGTATTTATATATGGACAAAGGTTATTTTCCTCTTTTAGCAACAGAAAAGGGTACAAATTTAGGGTACTCTTCAGGACCTAACATACAAGGAAAGCTTGTGGTTTCCTGATCCCAGTGTGATAGACTTTGTGGTTAAGTGGTTGCCCGGCTAAGTTAAGGGAAAGCCTGCTTGACAGTTCCACACAGAGATAAGGATCTTTGTCTCCTGTTAACAAATGGATATGTTAGTAATGAGGAAACACTTAAGATACCTGAATTGTGCAGACATAGCTCCCTGTTTGAAGATGACCCCTGTGGTGTTTGACAGCAATAATTATAAACTCATGCTGGTCACTACAGTTTTCTAAGTTGAAAGAAGAATGTACTTTAAAGGCCCTGGATGTAAGCACCAGCTGAAGCCATGCTCCTGTTCTGGTTTCTTTTCTGTCTAGCATAGGGATTTCCACATCCACATTTTTTGAAGAAAGAAATACTTCAGTTTTATGATTGAGCCTGAATAAGGTGGCCTTAACTGATTGTTCTAAAATATCTGAAATATTCTCTTTTGTAATGTACTTATTTTATATTTGTCATTATTCAGTGAAAACCTTTAAGCAGGCTTAGAAAATCATGGTTATATACTACTGGAGCAGGGTTTATAGTTGTTGCGGCCTCTCTATCACTGAGGGACTCTTGTATAATTCTCCTCCTCCTCTCCCTTTCTCAGGAAATCTTCAGGGCTAAGTCAGTTTTTGTGAAGATTAGATCTCCTGTTGATTCTGTAGGTTTATTTATACAACTAGTTGTGTACACAACTATTTTGGGCACAGTACATACTTACCTCTTAAGTTTTCCCACAAAACTAGATTTTTAGGGATGGGCTAGGGGTATTAGTCTGCTGGCTTTTGGGGTATTTGGAATACATTGGAGCAAAGTTTTAATGAAATAATTTTTAATGTAAGTATAGCAAATTTGCCTAGGCATTATGCTTGATATTTTATTAATACTTTGGGTCAGATCCTGTTCCTAATGTATACATGTGGTAGTACAGATGTAATAATTTGAATCACATGTACAATGAGTTTGTCTTTTTCCTGCTATTACCAGTCTATCAGAATTCTGCCAGTTTTTAAACCTTGAATAATTGTGAGATAATTTCTAACTTTAATACCATTATATTTGTGTTGTCTTGTGATATTTGCTTATGATTTTTAAAAATGACTTGAAAATTTGATTTTAAAAAATCATTAGTTTTAGAATTTCTGTGCCTGAATATTAATGCCAGAAAATTTCAAAGGTGTCTTAAGATACCTTCCTTAGAACTGCTTGTTTGTCGTAATTGCCTTTAATGTAACTTAACAAAGTATTAACCAAATTATGTATTTTCTCTTGGCAGCAGTTCTTGTGACTTCTCACCAGGTGATTTGGTTTGGGCCAAGATGGAGGGTTACCCTTGGTGGCCTTGCCTGGTTTACAACCACCCTTTTGATGGAACATTCATCCGTGAGAAAGGAAAGTCTGCCCGAGTTCATGTACAGTTTTTTGATGACAGCCCAACACGGGGCTGGGTTAGCAGAAGGCTATTAAAGCCATATACAGGTAAGAGATTTACTTTGCAGGTTGGGTATGTTTGTAAGATAGAACCCACGCACATGTGAGTCTGAATGTTCGTGTCTCCTACACAGTGGATTTAAGCATATTTTACTCCAATAAATTTTAAGAGTGGGTGTGGTAAAAGCTTCTAGCATGGGAAAAGGATAAGATGTAGCTGATCTTTGGCCAGTTTGTAGCGTGGAGTTGAATTTTTATTTCTGTCCTTCTGAGCGACTTATAGCAATATCAAAATGGCAACCCACTCCAGTACTCTTGACTGGAAAATTCCATGGACAGAGCAGCCTTGTAGGCTACAGTCCATGAGGTCGCAACGAGTCGGACACGACTGAGCGACTTCACTTCAAACCCTTAAAGGAAAAAGGACTTCATGATTGGATCTCCTGATGGATGACAATGCCAGATTCAGACATGAAAAAAAGTGTTCCTATCTTGCTGCTACTGCTGCTAAGTTGCTTCAGTCGTGTCCAACTCTGTGCTACCCCATAGACGGCAGCCCACCAGGCTCCCCCATCCCTGGGATTCTCCAGGCAAGAATACTGGAGTGGGTTGCCATTTCCTTCTCCAATTCATGAAAGTGAAAAGTGAAAGTCAAATCGCTCAGTTGTGTCCGACTCTTAGTGACCCCATGGACTGCAGCCTACCAGGCTCCTCCATCCATGGGATTTTCCAGGCAAGAGTACTGGAGTGGGGTGCCATTGCCTTCTCCGGTTCCTATCTTAAAAGGTTCCAAAAGAAAGACAGTGTAGCCAAGATACAGAACATATAGATCAGTGACATACTCTAGGACAGGTGGAGAAGCATGCGACCTTGGCTTCAAAATGCTCACCTTATGAGCACATCTGAGTTGAGTTTCACATCAGAACTAGACTTCCGGAACCTTGACTCACTCTTCCCAGGCCCAGCCGTATTTATCACAGACATCAGCAGTCCTGCGCGTATGGTTTCACCTAGGCTGGCTGCACCTTGTCAGTCTCCTGCAGTGCATGTGCAGGGTGACTGCAGGATGCATGTCATCCTGGGCATGCACAGGTTTTTTCCATTATCTTCAGACCCCTGGCTAGGACATTGCTGAATTCAGTATCTTGGAATCAGAACAGTGGTCAGTTTCCCAGAAGCCTGGGAATCATGCCCTTTTGGTCGTATCACTCCTCATCCTGCAGGGCAGATAGGCCTGTGTAGAAACCTGATGTGCAGGGCGAGAACAGAGTAAGATAATTTACTTTAGTCTTCTCCATTAATTTGCTGTATAATCTTGGCCAAAGTAACTTCTGTTTGCTTATATGCAAGTTGGACCAGATGATAAATGAGGTCTTTTTCCAGGACTAATTTTGAGATGCTAAACCAAGCCTTGGCAAAAGATGACTAAAAAGAGATCAAAAGTTTATGTTGTAATTATTTTATAAAGATGTGCATATTGCTCTTTGCCCTTTAAATTTCCGAATTGTTGCAAAACGTTTATGTGAATAAATCCACAAAGAGGTGTGCATGAAAACAGTAGGCTTTTGGTCGGGGGGATGGTCTTAGGGTTGTAGTTTGCATTAGAGGTTTTGGGGAATGGTGGTGATTGATACTAGATCGGCAGGGTGAGCACAGCTGTAACAGGCACTTTGGGAAAGTTCACAGCCACTCTTAATGATTTTGACTGCTGCAGTTTGTAGTTTTGGTGCAGCTCTTTAGAGAAATAAGAAATTGCAGCTTTGTTTTAGGCAGCTCATAAAAGTTGCTAATTCCATGGAAATTTAGGATGTCCCATCAGTTTTAGTATACTGAAAGGAGGGAGTAATGTAATGTTTGGATCTGTTAGACAAATTCAGGTTTGATTTGCAGCTGTTACATTCAGGTAGAAGAAAACAGACATTCCTAGTTAGGCCTCTTGGAAAAGAATTAAAACAATTCTGTACCATTATAATTGTCTATATCTAACCTTTTGCTCAGTGGATAGACATGTCATTTAATACTATAGCTCTTTGAAATGAAATGAATAAAGGAAAAGTTTTACTTTAAAACAGAGCAAGACATTTTTGATGCAACTGTTTTGAAAAAACTTTAAAGTCTGTCCTGGGTTATTATCCTCCCAAAATTTAGGGCTCCTTAGAGTAGAATTTTTTAAAAAATCTGTCTTATCTAACTACCTACCTTGGGAACAAACTTATTGTTAATGTCATTGCTTCATTTAAGTTACAGTGTAGTTTTTGCCTTCCTTAAGCAATGTCTTTTAAAAAGGGTCTCAAATCTCCTTTACATCTTATGCCTCACCCGAAGAGGTATGGTTTTAGGGTCCACAGTCTGAGGTCTTTCTGGAAGAGAGAGTGGTCCTGGGTGAACCAACAATTAAGGTAACTTACAGGAGGTAAAATAGGTAATTCCAGTTTCACTGATAGTTTTACCCTGAAAATTCTTTCTGTGAAGGCTTTATTGATCTTATCTATATCAATCAAAAATAATGGGACATTAAAAATTATACCTGAAGGACTTCCCTGGCAGCCTAATGATTAAAACTGCACTTCCATTGCAGGGGTACAGGTTCCATCCCTGGTCGGGAAACTAAGATCCCATGCGCCTTTGGCAAAACAAAACACCTTGATGGTTATCATTCTTGTTCGTTAGGGCAAGTGTTATACATTGAGCCAAATGTCCAGCGAACTGTTCTTATTTATAAATAAATACATGTTTGTTTTTTAGGTTCACATTCAAAGGAAGCCCAGAAAGGAGGTCATTTTTATAGTGCAAAGCCTGAAATACTCAGAGCAATGCAACGTGCAGATGAAGCCTTGAATAAAGACAAGATTAAGAGGCTTGAGTTGGCAGTATGTGATGAGCCCTCAGAGCCAGAGGAGGAAGAAGAGACGGAGGTGGGACACTGCTAACAGGCAGTTGTTACTATTGTTTGGAAAATGTTGAAAAGTAGGGAGGGACATGTTAGAGTGGTAATTTCCTATTTATTTCAGTTCAGTTGCTCAGTTATGTCCAACTCTTTGCAACCCCATGGACTGCAGCACGCCAGGCATCCCTGTCCATCACCGACTCCCGGAGCTTGTGTTTGGTACTCATACACACATTTTCTTACACCTCTGATCATATTCAATTACTTAGAGTCCTCAGCAGTCTAGCACCCTTTTTTACTTAAGTTCTCAAGTCTGCTGGAAACACACATGCTTATAGGAGGGAATACCCTTTTGGTAACCAGTATAGAGAGCTAGGGACAGTGGGACATGGTGATAAAATTGATTGTGGTGTCTGATAGTAACTTTCTGTATGAGGGTGTGGAAATTATCCAGTTTTATGTTCTAGTGCTTTTTTGTTGTATTTTAGATTGGTAAGAAAAAGTTGAAAGACAACCTTGGTTTCAAATATTAATTGTCACTTTCAGTGAATTAAATCTTAAATGAACAAATAATGGGTATACTTAAACATTATTTTCTAATTTAGTAAATTAATGAGATGTGCTTAAACAGAGTCATCTATAAGCTGCTTGATTTTGTTTTATTCTATTCTATATGAGATAGGCATATAAAATACATATTTTAAGAGAAACTGGCACTTCAGTGGTGGTCCCAGAGCTGGGGGCCTGGGTTCGATCCTCATCAGGAACTAAGAGCCCACATACAACGAGTAAGGCCGATTAGTGCAACTAAGAACAAGCGCAGCCAAAACAAAAAGAGAGAAAGAAATGTTTTTAATCTTATTTTTGAGGTTGAGACCAGGGATCATAACATTAATCAGATGTTTAGATCTGGGTAGTAATGACAAATCATTTAACCGTGTAACTACTTTACATATGAGGGAGGTCTATGAGAACTGAACGTGGCTTGCTGAAAAAAAATAGAGCTGGTTTGTGGAGGAGCAAGGACTAGAACTAGAATGATTACTGTTTTTTTTTTTTTTTTTTTTTAATTGTAAGTAATTTATAGAATGGTAAACTTTATATGTTCAACTGTAAGAGGAGAGATGACCCTGGAAGAAAGACAAGTTTTTTCTACAGCTGTGACTGTTAATGAGGACATCACCTATGGGTATTGTCATGTATGGTCATCCTAAGGACTTAATTAGTATTGAATAGGAAAGAACTCTCATGACAGAATCACTTAATCCTGTATTGTGATATTTGTATTAATTTTAGGTGAAACTGAAATTGCTATCCATTGAGAAAGAAAATAGTTTATTTCTGAAGGTGGGTTCTTCTCTTGATATATGAAGCTGTAGCATATTGAGAGAGATTCCCTAGCAATATTGTCATTTTTCCAAATTTTACTCTTATATTTTAAAATATTCTTTGTCTCTCAGGTAGGTGCCACTTACACATCAGATAAGAGTGAAGAGGAAAATGACATTGAGAGTGAAGAGGAAGTGAGGCCAAAGGTGCAAGGATCCAGACGAAGTAGCCGACAAATAAAAAAACGAAGGGTCATATCAGACTCTGAGAGTGACGTTGGTGGCTCTGATGTGGAATTCAAGCCAGACACTAAGGAGGAAGCAAGCAGTGATGAAATAAGCAGTGGCGTGGGGGACAGTGATAGTGAAGGCCTGGACACCCCCGTCAAAGTTGCTCCAAAGCGGAAGAGAATGGTAACTGGGAATGGTTCCCTCAAGAGGAAGAGTTCAAGGAAGGAAATGCCTTCAGCCACCAAACGAGCAACTGGCATTTCATCAGAAACCAAGAATACTTTGAGTGCTTTCTCTGTCCCTCAAAATTCTGAACCCCAAGTCCACATTAGTGGGGGATGTGATGACAGTAATCGCCCCACTGTCTGGTATCATGAAACTTTAGAGTGGCTTAAGGAGGAAAAGAGAAGAGATGTGCACAGGAGGCGGCCTGATCACCCTGATTTTGATGCATCCACACTCTATGTGCCCGAGGATTTCCTTAATTCCTGTACTCCTGGGATGAGGAAGTGGTGGCAAATTAAGTCTCAGAACTTTGATCTGGTCATATTTTATAAAGTGGGGAAGTTTTATGAGATGTACCACATGGATGCTCTTATTGGGGTCAGTGAACTAGGGCTGGTATTCATGAAAGGCAACTGGGCCCATTCTGGTTTCCCTGAAATTGCATTTGGCCGATACTCAGATTCCCTGGTCCAGAAGGGCTATAAAGTAGCACGAGTAGAACAGACTGAGACCCCAGAAATGATGGAGGCACGATGCCGAAAAATGGCACACATATCTAAGTATGACAGAGTGGTGCGGAGGGAGATCTGTAGGATCATTACGAAGGGTACACAGACCTACAGTGTGCTGGAAGGTGACCCCTCGGAGAACTACAGTAAATACCTTCTTAGCCTCAAAGAGAAAGAAGAGGAGTCTTCTGGCCACACTCGCGTGTATGGAGTATGCTTTGTTGATACCTCTCTAGGGAGGTTCTTCATAGGTCAGTTTTCAGATGATCGCCATTGTTCCAGGTTTAGGACTTTAGTGGCACACTATCCTCCAGTACAAGTCTTATTTGAGAAGGGAAATCTCTCAATGGATACTAAGATGATTCTCAAGAGTTCATTATCCTCTTCTCTTCAGGAAGGTCTGATACCGGGCTCCCAGTTTTGGGATGCAGCCAAAACTTTGAGAACTCTCCTTGAAGAAGGATATTTTACAGACAAGTTAAATGAGGACGGTGGGGTGATGCTACCCCAGGTGCTTAAAGGTATGACCTCGGAGTCAGATTCTATTGGATTGACACCAGGAGAGAAGAGTGAATTAGCCCTCTCTGCTCTTGGTGGTTGTGTCTTCTACCTCAAAAAATGCCTTATTGATCAGGAGCTTTTATCAATGGCTAATTTTGAAGAATATGTTCCCTTGGATTCTGACATGGTCCATGCTACAAGACCTGGTGCTGTCTTTGCTAAAGCCAATCAACGAATGGTGCTAGATGCTGTGACATTAAACAACTTGGAGATTTTTCTGAATGGAACAAACGGTTCTACTGAAGGGACCTTGTTAGAGAAGATTGACACCTGCCATACTCCCTTTGGTAAACGGCTCTTAAAGCAGTGGCTCTGTGCCCCACTCTGTAACCCTCATGCGATCAATGATCGCCTGGATGCCATAGAAGACCTAATGGTTGTGCCTGACAAAATCTCTGAGGTTGTAGACCTTCTTAAGAAGCTTCCAGACCTTGAGAGACTCCTGAGTAAAATTCATAATGTTGGGTCTCCCCTCAAGAGCCAGAACCACCCAGATAGCAGGGCTATAATGTATGAAGAAACCACATACAGCAAAAAAAAGATTATTGATTTTCTTTCTGCTCTGGAAGGATTCAAAGTAATATGTAAAATTATAGGGATTATGGAAGAAGTCATTGATGACTTTAAGTCTAAAATCCTCAAGCAGGTCCTTACTCTGCAGACAAAAAGTCCTGAAGGGCGCTTTCCTGATTTGACTTCAGAACTGAACCGATGGGATACAGCCTTTGACCATGAAAAGGCTCGAAAGACTGGACTGATTACTCCCAAAGCAGGATTTGACTCTGATTATGACCAAGCTCTTGCTGACATAAGAGAAAATGAACAGAGCCTCCTGGAATACTTGGAGAAACAGCGCAGTCGAATTGGCTGTAGAACCATAGTTTACTGGGGAATTGGTAGGAATCGTTACCAGTTGGAAATTCCAGAGAATTTCATCACCCGTAATTTGCCAGAAGAATATGAGTTGAAATCCACCAAAAAGGGTTGTAAACGATACTGGACCAAAACAATTGAGAAGAAGTTGGGTAATCTGATAAATGCCGAAGAACGGAGAGACGCATCATTAAAGGACTGCATGAGGCGACTGTTCTATAACTTTGATAAAAATTACAAGGACTGGCAGGCTGCTGTGGAGTGCATCGCAGTGTTGGGTAAGGCTTTCAACAGGTTTGTTCCTAAAGCTTTAGTTAGTGATGCCCTGGGTGCCAGTTTTATATTGAAATTATAGCCCACTGGAAAGTCCCCATTGACTCATAACCCTAAACTCAAGTAATGGGTATATATTTTGATCAAATTTCAGTTGAATTTATAGTATTTGAGAAATGTTGCTTTTCAGCTGTTTTTGAAAGGTGCATAGGACAGTAGGTTCTAAGACCTGCTGCAGGTCTTAGTTGTGGCACTTGTGATTGCTGCAGCAGCAGGCAGGCTCTAGCTCCCAACCAAGGATGGAACTTGTGCCCCGTACTGGGAGCACGGAGCCTTCACCACTGAACCACCAGGAAGTCCCAAGCTACTATGTTATGTTAATTTAAAACTATCCCTTGACCTTTGTTTTACACTCTACACACATATTTGAAAAGATTTTAATCTTTACTTGTTCTCTTAGCCCAAGTTATCACACCTACTTTTCTGAGTTTATTTCTGAGAGCCCAGGTTTATGTATTTGTAATTACGTAACCTCTTCAGTTTCCTAAATAATTTCCTTTTTCTTTAAACTTCATGGCCAACTTATTTTGAAGCCTTTGCTTATTTTAGAGTTTTGAAGTGTTTTTTTAGTTCTGAGGGTTTTTTCCTGTGTTTTGACAATTTCTACTTTGAGGGGATAGATTTCTTAAGCTGAAACTAGATGTTATTTCTCATTTTAATAATGAAGTAATGAAGTACTGTAACAAAGACATGTAAAACATTTAGGCTGATGACTCATTTCCAGCTAATGAATCCATTAACAAAGCAGTTTGTATACTGTGCAGTTAGAACAATGTCACTGCAGTGTCTACTTACAGAAAAAAATCTGCCTTTTCTAAAGTGGAACATGCTACCTCCACTAAAAAAGCATTTCTGAAAGACTTTTTATAGAAGTTGGGCCTTTGTTGGTTATCTCAAAAATAATGAAGCCTCACTTTTGTCCTCTCTTTACCAGATGTGTTATTGTGCCTGACCAACTACAGTCGAGGGGGTGATGGTCCTATGTGTCGTCCAATAATTCTGTTGCCAGAAGAAGATACTCCTCCCTTTCTAGACCTTAAAGGATCACGCCATCCCTGCATTACGAAGACTTTTTTTGGTGATGACTTTATTCCTAATGACATTCTAATAGGCTGTGAGGAAGAGGAGGAGGAAAATGGCAAAGCTTATTGTGTGCTTGTTACTGGACCAAATATGGGAGGCAAGTCTACACTTATGAGACAGGTAAAGTGTTACAAACGGTGTTACAAAACTTTGAGTGAATTTATTACACATTTAAGCCATTGTTTCCCAAAAAGCTCATGATAGTCACTGACTTACTGGTAAGCAGAGGAAAACTCCTTGAGTCATGAACTGTGTTCATTTCATTGGTCAAATATTTGCCTGATGTTAAAGGAAGTACTTCAGTTAAGAAGGTGAAGTTGGTTCAGGCCATGACTTTTATGAGCCCTGACTTTGCATCCATTTCCTTTGAAGGTTAGATGTATTCATAATGAAAGAAAATTATACAAATGTACATTTGTTCTTAAATTAGGTTCATTTCTAGGAAACCTTAGAACCATTGCACTTGTTCATACAGGAAAACAAATATAATTCATGACCTTTAGTTAACTGTTGGGAACTGCTTTTAGGGAAGACAGTAAATGTATTTTCCTATCCTGTCAGGGGTTGGCTAGTTACTGAGCTAAACATGATTTAGATTTAGGTTTAGAAAAAATGTAACAGAGACACTGGGCCCTTGACAAAAAATTTTTGCTGACCCTCTTATTCTACTGTACTGTATTATATACTTTATACAAATTTGCTGACTGGAGAGGAGCAGTAAAGGTTTTTAACCTTTTCATTTTAAATCAAAATTATCTAGAGAGCACAACAAAAAAAGTACCTGGGAGTTGGGGTGTATTCATCCTCTGAAATTGTTTGGTTTGCAGTGGGTTCTAGGCATCAGCAGTTTTAATCCTACTGTTCAGCCAGAGTTGAGAATCAATCACTAGTGTAGTGGGTTAGTGTGTATGTTCTGAGGTTTTAAAGCCAGTTAGGCCCTTGGCCTCACTTTTCCTACATGATTGTGAAGATTGTTTTTTTAAGAGTGCCTGACTTCTAATTAATGTTTATTAGCTTGGCTTATTATCTGTCTTCTGGATATACATAGATATCTCTATCTCTTAATATCAGTCATAAAATACTTTTTCCTTCTTCATTCACAGGCTGGCCTATTAGCTATAATGGCCCAGATGGGCTGTTACGTACCAGCTGAAGTGTGTAGGCTCACACCAATTGATAGAGTGTTTACTAGACTTGGTGCCTCAGACAGAATAATGTCAGGTGAGTTATTTTTCTACCTAAGGCTCTGTTATTTGACAATTCATTTATGCAAGTTTTAACATACTAAAAGTAATCTTTTTGTAAAATTTAATCTTTAGTACCGCTGGGTAGTTGATAAGATTCGAATGATACACCTAAAAGATGTTTCTGCTGTTAAAAGAGGATTCTCATTTTGATCACTTTTTTTTTTTTTAAGGTGAAAGTACATTTTTTGTTGAATTGAGTGAAACTGCCAGTATACTTACACATGCAACAGCACATTCTCTGGTGCTTGTGGATGAATTAGGTAAGACATTAAAATTTCTAAAACATTAGTACAAAGACTTATTTTTCTGGAAAATGGTCTGAGGGACACATTTCTTAAAGAATATGAATATACCCACCTTTGTCCATAGACCCCCACAGTTGGCACTAAGGTGGCAATTTCTAAATCCTTTTAAAATTTAAATTATAATACAGGGATAATTGGATAATAAGGCTATTTAAAGTGAACTAAAAGGAAGTTTCTGAAGCATAGTGGCACTTGAATAGTATTCCTGAACTCCAAGGGCTGATAAGGCCTACTTTAGCTAGAGAGGGCCTGTTACAGAGTGCTTTTGGATGTACTAAGCCGATACTCAGTACATTTTAAAACAATTCTGAGGCCTGTCCTTTTTGGAATGTAATATGGCAGACTGTATAATGTACAGTTACGTATATTTTCATAGGAAGAGGTACCGCAACATTCGATGGGACAGCAATAGCAAACGCAGTTGTGAAAGAACTTGCTGAGAACATAAAGTGTCGTACGTTGTTTTCCACCCACTACCATTCATTAGTTGAAGATTATTCTCAAAATGTTGCAGTGCGCCTAGGACACATGGTATGTATGAATTGTTTATTCAAAAATTGTGTCAGTTTTTGAATGGGTCCTTCCATTGCCAGCATGTAATTTTTCTTTTTTAGGCATGCATGGTAGAAAATGAATGTGAAGATCCCAGCCAGGAGACAATTACCTTCCTCTATAAATTCATTAAAGGAGCCTGTCCGAAAAGCTATGGTTTTAATGCAGCAAGGCTTGCTAATCTTCCAGAGGAGGTTATTCAAAAGGGACATAGAAAAGCAAGAGAATTTGAGAAGATGACTCAGTCACTGCGGTTATTTCGGTAACTATAATTGGATATAACTTTACCACGCGGTTTCAAAAACAGTAAAGGGGTGGATGGTGCACTGTGAAAAATGCAAACTAACTTTATTTTTTTTAATTTTAAGGGAGGTTTGTTTGGCTAGTGAAAGGTCTACTGTGGATGCTGATGCTGTCCATAAGTTGCTGACTTTGATTGAGGAATTATAGACTACATTGCAAGCTTTGAGTTCACTTTTGACAAAGGTGGTAAATTCAGACAACATTATGATCTAATAAACTTTATTTTTTAAAAATGACCATTTTTCCATTTTCTTTCTAGGAAATTAAACCCTTTTAATTCTTATCTACCTTCTACATAATGGTTATTGAATACTCCACAATATATTAAGTCTAGATGTTATGGTACATGCATACACTTTCAGGCTGTTTATACCCACTGTCACCAATACACATAAATGGAGGGGGGGGGGGGCTATGAAACTGTATAGGGCTGTATATATACTTGTCTCAGCTTAATGCGGGAAATTGTTTTAATTTCCAGCAATTTGTCTAAACTGTTCAAAAAAAAACTATGAACAGAGTTCAAATACAGGACTGTTTTGAAGAGACTTTCTAAAGTGTACTTTTAAAACATAGTAGTTTTTACCTTTCACAAAACTGAGTTACAAGAATACTTTTGTTTTACAGTGCATCCCTTCCTAGGAAGTCTCATTAAAACACTCACTCTTTCTAGGGGTGATTTTGAATGCTGCACAGGGAAGGGAAGGAAATAATAGTCTTAACTTTTCTTAAAGGATACCAGAAACATTGCTGGATATAATTTAAGATTAGTGTTTTCTCTTTCATAGAAAGAACGTACATACTGGGACATGAGTACAGTTACAGCAAGTCTAGGTGTGCTAACAAAACAGGGCACATTCAAGTACAATAAGATTTTGCTTGAAATTAAAAACAAACTACATGAGATTAAAGCATTAAAATCATATTTCTCAATCTGAATACATGTTAAAAAAAAATCAAAATAAACGCAGAAGTGCTAGCTCACATTTTTACCATATTACAAAAGCAATTGGTACCCACGTCCATAAAAGCAGCAACAAAGCTGCTTGTCTATTGAAGAGTAGTACTACTGCAAGTTGGACTGCATTCAATGCTAGTTGTAAAAACACCAGCTTTTTTTTTCAGAAGTTGGTATCTGTACAAAATTGAAGCTTATTTTCTTCACTTCTGTCCCTTCAAAAGTCTTTACACAGTAATGCTAAAACACCCAGCTTTGAGATCCTGAGTCAATATATTGCCACTTTCTTTTTGGTAGCTTGAGCTTCATAGTGTCAACTGACCTTGTGTATCCATTTTTAATACAGTCTCTTCCTGTAGCATGGGCAAATATTTTAAATCTTCAAAAAAAAAAAAAAAACCCAAAACGTTTTAAGTTATGACGTTAGAATGGCAGGACTTTTTCTTTAGGGAAGGTATTCAGTTGTGCTGCAATGTATTAGATTCTATAGGTGGAGCAGAGTCATATAGTGTATCTGTATCATGTGTAGGCTCACCAGCTAACGTACAAGGATTAGACAGTGTTCCAGCACCACAGTCACAGAAAAACCTAAAACAAAATATGAAAACCCAAAGATTAGGAAAGTGAGGAGAGGAAAACAATTGAGTAATACAGCAAGTGTGCTACATACATACCTATCATGTCTAATAAATTCTACGTCATGTCCCTGATGGCACTTCTTAATGCAGTTCACACATATGGCGTTTCGATCTGTGGTGTTACAAGTGTGACATCTACAAAACAAAAGCTTACATTATTTTCCTCGATCATCTTATTTATTCAGAATACTGCAATCTGTTATATATTACCCTATGACCTTTGGCTTTTAAGAGGACCAAATTTTTTTTTGTGGTTCTAGTCTAGTTCTGAAAAGAGACTTCAATGGAATATAGCATTTTCCTATTTTGTGTCTCCCAAGGAAAACAAGTAGCTACCTTTATTGAATCAATATGGGGGAGAGAGGAATTAAAACCACTCATGTTAGCTAGGATATAAGGAATACTTAATGACAGTCTAGGAAAACAATATAAATGTTTTACATTTTCAGTGGTATCTATAGTTAGTACAGTACTACATTTTCCCACATTTTATGGTCTCAAACACAGGATCCTCCAAGAAGACCGATCACAACTTAATGTGGACAGCTAATAATTTTCAGTTACATTCTATTAGCAAATACCCAGTTTACTTTCTTTTAGCTCATATACTTAAGGGAAAGCTAAAAATGTTGAGTTCTTGTCAGTTAAGGAGAGAAAACCTTGGTACCTCTCCTTTTTTAAGACAAATAACTGAGAAATATACCTGTAGAAATCATGCATGGGATAGCTGGTATAACTTGATATTTTATATAAACACTGGCCTCTACTAACAGCCTTTTCTATGGCGTCTTGATTGTTCATTATTTTGTTATCTGTAATGAAAGAAAAAAGTAATATTGTATAGTATGAAGACGTAAGATAGAGTTTAAGAGCTTTAAAAGAGGCTAATCAATGAAGTAAAAAAAAAAAACTGGCTAGGGATAGAAATGAGTTTTCCTTGTATAAGGTACTCCCAACTATTTAGAATAAGTTGAAACAAAACTCTTTCAGAATACATCTCTTGAGTTGCTGGTTAACTACTGTACAGTGACAGAAGGAATTAAATTATTGGATAGCAATGACTTCTGATTATCTTCTCATGGCATATTTAGTGTACTTATAGGCAGAACACAAGATTCCAACATACCTTTCATTGTCACATTAACACCAGATGCTAAAAATAAGCCTCCAAATCGGTTGTTAAAAATTTGATTGCCTTCTAGTGTTGCAGTTGCATGATTTGTGATTTCAATACCTGAAGCAAAATTTACAAACAGCAGATGCATCACTTTATATAGTTTCTTAAAAGAAACCTGAAATATAGCAAATGTAGTAAAATAGTTCTTTTATATAAAAAGTATGTTAAATGTAGTAAACTGTGTATCAGTTCCTAACATCTAAAAAAGAGAAGCTTATTTGAATCACTTAGTTCTCTACCCCTGCTAAGGAAGGAATAATACAGATGGTTCATACTCTACTTTATTGATAATGACATTATTTTAAAATTTCTCTCCAACTAAGAAGATAGGACCCAGAAATATGTGTAGGAAGGAGCTAGATGGTTATTTGGAATTAAAGAGAAATTGTCTTTACTGGCAAAACGTTGAAATATATGCATAATACTTGAATTTTACTTACCAATATCTTTAAAAAAACATTATTTGTGAGGCCAGAGGGCTTGCATTTTATCTTTATTCCTAATGGTAGCCAGTAGTTACTCTATCCAATTAATGATTCTTAATTACTACTGAACTACAAGAACAATATTGTAAGTTTGGCTTAGAGTAGAAGAATCCAAAACTTGGGACTGTGTGAGCTCAGTCACTAAGTCATGTCCAACTCTGCAACCTCATGGACTGAATCCAAAACTTGGATTAGGTGCTCTTAAAAGCAATTGTAAACAAGCATTCGGCCAACTTCCACAGCACACTGCACACCTTTAGTTATTAAGCAATGATATACCAAGAATCAATTTAATGTACAGCAAACAAGCTACAGGTAACAAAATACAAACCTGCAGCAAATCCATCAAATATTCTGTTTTTCCTCAAGACTGGATGACTATTAGTGCTGATTAGAACACCTGCTTGAGCATTCCTGAAAATATCATTTTCTTCAAGGAGACCTATAATGAAATATTTCCCCAGGTTAGGGCTAATCCACATAGCAAATTTTACTGTCTTTTTGGTGGTATTTAGGTTTTCTTTTAGTTTCTTATTAACTGGACTATAAAATTCATAGGACTAGTTTTTCAACTGAAAGTTTGTTTAGTAATTCACAAATACTTAAAGTAGAATTTAAACAATAATTTTAAAATTAGCAGATAACCATTCTAACCAATAAACTGGAAGTCCCATGGTTGCAAGGATCATGTATAGCTTACCACTGCATCACCAGTGCCCAGGCACAAGGCATAAAGCTGATTCTTACTCAACACTGCTGAATTAATTCCTTTGAAGTATTTTAGGATCTTTGCATTCTCCATGCTTTAGATTCAAGCCCCAATTCTTTCTAGCCACTATCAGCATTCCTTGATCAGTTTTCTTTACTTTGGTCTCTATTCTGCTATTGTTTTCCCAAGTTTCCTACAACTCTATCATATCCCTTTATCAATATAAAAAACTTACAGAATAAAGTTTAAAATTTAACTTGCTGTTTACAGTCTTTCAAAATATTCCCCCAACCTACCCCTCTTGTTTCACTACATTACTTACACTTTGTAATGTGTAAGTAATAAAAAATGTAAAAGTAATAAAAGTAAAAAAGTAAAGTAATAAAAATGCTATACATTTTTATCTCTTGCCTTTGATTTATATTATTTCCTCTTTCTGCAGTGTCATAGTCTTTCTTCTTAATGTCACTTCCTCTGGGAGGTTTTTGGTTTTCCTCTATCAAATTAATTATTCTCTCTTCTGGGATGATAACAGTGATTAAGAGTAGACTGAGGAATCAGACTTCATGCCTTCAAATACTGACTTAGCCACTTCCAAACTCTGGGCAAATTACTTCTCTTTATTTCAATTTCCTTATCAGTAAAATAGGCATAATAGTACCTACCACAATAGGGTTATTACGAGGATTAGTTAATACATGTAAAAGTACACAGTACTAAATAAGTATTAACATGACTCCTATAAAACCTACTTATGTACACTGAATCATATTTAGTTATGTACTAGTGTTTCTCTGCTCCCTGAAGACATGAAATGCTTTTATTTCTGTACACATCTGATCTATCTGTAATTGTTAAGTATTAACCTGTAAATTCCTTTTCTCCTAGAAAAGACTACTCCAAGTGCCTGAGTGCATGCGTGCTAAGTCACTTCAGTTGTGTCCAACTCTTTGTGACCCCACGGACTGTAGCCCACCAGGCCCCTCTGTCCATGGGATTCTCCAGGCAAGAATACTGGAGTGGGTTGCCATGCCCTCCTCCAGGGGATCTTCTCGACCCATGTATCAAACACGTGTCTCCTTGACTCGTGCACTGCAGGTAGATTCTTTATACCACTAAGCCACAGGAGAAGCCTGACTATTCCAAGATCCTACCTCTAATCTTGCAGATGTCCACTATAGGCTCCTCAAGTACTATTGCTAAGGTCTAGTCCAAACTACTGCGTACATACAAAGCCTTTTCATTATACTGCATATATAAAAATAAAACCTTTAACGATTTGGGCCCTGGCCCTGTTCCAGCCTCAACTTTCAGATCTCTTGCCTTACTAAACCACTGTTTCCTTTTAGACTGTAGCTTACCATGTGCCACTCCATTAGACCATAAACTTTCTGGATGTAGTACTGTTTTATATTCACCATTTTATCTTCAGTATCTGTATCACAGTGTTAGGCACAGGTATGTTCAATTAATAAGTATGCTACTGGTAAGTCGCTTCAGTTGTGTCCGACTCTGTGCGACCCCAGAGACGGCAGCCCATCAGGCTCCCCCGTCCCTGGGATTCTCCAGGCAAGAATACTGGAGTGGGTTCCCATTTCCTTCTCCAATGCATGAGAGTGAAAAGTAAAAGTGAAGTCACTCAGTCGTGTCCGACTCCTGACCCCATGGACTGCAGCCCACCAGGCTCCTCCGTCCATGGGATTTGCCAGGCAAGAGTACTGAGTGGGGTGCCATTGCCCTCTCCAAATTAGTAAGTATATACTAGAACAAATGAAAGAGTGAAATAATTACTTTCTATACCAGAATGGGCTTCAAACCCCTACCCCTCATCTTACCAGTAAATACTCATTTTTTCAAGACACAGTTCAAGAGTGCTTTTACTCCAGAACCTTTTCCAACACCTTACAAATAAAACCAACAATTCTGTACTGTGTTTCCTCATTGTATCTAATAAAGAATCCTATCAGAGGATTACATCATTTACTGAACTACTAGATTATAAGCTTCTTGAGAGTCTTTATCATTGATGGAATCATGCTGCTTGGTGGTAGCAGTAAATTTTGTTGATTAAGTCTTGTTATGTTAGAGTAATTACTAGCTAATCTTCTATACAAGGTATGTATGATGTTGGGTTACTGATATTTCAGGAATGGTGATAATCTGCATTCGATAGTCTCTGAACAAAATGAACTGGCAAGAGGCAGGGACTGTAAGCTTTTGCCTCAATGCAAAGTTGATTTGACATTTATGGATACCAAACTGAGCACATCTTGGCTTCAATAATTCAATTCTCCAACAAAGATGGTTGTGAACAGGTACAAATAAGCAATACTTACTGACTACAGACATTTTTATATATTTACAGATCAATTAATTTTTCACATCTAGTTCTATAACTTGACTTTAAAATTTATTATAATCATATCACTATTCTGGATAATAAAAAGCCCAGAGAGGGGGTGTAAACAAATTCTGCTACCTTAAAAAAGCCTTACAAAAAAAGCCTTAAAAAAGCGGCACAAAGTAGCTATAACAGGAGAAGGAAAATTCTGCAAACATGTCTCCTTTAACTCTAGGCACTAACCTCCTAAGCCATCTCAAGATTTAATAAGAACGACCGTGATTCCTTCACAATGACATTAACTGGCAATGTCACTGATCATTAAAGATATGGAAGAATAATGGAAAACTGGGTTTTTAACTAATGCAAACTTAACAACAATACCTCGACCCCCATTAAATATACAGATGCCACCATCTCTTCCATCATGGATTTTATTTCTTCTTAGTGTAGGATTACTATCTGTCTTAATCCAGACTCCAGCCATTGCATTGTCAAATATTTCATTGTCTTCTATACAGCCTAGACCTATAAATGGAAAATTTTAGGTTATGTTATTTAGAAAGTATATTTCTAAAGACAATATCACTGAAAAAAAAAAAAAAGGTAAAAGATTAAACATACCAGAATTATAAACTAGAATTCCACCATTCTGTCCTCCCCAGATTTTGTTGCGCCTAATTTTGGGGTTGCTTCCAGTCCTATGGATAGAATAGAAAGTAATGCCATCTCATTGCTTCTGCTCCCACATCCCATGTTAACAGTAAGAAAACCCACAATAATCACTTTAAGAATTAACAACATAATTAAACATCACCTTCAAGATACTCTGAGAAGTCTGTCAGTGAGGAAACGGGCTTAATTTTGCGTAATTCTATCTTCCCACAGAACAGACTTAGCTATAGATTATTACTACAGAGTCTCCTAATACGTAAACTAAACTGAGGATGTTAGATTAAGTAACATTTATTATTATATGCTCCCCTCATATGTAAAATAAAATATGATCAGGACTACTGCAATTCCAAAAACTGGTAAAATACAAGAAAGAAGGATTTAAAGCCTAATAATTTTGCAGAATGAGCATAAAAACAGAAGCTCCCATTTAATAAGTACCTATGACATGTAGGTACCTTACAAGTATTTTTACATAGCTTTCCACTCTCCAATATGATAGAGTACACTGATAGCTGATAAGGACTGTCACACCAGATGACACAACAGTGGAAATGAGCTCTTACGGCATATGTGCCATTCAGCCAAAACTTACACACAATTTAAGCCAAGAGTATGAACACACATACAAAAGGAGAAATAAAAATTGAGCATTTAATAACTAGGTAATTTTTTCTATTTACCCTACGCACTCACAATTCCCTCCCCGAAGAAAGCCAAATGTGAAAACATTTACCTTATCTGAACCCCTGAATACATATGATTATAAATATCATTGTCCTCTAGTACTCCATGTCCATTGTCATAAAAATAAACACCAACCTAAAATTAATAAAGATTTTTTTCAAATTAAAAAATGTGTTTATAAAACAATAATTTCCCATACTAAGTCAAACATAACCTTACCTGCTTGCCACTATGTATCCTGTTTCTTCTCAGTACTGGAGTGCTGCCAGTTGTCACCCAGACTCCGGCCAGAGTATTACTATAGACTTCATTCTCTTCTATTACGCCTTGTCCTTTCTCATGCTAAATAAAAGTTATTGACTATAATAGGTATCTTGTATAAGCCAAGTAATTTACAGTATAGTCTACCTTTTGAGACAAATTATGACCAAAAAAAAAAAAAAGAGCTAACTGGTAACATTCTTTTACCTAGTCTTTACCTGAGTTTAAGCTCAAAGGTTTTATACTGTCCTTTGTGTATTTTTGTATTTTTAAATCTATTATGGTAAGAATAGTAGCACTGGATTTTCTTATCTCATTCTAAGATATAAAACAAACCAAAGTTCTCTCACTTAGGAAGTTAATAATTATTTCAACCTATCACTGGTTCAAAACAAGGTTCAAGTTACTAACATTTTTATTTTTAGTAGAAGATTTAAGACATGAACATTTCTAGAACTAGGAATAAAAATTAGACTCACACCTGGCATCACACAAGGACCTTTCTGAAATTCTCTACATTTTCTTACTCTAATAACAGTGTCAGATACTATGATGACAGAAGACACAGGACGAATACACTAATACATAGGTTTTTAAATTTTGTAAGATGCTTAATTATGTTTCAACATCATGTCAAATGTCTGGCTTTTTCAGAAGATAAAAATATTCAAGTCTAGTATTACTAATACTCAGTGATATTATGATTTTAATTAATAGTTTTGGAAAATCTCAGAGACTCATACAGTAATCACACTGGCCAAATTCTAGTGTAACAAATATAACTCAGACTACCAACCATTTGTTGTATGCATTCAGCCCATACTGCCATTATAATTAGATATTTCAATAAAAAGGTGTATCTCCTATGCTTAAATTTAGTCAGTTGACAAAATTATAGAGCACTACACACAAAATATTACATCATTCATACACTGGGAGAGAGAAAAAGTTGAATATGGCCTACTTACAGGTAGACATAATTTTGTACTTTCTTTCTTTTCTACCCCGACTTTAATTCATGAAGTTCTAGAACTGTATTTATTAACTTACCACATAAATTCCACCATGCTGGCCATCATGAATTTTGTTATGTCGAACAATTGGACAACTGTTTGTCCTAATCTGAATTCCTGCTAATGCATTGCCTATTTAAAAATAAAAGTTACAATATCAACATATGGAGCCTAATGGAACATAGTAAGAGCGCAATTCTGTGAAATATGTCATATTCAGAAAGACACTTATGATCCATGAACATTTCAGAACAAAACTAAGGGAACTAGGAGTGTAAGAAGATGCAGAAGGATTGCAGGCAGTCTAAGAATAGTGGTTACGACCAGAGATGCTGGAGCCAGGCTGTTAAGTTTTGACTCCCAGGAATTTGAGGCTGTTAAGTTTTGACTCCCAGGAATTTGACTTATTTCCTATGTGACTTTGATTAAGCTGCTTAAACCTCTTTGTACCTTTGTTTCCTGACCAGTAAGTGGGGGATATTTAATAGTGCCTACTTCACAGGGTTGATGTAAATATTATATGACTTAATTCAAGTAAGGTACTCAAAAAAGTACCTAGCAATCAGTAAAATTATGTGTATTATCCAGTAAGTATTAGCAAAAGAGGACACCCAGGAACATATCAGTGTCTAGCACACAGATACCTAATAATTGTTTGCTGAATTAATACCTCAAAAGTTTTAATGAGGAGTATTTTCCCTTTCTAATTAGTACCAAAGTGTATTAAACTACCACAGAAATTGCTAAACAATGGAGTGAATTAAGGGAACTGCAGATACTCTGTGAGAATAGGGTCTTAGTTTTATTTTCATCCCTAGTATGTAGAACAGTGCCTAATACATCGTAGATACTCAGTAAATGTTTGTTAAGTGAATAAATGTCACAGAATAATCTTTATTGAGAATTTAAAGAACCTAGATCAGTTCTCCTATTCAGAAGGTTTCAAAATGGTCCATTTACTAATGACAGGAACACAGGCCAGGTTCTAAAATTTTATAGAACAAAATACATTTACCATAAATGTCATTTCCTTCAATAAGGCCTCGTCCATCACCGAAGATGTAAACTCCACCTTGATTTCCATTAAATATAGAATTCCCCCTATAATCATGTGGGGAAATAAAAAACACACAAAAGAATCTATTCAGAAAAGCTTGCTTGTTTTATTAAAAGCCCAGCCATGTTCACGTGACCTTAGAAAATTATTTAACTTCTACGAGCCTCAGCTTCCTAATTTATGAAATGAGAAACTAGATGATTTCCTTTTAATTCTAAGACTTAAAGCTTTGGAAAAGCCATCTAGTATTTGAGATGCTGGCACCCCACTCCAGCTTTCTTGTCTGGAGAATCCCATGGACGGAGGAGCCTGGTGGGTTACAGTCCATGGGGTCGCTCAGAGTCAGACATGACTGAGTGACTTCACTTTCATGCACTGGAGAAGGAAATGGCAACCCACTCCAGTGTTCTTGCCTGGAGAATCCCAGGGACAGGGGAGCCTGGTGGGCTGCCGTCTGTGGGGTCCACAGAGTTGGGCACGACTGAAGTGACTTAGCAGCAGCAGTAGCAGCATTCTTAGAAATTCCCCTCAAAAGTGCTAATTCAGGGAACTCCCAGACAGTCCAGTGGTTAGGACACTACACTTCCACTTCAGAGGGCCCAGGTCTGATCTCTGGTCAGAGAACTAGGATCCCACAAGAAGCGAGGTCAAAGGAAACAATAACACAACTTATTAAAATTTACAAAAGAGGAGCTAATCCATTTAAAAGAACTTTTCTTAGCTCATCTACAAGCATTTGTTGAATAGTAATTAAGATGGAAATCACACAATCAACTTTCATAAAGCCAGTGGAAAACAATTTTACAGAAATAATTCATGGTCATTGATTTCATTATCATAGCTCTGTTTTACAAGTCTTAGCCAATGCCTGTAAGACTGGATCTGTGGATTCCCCTGGTGGTCCAGTGGTTAAAAATCCACCTCCCAATGCAGGGGACATTGTAAGATTCCACAAGCAGTGGGGCAACTAAGCCCATGTGCCACAAGTACTGAGCCCACGCTCTAGAGCTTGTGCTCTGAAACAAGAGGAGCCACTGTAACGAGAAGCCCACACACTGCAACTAGAGAGGAGACTCCACTCTCTGCCACTAGAGAAAGTCCACGTACACCAACAAAGACCCAGCAGAGCCAAAAATAAAATACATAATAATAAAAAAGACTGGATCTGTTTGTTTCCTTGCTGTGGCCAGAGGGAGTGTCAGGAACTGACAGCTTAAAGTTTTGACTCTTTTGTTATTCTTGGTCTCTTTGTCCAAATATCTTAAGAGATAATTAATAACCTAACTATCTGATCTCAGAAAGAAAAAGGACAAGACAGATCATTCAGATTCCAAGAGAAGATCACAGCCCTATTTACTCATCTATAATGAAGTTTGATGAATTTAAAATGAAAACCACAGCATTTGCAATTTTTCATAAAAAATAGAGGTTACATGGATGAGATCACTAATAAAAAACAAAACACCGCAAAATAAATGCAACAGCTATGTTCATTCAGATGCACAGACTTTTATTAGGTAAATCTATCTTATAGTAATCAGGTGTCTAGGAAAAATAGAGTTAAAGCTAAGTATCTTAACTCTTTTTATAACATAAAACATCAAGTGAAAATATAATTCTCTTCCATAATTATATAGAAATACCTTATTGTTGGGTCACTATTTGAGGTAATCCATACACCTGCAAAGTTGTTTGCATAGATTTTATTCTCTATGAATTGTCCTCTTCCTTTTTCATGAACATATATTCCCCCAGTCTGCCCATGATGAATTTCACATCGAACCACTGTGGGGTTAGCATAAGCCTTTACTTCAAAGCCTGCTATCCGGTTTCTGTGTATGTTGCAGCTTTCAAAGTAACCCTGGAAAATACAGAAATTAAGCCTGAAGGTAAGGCTACTTTCCAAAAAGAAATGACATTAAAAAACCTTTTAAATGTATACCTCCAAATTAAGTATTAGAAACATTCAAGAGTTAAGAATGAAACAGAGACAGATATATACTAAATTTAAAATTATAAACATTTAAATGTTTTAAGCATTTCAGTTTAATTAATTTGAATTAATTAAATCCTCTAATTAATGTGAGTATATTCAAAGCCAGGAAAGAAAAACAGGGAAAGATTTATTCAATAAACGCAAATAAATACCATTACCGAGTAAGAATACATATTCAACAAAAGGTTTAAGTATTAAAGAAAACCTTAAAAATGTCCCCAAAAAATCAACTATTAAAAAGCTGACCAAAGGACATAATCAGAGACTACAGTAAAAGACATAATAATGTTCATCTCAGCACAGTAAGAGAGAACTGACTCAAAATGTTGTGAAGATCTAGGCTCATGTTATACATGCTATCATGTTTAGTGAAAAGAACAGTATACACTGTACTTTAAGATAATATACATTCAATATGACTCAATTTTATTTGAAAAAACAAAACAACAACAACAACAAAAAACAAACCTGAAGGATAAAACAAGAATATGAGAGTGTGATTAAATGAATAGTGGTATTATGCATGCTTATTGTATCCTTTATGCTTCTCTAAATTTCTTAAACTTTCTACAATGGATATATGTTACTTATTTTCTAAAGATAATAAACATTACTGTAATACTGATATCTTAAATTCTAAGACCCAGTCAGACTGAATGTTAGAGGAAAAAATGAGAGAGTTAAATGACAGCACTCCTAGGAGTATGAAAGCCATTTCATACTCCTTGTCTACCTCCCTTCAAAAACTGAATGTGTTCCCCTCTCATTAAATTCCCTTTCACACTAAGTATTTTCTTATGCTACTTCCATGTACTATCTTGTGCTTAACTTGTTATATCCATTTTTACCAATTATAAGCTTCTGAAGAGAAAGGGTGCCTCTTTTACTAACTTCTGGAGCATCTATTTAAGATTTTACACATGGTAAGCACTCAAACATGACTTGATAAACTTTTTGCCAAATCTAGTAGAGGTTAAAACAGGATGTAATTCTGAGTATTCTAATATACTACATATTTAACTCTTTAAGAAAATGTCTGAGAATAACATTTAGAAGTAGTTTTCAAGTTTCATTTCCCACAAATAAAGTACAAATCACTTACAACTTATACCTGTTAACATATAGGTTATAAACTTACTCTTTTTAAAAAAATTGGGGGATTGCATCAAAAATAGTTCCTTAATACATGAAAAAATTTTTTCTTCTTTGATTTATATAAAAAAAAATTGGATCAACACCAGGTGTATACAGACTATTATGGCAAAACTGAGCATCAAAGAAACAACAATTGTGAAAGAGATTAAACTGAAAGAGATTAATGTCAGTTTGGAACAATTCAACATTTTGATGTTTTCATCATTGAGAAGGGAGCTCAACTTGTTTCTGTCAGGAGTTGAATGATATACCCTGAATGGTAAACTTGGGAAAGAATAAACTGAGTATGCTCAATTCAGCTTCACTCTTTTTCTCCCTCAAGTGAGCTGCCCTTAGGGGAATATACCTTCTTTACCATACCATGAACATTGCCTGTGACTAAGTAGATTAAGTGCATTTTATTCCAGGGTTCAGTTAAACAGACCCATTTAGTTCTCATTCTAAGTTATATCCTCCAATTTAACCTTTAAGGGAAATGAAGTTGATATTTTAACCTCCTTATGCTACTTCATAGCTTTGATTTCTTAATTTGCTCACAATGCCAGCAGGAAAAGGTATGCTATTTACTGGGCTTCTATGAAGATTCCAGTGACAGGACACTGTCATGTTCCAGCTGTGCTAGTACAACATACAGTACTGCAAGTATACTTTGCTACAGTGTATCTACTAGAAAATTTTCAACTGCACGGTTGCTTTTTTGGCAACACCATACATACATCTTGCTGGATCTTAGTTCCCTGAACAAGGACTGAACCCAAGCCCTCAGCTGTGAAAGTGCATAATTCTATCCACTAGACCACCAGTGAATTACTTGTTTTCTTTAGGTTTTGATTTTGCACACTTAGGAGAGTCAACTAGGACCCACAAGTTTACTAAGGCAAACAGCAGTCCCTTTCTTTATTTTCCCTTGTCCAGAGGTCCCTATTTTCAATTCTTTTGACCGACTTTCATATTTTTAAGTGAAAATGCGTACTATCTTGAGTTTGCAGTTTTAGGTATTATGTGCTGATCTCCTATTACGAAAGATGAGATTTTGCTCTTCTACAATTATCTTGTTCTCTTTTGCTTAGACGTCCAGTGATAATTCTATCCTAAACTTGCTACTAGTTGTTTAAATCACTTTTTTTTTTTTTTTGGTGGCTGCGAGGCCCAGCTTGCAGGGACTCCCTGTCGGAAGACCAGGGATAGATCCCATGCACTTGTCAGTGAAAGCCTGGAGTACTAACCAGTTGACTGCCAGGGAATTTCTAATCATTTCTTTCTTTTTTTTTTTTTTTTAATTTTTGGCTGTGCTGGGTCTTTGTTGCTGCGTGTGGGCTTTCTCAAGTTATGGTGAGCAGGGGCTACTCTCTACTTGCAGCACGTGGGCTTTCTTACTGCAGTGGCTTTTCCTGTTACAGAGCACAGGCTCTAGAGTGTGTGGGCTTCTGTAGTTGCAGCTCGCAGGCTCTAGAGTGTGGGCTCAGTAGTTGTGGCGCATGGGCTTCGTTGCCCCAAGGCATGTGGGATCTTCCTGGATTACGGATGGAAATGGTGTCCCCTGCATTGGCAGGTGGTTTCCTAACTACTGGACCACCAGGGAGGCCCCTCAATCACTTCTTAATATATTTGTATTCACATTAGGTTCTTCCTGAATATAAGCAATTTTAGAACCTGCTCTAATCTGAACTGGTTACCATGATCATAGGCACATGCTTATTTTACCACACTGTAATTTAAAGGTTAAAAATGTCTCCTAGTTCTATCAAAGATGGGAGTTATAATCTGTATCTTTTGTTTTAAGATAACTTTCAAGAAAAGAAAGTAGCAAAAAGTTTTTGAAAGAAAATTTTTTCTTCTTCATGCTCTTAGAATCTTTTACATTGCTACAACTGTGATTTTATTACAGTCAGGGCAACATTTGATTGACACACATAGTTTTATAATATCATAAGAAAACTAACCTACTGTTATGAATTGAAGGATTCAGTTAGTGTAATTTTGCTTTAAAATACATTTTAATGAAATGCATCTATTTTGTTAAGAAATGCCTTTAGTGCAAAATGGTGTAATGGACTCTAAGTAGTAAACGTAATTCTACTTTGCCTTTTAAGACGCAAACCATGAAAGCTCTAATATATATACAAAACTCCAAGGGCACAGACATTTTCCCAGACTATTCCTTATTATAAAAGGATTTATTTCCCTACCAGAAGATACCAGATTGCTAACAGCTTCTTCTATATTCTAAAATAAAAGCTTGTTAACTTTTCAGCACAAGCATTTCTAAATCTTTGATATATGTCCTTAAAAATGATCATTCTACCAAGCTAAAAAAATTAACATTGATTAATAGAAGGTGAGATTAAATATTTTTTCATTAAAATTTTTTGAATTGAAAGTCTTTATTAAAGATGGCAGAATGAAAGGCATTCAAGAGTTCCTCTTAAACTCTCCAGATAAAAGGAATGAATAAAAAGAAAAATATGTTATCTTCATTGAAATAAATGTCTACAATCCCAAACTATACTCTATCAAACACTTCCCTAATACTGTGATATCTGGATAAGGAAGACAAAGGTGAGAGCTACCTTTAGCAAGGTATGTTTCCCCAAGTAACTGTTTTAATAAGCAAGCATAACCAATGATCTACTAAGTAGTGACATCTAGTGTCATGAACAGAACACAGGAGAGGAAGGAAATAATCCCACAGTAATATTTTCATAGAAATAATTTAGGCACAAGAAGAAAATCTGAAGACACACACTAATGTACAACTTCTATTATCTAAAACTTGCATTTTTTATCTAAAGAGGATTATCCAAAGTAAAAAGGAGCAGAGGAAAACCATACTTCAACATAGTTTTTGTCTCCTGTCAATCTATCATGAGTTAAATTCATAAACTTAGAATACGTATCTTGAAATTTTTATAACAATTTGCTACTGCTGTATTTTAATTTTACTTTATGAAAATAACACTCTGCAACAGACTGAATATTAAAACAAAAAACCACAAAGAATTGGGGAACTGTAGATGTTGATTGAAAAATTATTTTAGGAGTGAGAATGGCACTGTGGTTATGTAAAAGAAAAAGAAGGAATCCTACCTTTAAAAGAAAGATACATGCTGAAATGTTTACAGATGAGACGATGATATCTGAGATTTGCTTCAAAATAATTCAGAATAAAGAAGAGAATAAGCAATGTATGAGGAAGTACAGATGAAATAAAACTGACCATGAATTGAAAGTTTGAATACGGAGGGTGGATACATGGGAAATTCATTACAATATTGTCTCCAGTTTTATGTATGCAAGAAGGATTCCATAAAACAAAAACACATTAAAAAAATCAGATATAAAAACCATACTGGAAACAAAATAGAAAAAGAGACAAAGATATGTAGACATAGTAAAAGACACAGATTTGAGGAAATTACACAGAATCGCAGGTGGTGCTGGTGGTAAAGAACCCGCCTGCCAAAGCAGAAGACGTAGAGACGTGGGTTTGATCCCTGGGTCGGGAAGGTCCCCTGGAGGACGGCACTGCAACCCACTCCAGTATTCTTGCATGGAGAATCCCACAGACAGAGGAGCCTGGTAGGCTACAGTCCATGGGACTGCCAAGAGTCACACATGACTGAAGCAACTTAGCACAGCACAGAACAAAGGAAAAGAACGGAATAATATAGAACAACATAAGTAATAGAGAAGATAACTAAGTTTCTAAAGAAAGGAACATATGAAGCAGAAAAGTAGTAAAAAAACAAAACAAAACAAAACAAAAAACTATTAACATATAACAAAAAAATCACATGGATAACTTAAGTAGAAAAGCAAATCTCCATCAGAAAGGAAAAAACAAAAACAAAAACCCAGAATGATCTCCTCAGTCACCCTCAGTTCTAGAAATACAAAAATGACTACGCAATTCTGAGTGAACGAAAATAAAAAACTATATACTCAGCAAAGTTAAAAGGTTAATGGGTAGACATTTTCAAGTGGGAAGAATTCAAGCTACAATACCCATAAGCCTTTCTTTTAAAAATAAACAAAATCAAAATGGCTAGATGACAGAATAGCCATACCAAGAATGAATCAAAATAAAATCAGGAATGGAAAAACTGTGATAAAAGGACTGAAGGTTAATAAATATAAACACAGACCAATAACTGTAGGAATAGAAATGTTATAAAGCACTAAAGAAAAATAAGGATACAAATGATGGAGTACAGAGGTTTGAAATATAAAGTATTTTTTATAATTTTTCAAAAGTTTAAACATGCAGTTAATTATGACAAACTCTAGAACCATACCCTTTGAAATTCTAGGGATGTCTTTTATACAGGGCATGTAATATTTTAAAACATTAAGATTTAAAGAAATGTCAGAAATTCTTTCACCATTCATTCTTGCCAATATAGGAGTTTAAATTCTAAGCAGGTCATAGACAAGGAAGAGGAAAGACAATTTCAGAGAACAGTACAGAAACTAATTTAAATATTTACTCTGATGTTCTCTGAAGTTCTATTAAAAAACAAAGTCAAACTTTACCAATCATGGAAACCAACACAAAAAACACCTTAATAATAAAGAACATTCTACCAAAGGATTTTAAAGGATTGTATCACAATACTAAAATAGATGAGAGGCCCAAGATATGCTTTTATTCCCATCTTTTCCTTATAAGTCTATATAATTTATATATTTCCATTAAGGATTGATTAGATTTATATCTGTAGGATCGCCCAAGATTTGTTTTTTAAAAATTTATAAACTTGAATCTATATAATGTAAACTGTACTGGGACTGTGTGAAGAGTATACTATTTGATAAATTTTAGTAAGTGACCATCAACATTAGGTCTTTTAAAAATGAGGAAATTTACTCAGGTTAAAGTTATTTTGGTACCTCATATCATCTATGAATGAGACCAGAGGCATGCATAAATATGATACTTGAAACTGTATATGTAACTCTGGGGCAAAGTCTAAAGGCAATACAGGCAAATAAATACTAGCATAGTATAGTTTCATTACAAAAATATGAGTTCCATTTAGAATTCCATTTAAGAATTATTGCTAGGGCTTCCCTCATGATCCACGGGTTAAGACTTTGCTCTCCCAACGCAGTGGGCAGGGATCTAATCTCTGGTTGGGGAACTAAGATTCTGCAGGCCGCAGGTAGGGTGTGATTAAAAAAAAAAAAAAGAAAAAATTAGGGGGAAAAAAAATATTACCAACACAGGCCTCTAAGAGGGGGTAGATTCTTAAGACTTTTTTTTTTTTAAATAGCAGAAAGCATTTAATAGACAAGCACTTTTTATGTATTCTATTATTTAATCATCAAAGGTCTTTCAACATAGGCACTATTATCCTCTTACATAACTTTGTAGTCAGTGCTTGTAGAAATGGCTAGCATGTAATGGTAGCTGCACTGACTCAATAATTCTGCACAACAAAAGCCCCAAAGCTCAGCTTATGCCAAAAAAAGGATTTTGTTCTCAGACATCTAGGGGTAAACTAGTTGACCAGAGAGTTGGCTAAGTGACTGCTGATTTTTGCTGGGGACCAGCCGGACAAAGGCTGATCTAGGCTGGCTTCCGTAATGTGAATCTGCTTCACACATCTTTCATCTTCCAACGGGCTACCCTGGGCATGTTCTCACGGTGACGACAGAGGTACATACCCAATTCAAGGCTCTGGACTGCATCTTGTTTGCTAACATCCAATTGACCAAAGCAAGTTGCATGGCTGAGCCCAGGGTCAAGGGCAAAGTGAGAGGACACTGCAAAATTATGTAGCAAAGAGTGTGCCCACAGGAAGGAGTGAAAAATTAGGACCATCATTGCCATCAACCACAGAACCCAATCCATGTGTGTTGTATAAATGAGCTAGTGCATGTCCAAGGCTCCGAGAAGTTAAGAGCTGAAGGTTACACAAAGCTATGCTTTGAACCCAGGCAGGATGAATTCTCTGAAGAGCCTTATGTTTTGATAGCCTCCATACTCCTGCTGCTGCTGCTAAGTCGCTTCAGTCGTGTCCGACTCTGTGCGACCCCATAGACGGCAGCCCACCAGGCTCCCCCGTCCCTGGGATTCTCCAGGCAAGAACACTGGAGTGGGGTGCATTTCCTTCTCCAATGCATGAAAGTGAAAAGTGAAAGTGAAGTCACTCAGTCGTATCCGACTCTTAGCGACCCCATGGACTGCGGCTGAGAGCCTCCAATTTCCAAACTCCCCTCTTTCCTACTCCTTGGGAAAAAAGAACTACAATTTGCAAAAAAAAAAAAAAGTCAACTTTTAAATTCTAGCTGGAGAAGGACAAGTGGTCATCTCCACTGTGCTTTCTTATTTACAGGCCCAAACTATACAGCATGAGTTTTAAGTGAACTGTTTTTCTCAGGTTATAGTTATCCCAGGAATACAATGAACTGGGGGGGTCTATTAATAAAACTATTTACATCTAACCAGAATGTAACAAAAGGGTACTCCTTCCTGGTCTACTTCAGTTTTAACAGAGTTTAGCAGACTTCTTTGAGGTCCAGTGGTTAAGACTCCGTACTTCCACTGAGGGAGTATGGGTTTGATACCTGGTAGGGGAATTAAGATGTTACATGCCACAAGTGGTGGGCAAAAAAAGGGTTCTGTGTTAGGGTTTTAGGCACAAACAGTTGAAAATAAACTTCCTTTGTTAATAGACAATTTTTCTACGTCCCAGTTCAATGTTCCAAAATTGTTTGATTATTACCACATAATTGCAATAAAACTTCATCATGCCCTTGTTACCACATTACAACCTCCTCTCCCATCCTGGACTCCCATCCTGGACATCCAACAACAAAAAATGTTGCCAATGCTGTCCTAGGATTTTAAAAAATTACTTCAACAAAAACTAGGTGTTAGGAATCCCCTAGCAGTCCAGTGGTTACGTTAGGACACCATGCTCTCACTGCTGAGGGCCCAGGTTCAGTCCCTGTTGGAGAACTAAGATTCTATAAGCTGTGCAGCATGGCACAAAACAAACAAAAAGCAACCTGCATTAAACTAACTTATGGTGCTTACTAAAAATGCATATACTGGGTGCCATCCTGAAAAATTCTGATTTATTGTATCTGGGTGATTTTTATTCATACTTACATTTGAGAACTACTGGATTAGACCTTACTCTCCCCAAAGATCGTATCAATTCTCTAAGGACTCCATCTTCTCTACATGTATGTAATGTTAGATTCAAGAATTTACAGAATTGATATTGCATACTCATTTCAATTTTTAATCTTCTTTTAGACTTATACTCTTCAATTCAGCAATTTGGAATTTAACTGATAAATTAGGATTTTTTTTTTAATTAAGAATAAGTGTTCTTACCATGCCATGATCAAATGTGAACACACCAACGTCACGTCCATGATGAATATGATTCCGTCTAATAATTGGGTTTCCATGATTTTTAACCCAAATCCCAGCTAAAGCATTATTGGAAATTTCATTATCCTCATATATTCCCTACAACAATTAACCAGAAATAAACATTAGTACAGTTTAAAAAAAAAAACAGAAAAAGAAAAACCCCACAAAATTAAAAAATACCTGTGCATGATCTGTTATATAAAGTCCAACATTTTCACAGTCACTGATGTTACAGTGCTTGATAGTGGGACATGCTCCTTGACCACTAACACATACTGCAGAGCCAACTGTAAGAAAAACAATTTATTTAAAATTCTATTGGGCAACACAATGACTAGCTTATAATAAAACATAATGGGAACACTAACCTGTGCATGTACTTCGGATAATACAGTGATCAATAATAGGGCTACAATTTACTGTAATCTCTAAGCAGTGATGTGCATTGTGGTGTTGAGCAGATTTGTCATCAGGGTTAAACTGAAAAGTAGAAATTTTGTTTGAAATAAATAGCCACAGCGTTAAATATTTCCATATAGGTACTTAAAAATTTATAATTTCTTACCCTTATTGTCATGTATCCAACATAAGCATCTTCAGAACCTTCCATAAAAACAAAGGTTGAATCTCTAGTGTTTTCAATTATAACTTTGTCTGCTACTTTTCCAGGTGCTATGAAGAAAATATTTTAAAGCATATTACTTTCATGAGACAGATCAAAAAATTACTTTCTTAGTCAGTAAAAATACTCTGCCATAAAACTAATAATTCAATAGAACCCTTTCACAGTTTTAAATTGGGTAGTTCTTTTGGAGAGGGAACTTTAAAGGAACATTAGAATTGGGTAGACAGGACTAATACTCATTTTATCAAACAGATAACTTGTCATACTTAACACGGACATTATTTGAGCATCACTGTAACTCAAATTCATGTATAATAATACTTTTAATAGACTCAGCTACAAATAGTATTCAATACCAAATGCAATGGCATTAAAATGTGGGTTTCTTGTGGAAACCAAATCACTACCAGTAGCACCAGAAAACAACGTTCAGAGAGAAGAAAGAAGGGGATGGTGAGCAAGGAGAGAAAGAAAGAATCTTTATTTAAACTTATTTTCAGTACTGGTCTTGATTTGGAAAATAATGAAAATCAGTAGGCAAAATTTTTCTATACTCTCTCTCACTCTTCTTTGACGTGGAAATAGGGGAGGGAAGAACAAAGGGCAGTAAACGCAAATCTCACTAACTAGTTAACAACTACTCGCTATTTTAAAATGGTCTTATACTACTGTATCCTTAAAAAAATCAAACAGCCCATAAATTTTCAAATAACTGATCAGTGCTCAACAAACATTCCATTTATTTTTAGAACTGTGACCATAAAAACAACTTTGAAACAGCATGGAAAGTATTTTAAAAGCACATTTCGTTTCATTAAAAACACAGCAATAAAAACATTAGCCTCTGTATTTTCAAATACAAGATAAAACAGATATTTTTTTCTCCTTATTAATTAAAGCAGTTGGACAAACTATTGGCATCAAGAATTATACACATTCCCCCAAGGGAAACATTTATAATTTCTGAACTCTAAAGTTTTCATTTCCATCATATAAAATATACATGACATTTCTAATTTTTTCCTACAATTAAGATATTATCAAGGTTCATCTGGATTTTAAGTAACCAGCATTTTTAAAAAATCCACCACATAAATAAAGTATTAAAATTCTAATGACAACACATTTCAAAATACCTGCACCAATCATGGTGATTGGAGATTCAATATATATCCATTCATCAGTATATATTCCAGAATGAACAAAGATAAGTCCATCAAAATGAGCTTCTTGTACCCCACCAAGGGCATCTTCAATTGTATCGTAGTACTAAAACAAACAAACAACCCCCCCGCAAAAACATGTCAGTAAAGAACTGTAAGATCATCATTTTAAATCTTAGAAAAAGACAAATCAAACATACCAACATGTTTTCTCTTCCTTTGTATCTTGCAGGGTTACTATAGAAATGTTCAGCAAATCCTGGCTTTACATGTGCGCCTTTATACTAAAACATCAAAAACACAAAAACAAAAAACTGACTACTAGTATAAACACTATAGTTTAGTTTAGTACTACATGAATTTTTAAATTTAATTTTTAAAAATAATTATTAGTCCAATTAATTTTCTGATGCATATTGCAATGTAAAATCTGGAACAGTTTATGACTCAGTAATATCAAGTAAGGACATGGTTTTTCAACCTCAGCACTACTCATAGTTTGTAACAGATTCTTTCTTGTAGGGGCTTATTCTGTGCATTGTAGGATGTTTAGTAGCATCTGCTTCCCTTGTGGCTCAGCTGGTAAAGAATCTGCCTGCAATGCAGGAGACCCGGGTTCGATTCCTAGGTCGGGGAGATCTGCTGGAGAAGGGATAGGCTACCGACTCCAGTATTCTTGGGCTTCCGTTGTGGCTCAACTGGTAAAGAATCTGCCTGCAATGCAGGAGACCTGGGTTTGATCCCTAGGTTGGGAAGATCCCCTGGAGAAGGGAAAGGCTACCCACTCCAGTATTCTGGCCTGGAGAATTCCATGGGCTACATAGTCCATGGAGTTGCAAAGAGCCAGACACGATTGAGTGACTTTCACTTTTCACTGGACTCTGACCACCAGGTATCAGAAGCAGTCTCTTCTCCAGTTGTGAAAACCAAAAATGTCTCCAGACACTGCCAAATATCCCCTGTGGAGTAAAATCACCCCTAGTTGAGTAGTTCACTATTCATAAAGGACCATATGAAAATGAAGCTAAATGTGACTACTGGACTACCAAGGGAATTTCGTGAAACTCTAAATAACTACTCAACAGTAATAATTTAAATATAAGTTGAAAGAGATCCACAGAAAGTATAACTGCTCTCAGGCTACTGATACTTACGACTACTGTTTAAATTTACGGCTACTGTTTAAATTATTAATAAATATGCCAGCAGTGAAAAGAACTGCTGATTCCTTTGCTGGCTGATAAATGTGTACTGACTTGAGAAACCTATTCTTTTTTTTTTGGCCATGCTGCGTGGCTTCTGGGACCTTAGTTTCCTGACCAGGAATTGAACCCCGGCCCTCAGTAGTGAAAGTGTGAAGTCGTAACTGCTGGACCACCAAGAAATTCCCGTGAAACCTATACTTGAATTTAAATTGTAAAAAAAAAACTTTTATAAAAATATATTTATAAATATATAAATATAATAAAACATTATATACTTAAACTTTTATTTAAAATATATATAAGATCAGTATTTTCCATTTATACTTCATACCAACTGCTGGAAACTCTCTTTCCATGGATTTGGGTGTTCATATTCTTCTGGATTAATCTGGTAGAATTTGCCAGGTTCAGGGTGCATCATAGGGCGGGTATACTCAAATACTTCCATGTATAATCGTTTCCTGGAGGGGGAAAGGGGTTTAAGATTTCTTCATAAAATATTTTTTAAACAACTACAAAAATTATTTGAGGCCTCAAAAACTTATAAGAATATGACAGAGCAGCATTGTAAATGTAAAAATAAAATTTTTGGCTAAAATAATATAACTGCATATAAAAAGTAAAGTAGTCCACCTAAAACAATGCATCAATTCTTTAAAATCTGATTGTTTAGTTAAAGGAAAATAAAAGCCACACACAATTATAATTTAAAAGGATTATTTTAAATAATGATGTTTCATGTATGTCTGATCGCAAATCATCAAATCTTAGGAGTGGAGTGATAGTTGACTATTATATAATTTCTTGTACAAAACAAATGTTTCTTCTTCTGCCCTTTTAACAGTCCCTTTTTGCTTTCCAACACAAATACAATTTTCTTTCTTAAATTTAAAGTGTACCTTATTTTTAGTATCATAGAAGTAATACATATAGCTGCTGTAAAATACATAAAAGTATGAAAGAGATAACCTACTTTTAATATATTAACTATTAACAATTTACTGTATTTCTTTTCAGTCTTTTTAGCTACAGAGTTTCATTTATTACAATTGTGATAACATAAAATTTTTGTATTCTGCTTTCGTTTTTTATAACATGGCATATTCCCATGTTATTAAAAACTGTAAAGTTCACTGTTAATGACTATATCACAACCCTTAAAGTACCTATAACACTGTTTACTTTTAGTCCAATCCCTTATTGCTAGACTTTGATTATTTCTAGCTTTCTTCCACTATTAACTATGTTATTACGAAAAATTTGTACATAACGTAAATAAATTTTCAGAAGTGGAATTCCTGGGTCAAAGGGCACACATATTTCATGGTTCAAAAATACAACGGTCCAAACTCTTTTCTAAAAGTGATATAAAAAATCTACATTCTTACTGAACTATTAGCTATTTTAAATTAGACTTAGTTCTGTTTCTAAAAAGCAATGGAATGAAAAGCATTCTCCATAATCACTCAGTAGCTTTTAACTGACAAATAGAAGAAAAAGTACTTCCTTTATTGTTTTAAATAAAGAAAGTACTCAGATGGTGGCTCAGATGGTAAAGCATCTGCCTACAATGTGAACCTGGGAACCCAGAGACCTGGGTTCAATACCTGGGTTGGGAAGATCTCCTGGAGAAGGAAGTGGCAACTCACTCCAGTATTCTTGCCTGGAAAAACCCATGGACGGAGGAGCCTGATAGGCTACAGTCCATGGGGTCACAAAGAGTTGGACACGACTGAGCGACTTCACTTTCTTTCTTATAGTTTTAAAAACACTGCCTGGACTGATAACCAACATTTGTGATAAATAGGTAACTGGGAAAGGAGCAAAGGAAAGATATATCCATTTGAATGCAGAGTTCCAAAAAATAGCAAGGAGAGATAAGAAAGCCTTCCTCAGTGATCAGTGCAAAGAAATACAGGAAAACAACAGAATGGGAAAGACTAGAGATCTGTTCAAGAAAATTAAAGATACCAATGGAACATTTCATGCAAAGATGGACACAACAAAGGACAGAAATGGTATGGACCTAACAGAAGCAGAAGATATTATTAAGAGGTGGCAAGAATACACAGAAGAACTATACAAAAAAGATCTTCATGACCCAGATAACCATGATGGTGTGATCACTCATCTACAGCCAGACATCCTGGAAAGCAAAGTCAAGTGGGCCTTAGGAAGCATCACTACGAACAAAACTAGTGGAGGTGATGGAATTCCAGTTGAGCTATTTTAAATCCTAAAAGATGACGTTGTGAAAGTGCTGCACTCAATATGCCAGCATATCTGGAAAACTCAGCAGTGGCCACAGGACTGGAAAAGGTCATTTTCATTCCAATCCCAAAGAAAGGCTATGCCAAAGAATGTTCAAACTATTGCACAATTGTACTCATCTCACATGCTAGCAAAGTAATGCTCAAAATTCTCCAAGCCAGGCTTCAAAAGTACAAGAACCGTGAATTTCCAGATGTTCAAGCTGGATTTAGAAAAAGCAGAGGAACAAAGGCAGAGATCAAATTGCCAACATCAGCTGGATCATCGAAAAATCAAGAGTTCCATAAAAACATCTACTGCCTTATTGACTACACCAAAGCCTTTGACTCTGTGGATCACAACAAATTGGAAAATTCTTAAAGAGATGGGAATACCAGACCACCTGGCCTACCTCCTGAGAAATCTGTATGCAGGTCAAGAAGCATCAGTTAGAAGTGGACATGGAACAACAGACTGGTTCCAAATAGGAAAAGGAGTACGTCAAGGCAGTATACTGCCACCCTGCTTATTTAACTTATATACAGAGTTCATCATGCAAAATGCTGGGCTGGATAAAGCACAAGCGGGAATCAAGACTGATGGGAGAAATATCAATAACCTCAGATATGCCATTGATACCACTTTAATGGCAGAAAGCAAAGAGGACTCTTGATGAAGGTGAAAGAGAGCGAAAAACCTGGCTTAAAACTCAACACTGAAAAAATTAAGATCATGGAACTCAGTCCCATCACCTCATGGCAAACAGATGGGGAAACAATGGAAACAGTGAGAGACTTTATTTTGGGGAGCTTCAGATTGCAGCCATGAAATTAAAAGACGCTTACTCCTTGGGAGGAAAGTTATGACCAACCTAGACAGCATATTAAAAAGCAGAGACATTACTTTGCCAACAAAGGTCCATCTAGTCAAAGCTATGGTTTTTCCAGTAGTCATGTATGAATGTGAGAGTTGGACTATAAAGAAAGCTGAGTGCCGAAGAATTGATGGTTTTGAACTGTGGTGTTGGAGAAGCCTCTTGGGAGTCCCTTGAACTGCAAGGAGATCCAACCAGTTCATCTTAAAGGAGATCAGTCCTGGGTGTTCATTGGAAGGACTGATGTACTTTGGCCACCTGATGCGAAGAGCTGACTCATTTGAAAAGACCCCGATGCTGGGAAAGATTGAGGGCAGGAGGAGAAGGGGACGACAGAGGATGAGATGGTTGGATGGCATCACCGACTCAATGGACATGAGTTTGGGTAGGCTCTGGGAGTTGGTGTTGGACAGGGAGGCCTGGCATGCTGCGGTTCATGGGGTCGCAAAGAGTCGGACACGACTGAGCAACTAAACTGAACTGAAAATCACTGCTGATGGTGACTGAGGCCATGAAATTAAAAGATGCTTGCTGCTTGGAAAAAAAGCTATGACCAATCTAGACAGCATATTAAAAAGCAGAGACATTACTTTACCAACAAAGGTCCATCTAGTCAAAGCTATGGTTTTTCCAGTAGTCATGTATGAATGTGAGAGTTGGACTATAAAGAAAGCTGAGTGCCGAAGAATTGATGGTTTTGAACTGTGGTGTTGGAGAAGCCTCTTGGGAGTCCCTTGAACTGCAAGGAGATTCAACCAGTCAATCCTAAAGGAAATCAGTCCTAAATATTCATTGGAAGGACTGATGCTGAAGCTGAAACTCCAATACTTTGGCTACCTGATGGGAAGAACAGATTTACTGGAAAAGACCCTGATGCTGGAAAAGACTGAAGGCGAGAGAAGAAGGGGATGACAGAGGATGAGATGGTTGGATGGCAACACCGACGCAATGGACATGAATGAGTAGGCTCCAGGAGTTGGTGATGGACAGGGAAGCCTGGAGTGCTGCAGTCCATAGGGTTGCAGGGTTGGACTCGACTGAGTGACTGAACTGAACTGGAATTTATAAGTATTCTAATTTTCTTCTATTTAACTGTAACCATCAACTCACACTCCAACCTTCCTACCATCCTTTAGCATTTGGGGCAGTAGGTAATATATCTCAAGATACTAAGAAATAAATTTTCACTTACCATAAAATTGGATCATTAGCAAGTTCACTGAAGCGTTTACACACACAAGCTGCTCTACAAAGATCCTGTTCCAGCAAATACGAGAAGATTTTTAGAACCACTTCATCTGGCAGTTTCTCCTGAAGATACTGTTCAGCAGGTGCTGCTATAAAAAGATTAACAAACAGAACATAATCTATCATGCTAGCAAAGACTTTCTCATTATTTAAAGAGCACAATTTTCATTTTGTTAAATGAAGAGCTTTTATTTTTTTATGACTATCATTTTATAAGCATGTGCTTTCAGAGATGACACGCATTTATTTTCTTTTCTCTTAACAGTATTCTTTTAGCTAGTATGTACCATTTCAGTAACTGGTTACAATAAATATACAAAAAAGATTTTTATACAACAATTACAGTCAAAGATGGAGAAGGTCAGGGTTCTCAGGTTTATTCTGTAATAACTGCTTTCTAAATCTCAAATGTGTAAATAAACATTTAATTTTAATTTTTTATCAAACAAAATTTAAAAGAACTATTTAATCCTATTCCTTAACTTTCTCAAAGGAAATACCTGATAGATCTTGTGATTTTCCAGAAACTCTTGCACGTTTTGCACGATGACCAAAAAAGTTTTCTGTAGTTGAAGTTGAAGCACCCTTGAAAAACAAAATGAAAACTAGTTAAGCAAATATTTTTACCCATAATCATTACTTCTAAAAAATGATGACAGTCCCGTCTGTTTCCTAACAATTCTTTCATTATACACAGAACAACAGACATTTAACCTACCTCCATACTGCTCTTGGTAGGACACGCTGTTCTTTTTGGCAAAAGAGTTTTCCTACGAAGTTGGTATGGACTATTTTGTGCACCAGGACCGGATTCTTCTGCAACCATATCTGCAGGTACATCATCATCTGTTATAAACAAAAATAATATGAAAATGACACCCATTTTTAAAGAAAAAGCCCTATGGATTCAGTAAATTTATAAAAAACTTTGTAATATATATTTTTTTGGGGGGGAGATAGTTTTTATACAAAATTCTAGTCATCTGGATAACCATTTGAGAAGTCTTGGATTTCTATTTCATTTCTTACTTCAAAATAAATTTCACAATGCTTACCTACAATAAAAATAAATAAATAAAATCATGAAAAGAAAAGAAAACTATTTTTTATAATGTGAAAGTGGGAAAGTCCTTTAAAGGTATGACACAGAACTTGGAAGGCATTTTTAAAAACGGTAAGGAGGATGTTCACTTGCTGAGTGAGTACGAGTGAGTACTGCATGTTTAAGAGTACAAGCAGGGTGAGAAGTGTGTCAATGGAGACAGACAGTTCAGTATAGATTATGAATACCAAGTAGGACAGTGTAGATTCAGTATAGACACCAAGTGGGATAAAAAGGGCATCCATGCAGAGGCTGGTCTGGCATACAGTGTTGGCGCTCAAGAGGGGTAAGAAGGAGGAGGTCTGTGTGTGGAAAGGGTGACAGAAAAGGCTATCGCACACGAGAGGGAAAAGATGGAACTGGAAGCTTGGTAACATCAAGGGACTGATCAAATAATTAAGTAGAATGGAAGCCAGGGTTCTGAGAAGAGTTAAAATATAAATAGAGTGTATCTTACACTGTTGGACTGGAATTTTCAATGTGAACTCATTGTTTTTAAAAGATAGATACAGAAATAGGTAAGCACGTTCAAATAAATGTATAAATGTTTGGAAATGTGTGGATTATACACGTGTGTAACAAAGCCTGGAAGCAGTGCTACTCCAATAGCAATGAGCATGACCAGTATTTGGATATTTGCTTCTGAATACTTTCTTACTTCTTTATAAAAGGGATAAGGGCTCCTTGGAGAAATGGCTGATTCTAGGTTGAGAGAAATGCAAGGTGAACCTGAAATATCTTGTGGCAGAAACAAGAAACTGCGGAATGATGAGGACATGTCAAAAGAACACTGAATGGACTTCCCTGGTGGTCCAGTGGTTGCGAAGCCACTTTTCAGTGCAAGGGACACAGATTCCCCTGGTCAGAGAACTAAGATCCCACATGCCTTGGGGGGTAACTAAGCCCATGTACTGAAACTAGAGAGGCCTGCATGCCGCAACTAGAAAAAGCCCGCATGACAGCCAAAAAAGAAAAAAACGAATACTGAGATCAGCCCGAATGATCACCCACTAGCTAGCAAAATTATGCTGAAGTATCAAAACTCATGATAGTAAAGGGATTATAACCTACTGAATGGACAACCTGTACATTCATTCTACTATAAATAAAGGAATAAATGGAATTTGATAGGAATGAGATGTTTAAAGTACCACCCCCCCCCCCGCCACAAATACTGATTAAGTAGAAAGCGAAAAATCATAACTCTATAGTAGAAATGCCAATCAAACACTGTCTTAATCAAGTGACCAAAGTAAACATCATTCATAAGACATACTGAAGCTGTGTGTCACCTCAGAGTATGAAAGAACACAGCATCACTTCTATGATATTCCTGACAAAGATACGTAACCTAAATCTATTGGGAATATCAGAATTATGAGGAATCATTAGGGAAAATCCGAATTTATTCTAATTGGTTTTTAATAACCTTCAAATTATCAAAGTTGAAAGTCAAGGAAAAGCCTAAGGAACTGTTCCAGATGGAAGGACATTGAAAAGATATGTAAACTCATTGCAACCTATGGTTCTGAACTAGATCCTTTTGTTTAAAGGTTTGTTTTTAGGACAAGAGTGAAATACTTCATTCAATTAGTGAAACCTGAATGGAGATCTAAAGACAGTAATGCGTCAGTACTAACTTTCTGATTTTAATAGGTATAGCATGATTATATAGGTGAATATCCTTGTTATTAGGAAATACACACTAAAGTATTAGGAGGTGACAGGACAAAGCTGGAAACTTATTCTTGAAGGGTTCAGGGTGGGGGGAGGGGAACTTCTTTGTACTGTTCTAAACTCTTTCCTAAGTTTAGATTGTTTAAAAATGAACTAATAAATTTGAGTAACATGTTTACATTTAAAAATTCTGTTTAGGAAATGAAAACCATAGAGATAGTTAAAAGAAACAACACAATTAGGAAAAATAACCCACTCCAGTATTCTTGCCTCAATAATTCCAGGGATAGGAAAGCCTGATGGGCTAGTTTATGGGATAGCAAAGAGTTGGACATGACTGAGACACTCACACACACATTTGTTAACATGTGTCACAAAAGGGTAATTGAAAAAGCAAGAGAGTTCCAGAAAAACATCTATTTCTGCTTTATTGACTATGCCAAAGCCTTTGACTGTGTGGATCACAATAAACTGTGGAAAATTCTGAAAGAGATGGGAATACCAGAACACCTGATCTGCCTTTTGAGAAATCTGTATGCAGGTCAGGAAGCAACAGTTAGAACTGGACATGGAACAACAGAGTGGTTCCAAATAGGAAAAGGAGTTCGTCAAGGCTGTATATTGTCACCCTGTTTATTTAACTTCTATGCAGAGTACATCATGAGAAACGCTGGACTGGAAGAAACACAAGCTGGAATCAAGATTGCCGGGAGAAATATCAATAACCTCAGATATGCAGATGACACCACCCTTATGGCAGAAAGTGAAGAGGAATTCAAAAGCCTCTTGATGAAAGTGAAAGTGGAGAGTGAAAAAACTGGCTTAAAGCTCAACATTCAGAAAACGAAGATCACGGCATCTGGTCCCACCACTTCATGGGAAATAGATGGGGAAACAGTGGAAACAGTGTCAGACTTTATTTTTCTGGGCTCCAAAATCACTACAGATGGTGACTGCAGCCATGAAATTAAAAGACACTTACTCCTTGGAAGGAAAGTTATGACCAACCTAGATAGCATATTCAAAAGCAGAGACGTTACTTTGCCAACAAAGGTTCGTCTAGTCAAGGCTATGGTTTTTCCAGTGGTTATGTATGGATGCGAGAGTTGGACCGTGAAGAAGGCTGAGCGCCGAAGAATTGATGCTTTTGAACTGTGGTGTTGGAGAAGACTCTCGAGAGTCCCTTGGACTGCAAGGAGATAAAACCAGTCCATTCTGAAAGAGATCAGCCCTGGGTGTTCTTTGGAAGGAATGATGCTAAAGCTGAAACTCCAGTACTTTGGCCACCTCATGCGAAGAGTTGACCCATTGGAAAAGACTCTGATGCTGGGAGGGATTGGGGGCAGGAGGAGAAGGGGACGACAGAGGATGAGATGGCTGGATGGCATCACTGACTCGATGCACGTGAATCTGAGTGAACTCCGGGAGTTGGTGATGGACGGGAGGCCTGGCGTGCTGCGATTCATGGAGTCGTAAAGAGTCGGACACGACTGAGCGACTGATCTGATCTGAGTACTACAAATCAGCATGGAAAAGACTAACAATTCAACAGAAAATTGGACCAAGGATACAGCCAATTCAGAATTTAGGAAATACAAATGAAATACTAATAGAAACTACAATGAGTTTTTTTTATGTAGCAGATTATCAAAAGTTTGATTGTATACTAGTACTATATATCAAAAGACAACATGAGACAAAAAAATTCTTAATTGCTTTGAGGAGAGCAATTTGGCAGTAGCTATTATTACTTAACAATTCCACTCTGGGAATCGATTCTGCACACATGGGTAAAGTAGTTAAGAATCAAGATATTCATTGCAGTACTTTTTATAATACTGCTGGGTAACAATCAAAATGTTCATCAAGAGTAAAACCCAAAATATACAGAACAATGTGTTTAGTATATGTTTGTGTTTTAAGGCAATACATATACATTGGGGCTTCCCAGGTGATGCAGTGGTCAAGAATCTGCCTGCCAATGCAAGAGACATGGTTCAATCCCTGGGTTGGGAGGATCTCCTGGAGGAGGAAATGGCAACTCGCTCCAGTATTCTTGCCTGGAAAATTCTACAGACGGAGGAGCCTGATGGGCTATAGTCCATAGAGTCAGAAAGAGTTGGACACGACTGAGCAACAGAGCATGCACACATACATATGCTTATATATACATATATTTACTACAATATAAACTCCCCGATGGAAGAGAACCAACTTGAAGATGCTCCCACTGGCCGAAGATGGGACAATTTGAGCATCAGTAAGAATAACTGAAATGAACTAAAAGAAACATATTTAAATCTTGTGAATTTATGACACACAAAAAGGGCAAAACCACAATCTTGTAATTAGCCTCCAAATAAAATAAATAAATAAACTTAAAAAAGGGGGGAGTGGGGTTGCTTTGAAAGATGCCAGTGAAAAGCAACTTCTTGTTTTAAAAACTGGTATACAACAGGAAATAACACTAGCTCTTCCTCTTTTATATAAACTGAACCACCAGGTAACCAGCTGTTAGGTGAAGGGAAACTTCTTTACAGAAACATTCCAGCAATAAATGAAGAAATAATCATATCAGAAAAATAAAATCTGGAATCTCTAAAGAGTTAAAAGAATTAATCACTGAGTATCAATAGTTCTAATATCACAAAAAGAAATATTACCAGACATTTATATATCTCCTGATGAAAGAACACACCACCATCATCTACAATATCTGCCCAAACCATCAAATCTCAACTTGAACAAACCTCTCAGAAACTCTACAAGATCAAACTATACCAGTTTTTTCAACAAATAAACTCCATGGGGGGAAAAATGAGGGAAAATAAGCAAAACTAAAGCATACTGTTTAAGAAAGTATATTCCAGTACTTATAAAGAAAAGAAGCTAGAAAATGATTATTACAAAAATGCTTTCTATGGGGAAGGAAAGAGGTTATGGTCAGAATGGGGCACATAAAAGGCTTCTGTAGTGGCTGGTAAAGTTCTACTTCTTGATCTACTGGTATTACAATACCAACCTTAACAATAATTCAATATACTATGTAGTTGTTTAATGTGAACTTCTCTATCTGGCTGTATTTTACAATCAAAAAGATATTTTTAAAAGGTGGGAAGGCTGTGCAGTGTATTTAAAAAGAGAGGTTTTTTCTTCCCACCTGCAGACCTTGGGCAGATAATCAACTTTTAAAATTAATTAATTTCTTGGCTCCACCCACACAGCATGTGGGATCTTAGTTCCCTGACTAGGGATCAAACCCACAGCCCCTGCAGGGGAAGCTCAAGACCTATAAACATTTTTAAACCTAAATATTCCCACTACTAAGGATGGTAACAGTATCTTTTAATTCATAGGGCTGCAGAAAAGTATTTAAATAACATATGCAAAACATTCAGTAATATGCCTAGCTTACATTAAGTGTTCAATAAATGTTTTAGCTATTATTTTATTTAAATATTATTCTATTAAACACCTTCAAATAAAATTTGGAAAACCTAATAAGGTTTCCATGTACTTACATGGAAAGTAAGAAAGTATTTTCTGTAGTCAGAAAATACAGCCAGTGTAACATGCCTGGGTATTTGTGAAGTCATTCCATTGTAGTTAATTTCCATGTTTCAAGTGTGGTTGAAAGGAACATCTACATTCTATTTTTTTTGAGACTAAGGGTTAAACACACCTAAAACACCAAGCTTGTTGACTGCAGTGGCCATATATTCTATGTCCTTACTTTGCCGGGGAGGAGGTGGTGTAGCAGTGGTGTGATCTATCCACCTGCTTCTGAGGAAATGTGCTAAGATTCCCCACTATCTACAGACAGTCCATTTTCAGTATGTAAAATTTTGCTTTGTACACTTTGAGATAATATTATTTAGACATAAAGCTTCAAGATTATTATTTCTTCCTAGTGAATTATTCCTTCCCACCATTATGCAATGGCTCTCTCTATCCTTAATAGCACTTTTGCCTTTAAAATCTGTTCTTGCCTGATAGTACTTTCCTAGGAGCTTTCTGTTTTATTCTATATCAGTCTAGCATTTTGCCAATCCCGATTTTCAGCTTTTTACTTTTGCATCATTACATTTAGATTTAGTTCTTAACCACTTATTGCTATATACTTCTTTCCCTTTTCAGCCAAGCAAGAATATGTTTAATATTCTATATAACCCAACTAAAGCCAAATTCCAAGATTATATTTTTAATTTCTGAACACTGATTTTTAATTTTCTTTTTCAAGACTTACTGCTTGTTTTTCATATTGGCTGTTACTTCATACTTCACTTCCTTGTTTTAATCCTTTTAATTATTTCCATACACATTTATTTCTTGTTTAGACTGTTCCATCACTGAGCACTTAAATGCCACCCACCCGCTTGCCAAAGACCCCCAGCAACACTGCAGTTAGGGAAACCCTTTCCAATTCCAGGGGCTTCCCAGGTGGCTCAGTGGTAAAGAATCCACCCGCCAATGCAGGAGACAATGGTTTCTATCCATGGGTCAGAAGATTCCTTGGGAGTAGGAAACGGAAACCCACTTCAGTATTCTTGCCTGGATATCTCCATGGACAGTGGAGATGGAAGGGCTACAGTCCATGAGGTCGCAGGGTGTCAGACACAACTGAACACACACACATAATTCAGGTTCAAGGCTGCATACCTGTCTATCAGACCTAGTTCTATTTTAAATAGGCCCAAACTCCATTCTCTATATGTGCACTAAAATTTCACCCCAGACCTACGTGTGTGTTCAGCTGCTCAGTCATGTCCGACTCCATGGACTGTAGCCTGCCAGGCCCCTCTGTTCATGGCAAGAACAATGGAGTGGGTTGTCATTTCCTCCTTCAGGGGATCTTCCCATCCCAGGAATCAAACCTATGTCTCTTGCAGCCCCTGCACTGGCAGGTGGAGCCACTGAGCCATCTGGGAAGCCCCTTATACCCAGGACCAAAAGGCCCTTGTACTATTTTATATAGCAGCACTAGTTACCACTTAAGGTTTTTTGTTTGTTTGTTTTTCCACTGAAGGTTTTGATTTGATTTCTCTCATACCTGGCACCTGGGAATTTCCTTCTTTCCTTCCTCAGAGTTTAGCTACACATTTAGAGTTTTGTTAGTGTTCCGTGTTACATTTCCACTATGTTTGCAGTGTATGCACGTGCAGGGGATCCCTCTATCATCTTGGTTTATGATGCAGCTATAGTCAGGTTCTACAACACTCACAAAGACATGCTCACACTTCTCATCCTATACTACCATCTCTCTAAATCCCACTCCTGTTTATTTTTTTTTTAATTTTATTTTTAAACTTTATAATATTGTATTAGTTTTGCCAAATATCAAAATGAATCCGCCAGATATACCTGTGTTCCCCATCCTGAACCCTCCTCCCTCCTCCCTCCCCATACCCTCCCCTCTGGGTCGTCCCAGTGCACCAGCCCCAAGCATCCAGTGTCGTGCATCGAAACTGGACTGGCGACTCGTTTTATACATGATATTATACATGTTTCAATGCCATTCTCCCAAATCTCCCCACTCTCTCCCTCTCCCACAGAGTCCATAAGACTGATCTACCAGTGTCTCTTTTGCTATCTCGTACACAGGGTTATTGTTACCATCTTTCTAAATTCCATATATATGCGTTAGTATACTGTATTGGTGTTTTTCCTTCTGGCTTACTTCACTCTGTATAATAGGTTCCAGTTTCATCCATCTCATTAGAACTGATTCAAATGTATTCTTTTTAATGGCTGAGTAATACTCCATTGTGTATATGTACCACAGCTTTCTTATCCATTCATCTGCTGATGGGCATCTAGGTTGCTTCCATGTGCTGGCTATTATAAACAGTGCTGCGATGAACATTGGGGTACACGTGTCTCTTTCCCTTCTGGTTTCCTCAGTGTGTATGCCCAGCAGTAGGATTGCTGGATCATAAGGCAGTTCTATTTCCAGTTTTTTAAGGAATCTCCACACTGTTCTCCATAGTGGCTGTACTAGTTTGCATTCCCACCAACAGTGTAAGAGAGTTCCCTTTTCTCCACACCCTCTCCAGCATTTATTGCTTGTAGACTTTTGGATCGCAGCCATTCTGACTGGTGTGAAATGGTACCTCATAGCCCACTCCTGTTTAAAATCTTCTCAGTTCAGTTCAGTTGCTCAGTCATGTCCAACTCTTTGAGACCCCATGGAATGTAGCACACCAGGCTTCCCTGTCTATCACCAACTTCCAGAGCTTACTCAAACTCATGTCTATCAAGTCTATAGATCTTATTATTACAGATACCCACCCAGACACCAGCCTGGAATCATCTTTCCTTCTCATCATTAACACAGCAAATATTAAGGACTGATAGTAAGGAGAACAGGAAAGATACACCCATTTGAATGCAGAGTTCCCAAAAAATAGCAAGGAGAGATAAGAAAGCCTTCCTCAGTGATCAGTGCAAAGAAATACAAGAAAACAACAGAATGGGAAAGACTAGAGATCTGTTCAAGAAAATTAAAGATACCAAAGAAACATTTCATGCAAAGATGGACACAACAAAGGACAGAAAATGGTATGGACCTAACAGAAGCAGAAGATATTATTAAGAAGAAGTGGCAAGAATACACAGAAGAACTATACAAAAAAAGATCTTCATGACCCAGATAACCATGATGGTGTGATCGCTCACCTACAGCCAGACATCCTGGAAAGCAAAGTCAAGTGGGCCTTAGGAAGCATCACTACAAACAAAGCTAGTGGAAGTGATGGAGTTCCAGTTGAGCTATTTCAAATCCTAAAAGATGACACTGTGAAAGTGCTGCACTCAATATTCCAGCCAATCTGGAAAACTCAGCAGTGGCCACAGGACTGGAAAAGGTCAATTTTCATTCCAATCCCAAAGAAAGGCAATGCCAAAGAATGTTCAAACTATTGCACAATTGTACTCATCTCACACGCTAGTAAAGTAATGCTCAAAATTCTCCAAGTCAGGCTTCAACAGTATACGAACCGTGAACTTCCAGATGTTCAAGCTGGATTTAGAAAAGGCAGAGGACCAAAGGCAGAGATCATATTGCCAGCATCTGTTGGATCAAAAGCAAGAGAGTTACAGAAAAACACCTACTTCTGCTTTATTGACTACACCAAAGCCTTTGACTGTGTGGATCACAAGAAGCTGGAAAATTCTTAAAGAGATGGGAATACCAGACCACCTGGCCTACCTCCTGAGAAATCTGTATGCAGGTCAAGAAGCATCAGTTAGAACTGGACATGGAACAATAGACTGGTTCCAAACAGGTAAAGGAGTACATCAAGGCTGTATACTGTCACCCTGCTTATTTAATTTATATGCAGAGTACATCATGAGAAATGCTGGACTGGATGAAGCACAAGTTGGAACCAAGATTGTTGGCAGAAATATCAATAACCTCAGATATGCAGACCACCACATATGACAGACACTTAATGACACCACACTTACAGCAGAAAGCAAAGAACTAATGAGCCTCTTGATGAAAGTGAAAGAGAAGAGTGAAAAAGTTGGCTTAAAACTCAACATTCAGAAAACTAAGATCATGGCATCTGGTCCCATCACTTCATGGCAAACAGATGGGGAAACAGTGGGAACAATGACAGACTTTATTTTTTGGGGCTCCAAAATCACTGCAGATGGGTGACTGCGGCCATGAAATTAAAAGACGCTTGCTCCTTGGAAGAAAAGCTATGATCAACCTAGACAGTGCATTACAAAGCAGAGACAAAGCCAACAAAGGTCCATCTAGTCAAAACTATGGTTTTTCCAGGAGCCATGTATGGATGTGAGAGTTGGACTATGAAGAAACTTGAGTGCTGAAGAATTGATGGTTTTGAACTGTGGTGTTGGAGAAGACTCTTGAGAGTCCCCTGGACAGCAAGGAGATCCAACTAGTCCATCCAAAAGGAAATCAGTCCTGAATATCCTTTGGAAGGACTAATGCTGAAGCTGAAACTCCAAAACTTTGGTTACCTGATGTGAAGAACTGACTCATTGGAAAAGACCCTGATGCTGGGAAAGATTGAAGGTGAGAGGAGAAGAGGACAACAGAGGATGAGATGGTTGGATGGCATCACCAACTCGATGGACATGATTTTGAGTAAGCTCCAGGAGTTGGTGGTGGACAGGGAAGCCTGGTGTGCTGCAGTCCATGGGGTCTCGAAGAGTTGAACATGACTAAGCGACTGAACTGAACTGAAGTAAGGAATGCAGAAGTAATTAACGGGGAAGAGACAGTGCTGGTTAATTCCAGTGCAGTTTGAGGTTCACACCAAATAAACACATAAAGCTACATGATTTGAAATCTCATAATGCCATAATAAGCTCAACTTCCTATTCAAAACACCGTCCTGTTCTAAAGCACTCAAAGCTCAGCTCTAAAATAATCATATTAAACTTTTACTTGTGCTGAGATCAAGAATCTGTGCTATTTTATGTACTGCTCTCCAAGTAAATTACCACTGTTTACTAATATAAATAAGAAACAAAAGGAGAAAACTTAAAAGACACAAAACCCAAAACATACACACATGAAATAATCTTTAGTGATTAGTGTTCTCTTCATCTTTTGAACTGCTGTAGTACTGTATATTGGAGAAGGCAATGGCACCCCACTCCAGTGTTCTTGCCTGGAGAATCCCAGGGACGGGGGAGCCTGGTGGGCTGCCGTCTATGGGGTCGCACAGAGTCGGACACGACTGAAGTGACTTAGCAGCAGCAGCAGCAGCACTGTATATACACCATATACTCTAGCGTATCACAGCTGCCTTATTTGTTATTTGCTTTCTTGGTATACTTAAGTTTCTTAACAAAATTTAAGCTCTGAGGACATGGCTATTTTATATATAATATATTATTACATTAAATTATTTAATGATAATAAATTATATTGTTATAAATTATATTATAAATGTATTATAATAATATAAACATATATATATTTTATATTTCCTCCACGTTCAGCTTAGTGCCCAATAACTACTCAAGAAATGCTGATTCTCATCCATTGAGAACTCAATTCAATTTATTCAAGAGTTTTTCCAAGAACCCACCACCAGTGGTGTACTAAGATGACCTTACATGCTACTTGACAGAAAATAAAAACCCAGATAAGAATTGCTTCTCTTCTTCCTACCTCCAACTCTGTGAACTAATTACAAGCATATACATTTATTTTTTGTTCCCTCCTGAAATTACAGTAGATTTGGCACATATGAAGCAAACAATAAATTATACAGTACTAAAGTGATCCATGGTAGCTGCTAAACTGTCCAATTCAAGAACTAAGAAATCATGAAGGACTGGTTATGATATTGTTCTAACAACAAAATCCAAAAACAAGACTTCAAAATAATATTTTGTTAAATTTTTTTAACTTTATAGCTTTCACTTTTATATCTAATATTGGAATACCAATATTCAGATGTCAAATTATAATCTAAGACTAATAAAAAATAACTCAATATCAAAATGTTTAATTTCAACCATAACTTACAGAAAATGTAATTTTCAGTTAGAAAAAAATGTTCTTGACCAGAAGATACCCAACAGAAACACCAGCTCTTTTTTCATACTAAAGGTTTATATTTTTAATACTCAGAGTATGCCTCAAATTCAGATAAGCCATACTTCAAGTGCTCAATAGCTACAACATGGCTAGTAGTTATCCTAATTGGATAGTATTCACACATACATACACCCTTTTATTAAATTCTTACCAGTCCTCTTACACACATACATGTAATATAAAAATTTACAATTTTTAGATTTTTACTACAAATTATATACAAAAATACTAGAGTCTTCACTATTAATAGGATCCATAGGGATAAAGGCTTCTGTAGAGTAAGTATGATTCTTTAAATAAAAAAAATCTTTTGAAATCTTTGCTATTAAATAGGACTGAAAAAAAAAAATAGCATTGAAAATTTATACTGATTCACTTCCACAAAAGAAGAGACTTAAGTCTATACACCTGAAGCAAAAGATCTTAATTTTTACATACCTTTTAACTATCTCAAAGATGTACAGAAAATTACACTATTGACTGGCTCTAGGTTAAAGTCTATACACCTTAGGTTTAAAGATTAACCTAAAGTTAAAAGATAGTTTATGTGGAATTTAATTTCCAAAAGTTTTTTCCTTTTTTCTCCACAATTATCATCTAAGTTCCATGTTACTTACCCATAGCCACAGATCATATATTGGAAACTTGTGCTAGTAACTCTGTGTTTAGAAACAGCTCCCAGTCTCACAGTATAAAGAACCACACTTGACAACTGTTTCTAACACAGGTGGGAACTACCACAGCTTTTTTCCAACTACTAAAAAAAAATACACGAAAAAACTAAAATCAAGACAGAAATTTATCTTAAGTGCATTTTAACTTAAATATTTTACTTGAAAAATTTACTTAACTATTTTAAGGGAGAGAGTCCAGAAGCAAAGTTACAAAAACTGCTTTTTAAAAGTTTGACTTGCAATAATCAGATATTTTTAATTGTATCTTATATATAGTTACAAACTCTAAAAAATCTAGTATTAAGAATACTGTTCAATGCTTTCATTAATACATTCAGGTATTACTTATGCACATACATGCATATAATTCTGCTGAATTTTCACAATATGAACTACAGGGATTATCTAAGACTGGTCAAAGAAAATATGTTTGACCATATCTTTGATATTATAAAGAGAACTACTGAAAATCTGAACAAGCCTTCATTTCATCGGGCTTCCCTGGTGGCTCAGATGGTAAAGTGTCTGACTGCAATGCGGGAGACCAGGGTTCAATCCCTGGGTCGGGAATATCCCCTGGAGGAAGAAATGGCAACCCACTCCAATACTCTTGCCTGGAGAATTCTATGGACAGAGGAGCCTGGTGGGCTACAGTCCATGGGGTCACAAAGAGTCGGACACAACTGAGCGACTACACTTCACTTCACTTCTTCATTTCATCAGAAGAAATTTAAACCACTTTATTGTATGCCATCTTACATAAAGTGTGTTCAACAAGTATTTGGAGAATGAATGAATGAATGTGCCATGCACTGTGTGAGGTACTGGTAAAACAGAGCAACCAAATAGAATCTTGTACTTGCCCTCCAACAGCTTAGAAGAGACATAAATAACCAAGCAGGCAATAATAGTACAGTATGTCACATGCTGTAATAGGAATAAGCAGAAGGCACTATGAGAATACGGAGAAGGAAATGGCAACCTACTCCAGTATTCTTGCCTAGAATCCCATGGACAGAGGCTGACCCTTGTGGGCTACAGTCTGGGGTCACAAAGAGTCAGACATGACTTAAAGAGTCTGAGTACAAACATACTATGGAACACACAAGAGCATCTAATTCAATCTTAGATGATGTTAAGAGTATGTTGTTGGGATATTAGTTGAAGGTTTCTTGAAGAAAGTCTAAGGTGAGATGGTATCTACTGGGAGTTAGTTAATCAGAAAGAAGTGTGTGTGAAGACTGAAGGTGCTCACCTCCAGCCATCTCAAGGAACTGCAAGTTGCTCCATATTGCGGTATCCATATTAGGTGCCAGATTATGAAGGGTGCCACAAACACTTTATTTAGATTTTATCTGGAAGGCCAAGGATAGCTACTAAACAGGTTTTAAATAGAACAGTGAGATGTTCTGATTTGTGTTTTAGGGAAATTACCTGAATGTATAGACACTTGGAAATGGATAGCACTAGTGGTAAGTGGTCAATTAGGAAGCTACAATGGAGTAATACAATGGAGAGATGAACATAGCTTGAACTATGGTAATAAATATCAAAGAACTGAATACATTTGGGATATAGTCACAAAATCATAAACTTTGGTGACTGAATGGATATAGGTGGGACGGAGAAGAGGTTGGCACCATGAATCATACTGATTTGGGCAATCCAATGGATGGTGGTGCTATGTACTAATAAGGAAGAAACCTTTGTAGGTGAGACACGGATCAAGGTGGGAGATGACTTCAGGTTTGGGTTTTGAAGTACTCGTAAGACAATCAAGTGGAGACTCTCAACAAAGCTAAATATATTGATTTTAGGCTCCAGTGAGTGATTTGGGCTGGAGATAAAGAATCAGGGAATTCTGTCACTCTGAAAATACACTACAGTAGGAGTTCAGAGTCAAAAGTGTAGATTAGCTGTCATTATTTATATATGGTACAATACTAATTTTCATGGCAGATATGTCATCCAACTCTTTGAGCATTAGCCATATAAGTGGACAGTTATCTACGTCAAAATTATCGTTCAGTTCAGTTCGGTTGCTCAGTCGTGTCCGACTCTTTGAGACCCCATGGACTGCAGCACGCCAGGCTTCCCTGTCCATCACCAACTCCTGGAGCTTACTCAAACTCATGTCCATTGAGTCGGTAATTCCATCCAACCATCTCATCCTCTGTTGTCCCCTTCTCCTCCTGCCTTCAATCTTTCCAGCATCAGGGTCTTTCCAAATGAGTCAGTTCTTTGCATCAGGTGGCCAAAGTATTGGAGTTTCTCAGCTTCACCATCAGTCCTTCCAAAGAATACTCAGGACTGATTTCCTTTAAATGGACTGGTTCGATCTCCTTGCTGTCCAGGGGACTCTCCAGAGTCTTCTACAACACCATGGTTCAAAAGCATCAACTCTTCGGCACTCAGCTTTCTTTATAGTCCAACTCTCAAATCCATACATGACCACTCGAAAAACCAAAGCTTTGAGACGGACCTTTGTTGGCAAAGTAATGTCTCTGCTTTTTAATATGCTGTCTAGGTTGGTCATAACTTTTCTTTCATTACTGTATATATTAAAAAAAAAATCTGTGGGTCCCAGAATTGACAAGAATTCGTAACTCTAGCTTGATAAAAAAATAAAAGAAAGTCAACTGACAACTAATTCAAGGATTAATATCCTTTGGGAATAGCTTAGCTTTCTTTTCATTCTTTTCTGTTACAAATCACATTTTGTTCTCCTAAGGCATTTTCTCCCTTCGCTTGCAGGAAAGTAGTAGTATAGAACAGCCTCACCCACAATTGGAACATTTGAAATTCCTTCTATTCTCATATTTTACCTCCAGTTTTGCATTTTCAGTATTTCCTAAAGTGACAAAATTCACAAAACACATTCTTTTCTATTTTATCAAACAAGAAAAACTATTTTTAACATTCATAAATTTTAAGTATTTTTAAAATTCAAGGAAAACTGTAGCATTACATCCAAAGTAGGAGCTGATATGTCTGGAGTATCAAGTGCATCATTAATTCAAGATCAGAATGATCATGGTTCCAAATCAGTAAGACAAACCTAATTCTAGGCTAACTTAGGATTCATCAGATCAGATCAGATCAGTCGCTCAGTTGTGTCCGACTCTTTGCGACCCCGTGAATCGCAGCACGCCAGGCCTCCCTTCCATCACCAACTCCTGAAGTTCACTGAGACTCACATCCATCGAGTCAGTGATGCCATCCAGCCATCTCATCCTCTGTCGTCCCCTTCTCCTCCTGCCCCCAATCCCTCCCAGCATCAGTCTTTTCCAATGAGTCAACTCTTCACATGAGGTGGCCAAAGTACTGGAGTTTCAGCTTTAGCATCATTCCTTCCAAAGAAATCCCAGGGCTGATCTCCTTCAGAATGGACTGGTTGGATCTCCTTGCAGTCCAAGGGACTCTCAAGAGTCTTCTCCAACACCACACTTCAAAAGCATCAATTCTTCGGCGCTCAGCCTTCTTCACAGTCCAACTCTCACATCCATACATGACCACAGGAAAAACCATAGCCTTGACTAGACGAACCTTTGTTGGCCACGTAATGTCTCTGCTTTTGAATATGCTATCTAGGTTGGTCATAATTTTCCTTCCAAGGAGTAAGCGTCTTTTAATTTCATGGCTGTAGTCACCATCTGTAGTGATTTTGGAGCCCAGAAAAATAAAGTCTGACACTGTTTCCACTGTTTCCCCATCTATTTCCCATGAAGTGGTGGGACCGGATGCCATGATCTTTGTTTTCTGAATGTTGAGCTTTAAGCCAATTTTTTCACTCTCCACTTTCACTTTCATCAAGAGGCTTTTGAGTTCCTCTTCACTTTCTGCCATAAGGGTGGTGTCATCTGCATATCTGAGGTTACTGATATTTCTCCCAGCAATCTTGATTCCAGCTTGTGTTTCCTCCAGTCCAGCGTTTCTCATGATGTACTCTGCATATAAATTAAATAAACAGGCTGACAATATACAGCCTTGACGAATTCCTTTTCCTATTTGGAACCAGTCTGTTGTTCCATGTCCAGTTCTAACTGTTGCTTCCTGACCTGCATACAAATTTCTCAAGAGGCAGATCAGGTGTTCTGGTATTCCCATCTCTTTCAGAATTTTCCACAGTTTATTGTGATCCACACAGTCAAAGGCTTTGGCATAGTCAATAAAGCAGAAATAGATGAGTATAAGTCACTAATTAAAAATTGCTCATTTTCATCTACTTGCCAGTCACGATGAATATAAAAATCTGCCATTAAGGGAACTGATATAGTAGGAAGGCTAGACATGTAAACAAATAACTGAAGCACTACAGTAAGAGCCATACTAAAAGTATACATGAGGTATTAGAAAAGTATAAATAGGACACACCATACACACCCAGCTTAAAAGCAAACAATTTATCCTGTCCCTAGTTTTACTTTTACAGGAAATGTGACAATTTTAGAAATGCCTTTTATTAGTTTTATAGAAGAGGACTAGTGTGAAGACCAGGAAGAGTAAAGTATGAAGATCAAAATGAGAATAAGGCTATTAAATTCTTATCTGTTGTTGTTCAGTCGTGTCCAACTCCGCAACTCCATGGACTACAGCATGCCAGGCTCCCCTGTCCTTTAACTATCTCCCAGAATTTGTTCAGATTCATGTCCATTGAGTCGGTGATGCCACCCAATTGTCTCATTCTCTGTTGCCCCCTTCTCCTTTTGTCTTTAATCTTTCCCAGCATCAAGTCTTTTTTCCAGTGAGTTGGCTCTTTGCATCAGTTGGCCAAAGTATTAGAGCTTCAGCATCAGTACTTCTAATGATGACTCAGGGTTGATTTCCTTTAGGGTTGACTGGTTTGATCTCTCTGCTGTCCAAGGGACTCTCAAGTGTTTTCTCCAGCACCACAATTCCAACGCATCAATTCTTTGGCACTCAGGTTTCGTTATGGTCCAACTCTCACATCTGTACATGACTACTGGAAAAACCATAGCCTTGACTATATGGACCTTGTCGGCAAAGGTATGGCTCTGGTTTTTAATATGCTAAGTTTGTCACAGCTTTCCTTCCAAGGGGCAAATGTTTTTTAATTTCATGGCTGCAGTCACCCTCTGCAGTGATTTTAGAGCCCAAGAAAACAAAATCTGTCAACTGTTTCCACCCCCGCCCGTTGCCATGATGTGATGGGACCAAGATGCCATAATTATAGTTTTTTGAATGTTGAGTTTAAGCCAGCTTTTTCACTCTCCTCTTTCACCTTCATCAAGAGGCTCTTTAGTTCCTCTTCACTTTCTGCCATTAGAGTGATCCCCTTCATGGATCACAACCTTGTCATTCACGGAGGAGGAGCTTGTGTAACTCAATGAAACTATGAGCCATGATGTATAGGGCCACCCAAGATGGATGGGTCATAGATAAGAGTTCAGAAAAAACACGGTCCACTGGAGGAGAGAATGGCAAACCACTCCAGTATTCTTGCTGCGAGAACCCCATAAACCGTATGAAAAGGAAAAAAGATATGACACCAGAAGATTATATTCTTATAAGCACTAAATGCTTAATCTTTGCTGTAAATTCACACAGCAAACTAAATTGAAAGAAAGAAAATGGATGAGAGACTGAGCATCATCAGTTCTCTTTCAGTTCTATAGTTAGACCACAATCCTGAGACTGCGTGATTTTAAGCAAATGTTTTACAGATCAAAGATCAGCTAATAGGAAAGGTATCACTAGTGGGCATCTGAGGCCCAATAAGGGTTCTGTGAAGTGTTTGAGATAAGTAGTAGCAAAATAATTTTTAGCTTAGTGGACTCCAAGTACAATGTTCTTTATTGTCACAAAAAGTAATGTGGATTTCTCAAAAAAGGTTATCATATAATCTATACAGATGATAATGATAATAATGATGATAGTAAATGGAATAATAATAGTACTACTATAAACTGGTATATCCAGCACTGAAAACTTCCATGTGCAGACACTATTTCAATTGTTTTATATATGAATTAACTCACTGAATCCTTTATCAACTCCATGAAGAACATATTCCTATTTTACAAATGAGAAAACTAGGCACACAGTGGTTAAACATCTTGACCAAGGCCACAAAGTATTAAGTAGCAGAGGCAGAATGTGAACTCAGTCTAGCTCCAGAGCCCAATGCTATTAACCACTGTGCTATCTAAATACAAGTTATCACTAGGAGTATATTACTATATAAGAGTACCATGAAATGGAACATATATACTCCTGGAAATGTAAAGAATTAAAAAATAATAATAGTTTTTCATGTCTTACTTTATTCAAAGAATCAAGTTACCACTTTATAAAATCACAACATATACATCAGACCTCTTTATTTTCATAATCAGCAACTCAGATCTTTCTGTATTATGTCAATAACATTTTGATATTTCACATATTTGATGATATAGTACAATATTTAAGGAACAGGCTCTGGAAAGATTGTCTAGCTTCTTTGTTAGAATACTGCCTTAGTAGCTGTGCAATCTTGGACAAGTTCCTTAACCTGCCTGATTTTCAGTGCATCTATAAAACGGAGATGATAATGGTGACTACCTCGTGGAGATTAATTCTCAACAGTCCTTGGGAGAGAGAACATTTCAACATTAGTTATTATTGTAATTGAAATGAGATGCTAAAAGCTAGCAAGGTGTGCTCAAAATGCATTTCAAATTCTAGCTAAAGGCCTTTATTATATTATCTGATTCAATGTTCAAAAAGCCCTCTGAAATGTAGAAATAATTCTTATCACAAAATAATTCTCATGGTAAGTGTTTAGAATAGTTCATGACCAGCAGAAAATACAAGGTGAAATCCACAAACAACAAGGACTGACCACTGACAAAAATGAATAATGCCATTTCATTTTAGGAGTGTATATTATTCTAATGATCCTGTCATAAATTTAAAGTATGTGTAACATTCATTTTTTTCCCAATTATAAAAATGTTTACAATTGCCAAGATATGGAAGCAACTTAAGTGTCAATCAACATATAAATGGATACAGAAGATATGGTAGGGACTTCTCTGGTGGTCTGATGGTTAAGAATCCACCTGCCAATGCAGAGGACATGGTTTGATCCCTGGTCCAGAAAGATCCCACATGCTATGGAGCAACTAAGCTTGCAAACTGCAACTACTGAGCCCCATAAACCTAGTGCTCCTGCTCTGCAATGAGAAGGTCGCACACCACAGCTAAGAGCAGCCCCCACTTGCTGCATCAAGAGAAAGCCCATGCACAGCAACAAAGACATGGTGTATTCATCAATCAATCAATCAATCTTAAAAAAGCAAAGAGAATATATGGTACACACACACAGAATGAACTTTTGCCCTGTAACAACATGGATGGACTTGGAGGATATTATGCTAAGTGAAATGAGTCAGAAAGAAAAATACTATGTGATATCACATGTGTGGAAGCTAAAGATTAAACTACTGAATATAATAAAAAGAAAAACAGGGATATAGAGAATAAACTAGTAGTTACTAGTGGAGAGGCAAGTAAGGCTAGGGGTTTAAGAGGTACAAATTACTATGTACAAAATAAGCTATAAGAATACACAGTACAACACAGGGAATATAGCCAGTATTTTATAATAACTATAAATGGAATATAACCTTTAAAAATTGTGCAACACTATGTTGTACACCTGAAACTTATATAGCATTGTATATCAACTATATCTTAATTTTAAAAAAGTTCACTTAGAAAATGTGAATACAGAAAAACACAAAAGAAGAAGTTACAAAATTTCTTTCTGAAACATGCTTTCTAGTGCCTACAGAATAAAAATGGTCCATAATTTATGTAATCAGCCCCTTGTTAAATTTATTTAACCAGTTTCCTTTTTCTCTTGGTCATATTTGTAAACTGCTTCAGTCATGACAAAAATTTACCTTTTCATGAAAAATATTATTTGTGACATAGTTTTGTCATTTAGAGTCAAATAAGATGACTTACCAAACTAGGAAGTAATAATAGTTATCAGTTAAATAATTAGGCTGGATGAAGCACAGGCTGGAATCAAGACTGCCGGGAGAAATATCAATAACCTCAGATACACCAATGACACACCCCTTATGGCAGAAAGTGAAGAGGAATTCAAAAGCCTCTTGATGAAAGTGAAAGTGGAGAGTGAAAAAACTGGCTTAAAGCTCAACATTCAGAAAACTAAGATCATGGCATCTGGTCCCATCACTTCATGGGAAATAGATGGGGAAACAGTGGAAACAGTGTCAAGACTTTATTTTTTGGGCTCCAAAATCACTGCAGATGGTGACTGTAGCCATGAAATTAAAAGATGCTTTGCTCCTTGGAAGAAAAGCTATGATCAACCTAGACAGCATATTAAAAAGCAGAGACATTACTTTGCCAACAAAGTTCCATCTAGTCAAAGCTCTAGTTTTTCCAGGAGTCATGTATGGATGAGAGTTGGACTATAAAGAAAGCTGAGCACCGAAGAAGTGATGCTTTTGAACTGTGATGTTGGTGAAGATTCTTTAGAGAGTCCCTTGGACTGCAAGGAGCTCAAAACAGTCCATCCTAAAGGAAATCAGTCCTGAATATTCATTGGAAGGACTGATGCTGAAGCTGAAACTCCAATACTTTGGCCACCTGATGTGAAGAACTGACTCATTTGAAAAGACCCTGATGCTGGAAAGATTGAAGGCAGGAGGAGAAGGGGACAACAGAGGATGAGATGGTTGGATGGAATTACCGACTCAATGGACATGAGTTTGAGTAAGCTCCAGGAGTTGGTGATGGACAGGGAAGCCTGGCGTGCTGCAGTCCATGGGGTCTCAAAGAGTCAAACACGACTGAGCGACTGAACTGAACTCATTACGAAGCAGGCCTGTAATCAAGAAACATTATCTCACTGCATCATTATTACCACCCTATAAGGTTGATAGTATTATTCTCATTTTAGAAATGTAGAAACTGAGTTTTAGAGAGTAACTTTCTAGAAGTCAAACAGCCAGTAAGTGCATGGCTGGGATTTGATTCAGTCACCCAGTCTTATCTTCTGTTCCATGCTGCCTTCCAAAAACAAAATCAACAATACAACCAACATTAGCCGAACAACAAGAAGATGAAGCTAACGCTTTATCAATATGCCAGGCACTGTGATCATTATTTTACATTAGGTATTCTCTATATTCATGTAAAGGAGGCCTATTAATTATTAGTCCAACTTGCCGACTGTTCTCAGAATGACCCTGAGATGTTCCAGTTGACCCTGAACATATGGGATTAGGGGCACTGATCTTCCTTGCATTTGAAAACCCACCTATAACTTACAGTTGGCCCTCCACATTGGCAGTTCCTGATCCATAGATTCAACCAACTGCAGATTGTGTAGAACTGCAGCATTTACTATCGGGAAAAAAAAACAACCCATGGATAAGTGGACACATGCAGTTCAAACCTGTTTAAGGGTCAAAAGTATGTTTATATCTTCGCGCCTTTATTCACTGTGGTCTTCTTGCTTATAATATTATCTCTTTTCTACTTACATAAGGTTATACTACAAGGTTCTGTCAAGTCTCACATTCTATATAAAGCTTTCCCATCATGGATGGATTGCTTTCTGATTGCAACTCATAAAAAGTCAAATCACGTATACAGTACTAGTTGTATGAGTTCAGACAAGCCAATTTACCTTTCTCTTTACCTCAGTTTTCTGCCTGCAAATGAAAGGGATGGACTAGACCAGCCCGAATCTTGTGGTGGTGGTGGTGTTAAAGCACCTTGCTGAGCTCTACCCCCAGTGTTTCCGAATCAGACAAAGGGGAGAGGGAGCGAGGATTTAAATTGCTAACAAATTCCGAGGGATGCTGCTGCTGCTGGGCAAGGGATGACACTGAGAATTACTGGGACCAAACAAAACCCGTTGAATTCCAAGGTAAAGAGTTTGGTCTTTTTTCTGTTAAGAAATCATGGAAAGTTTTCAATTAGTGTTGTAGCATTTATTACACCTTTTGTTAAGAGGTGGTTTAGGCAGCAATAGGGCACAATAAAAAGGCTCCGTCAATGCCAACAAATCAGAAAGCCCTGGATTAGAGAGGTGGTAGTTAGAACAGAAAGGAACAAAAAAGCCTCAAAACATATGGCTCAGTCACTCTTCTCTACTAATGTTTTTGCCATTATCCACTGGAAAGTTACATGTATACGTACTAGTATTAGCTATAAAACACAACACAAAATCAGGAATCACTTTCTGATATAGCAAAATGACTATAATGTAATTGTTAGGAATCTAACATTGCTTTATAATAATAAGAATTCAAGTTACAGTATAACATTATATTCTAAGAATATATTACTATTTCAATTCCAAACTTTAACAAAAACAGAGGGGAAAATGACAGTATAGGTTGATTAATTTTATCTCTAAACTCCTTAGTATTAATAGTAAGGAAATAAAAAGATACAAATCCTTATAATAAAGAGAACCGATAAATCCATCAATACACGAGATTTCAATGGGTTTCTTGAAGACAAAAATATAAAGGAATATTAAGTAGTGAAGCAAAGTAGAGGAAGCTGCCCAGTAAAGCACGTTAGAGGCTACAACAGAAGAGGGAGCTGTCAACTTCTTTCAAAATCTCAGAGAAGTTTTGAATTCTGAAAATGCAAGTACAAAACAAAGGCCAACAGTGATAAGTAGATCTGAAAACAATGGCATTCACTGCAGATCAATAAAAGGAAGTCTCATCAAAATACTAAATAAGGATGAAGGCAGAGTAAAGAAATTTTCAGATATACAGACTTACAAATTTTCTCCTATAATAGAAAATTACTTGAGGACATATTTCAACAAAAGTAGTGAGTAAACCCCAAAGGGGTAAGATTTAAGATGCAGTAGTTAATGAAATCATCACAGAAAAGCAACAATGGGAAGATATTCTAAGGTAAAAGGGGTGAAGGAGGCCCAAAGAAACTTGGTATAGATTGAACCAGGGCTCCAAAGAGCTGCAGGTAAGAAATTTCCTGGAAATTAATAGGTTAGATAGTAGGGAGCTTAGAAAAACTTGAGGACATGATAAAGCCAACAGGTGAAATACAAAAAAGAATCCATCAGAAGTTGGGAATGATTTCTTCTGAGCAGAGTAAAAATATATCAGGTAGTAGAAAAAGAAAACAGAATCTATCATGTACTTGGCTAAACAGAGAAGATATTCCTATAAGAAGATGAACACTATTGTTATTTTTCAACTTCTAGAATCAACCTACATACACATCAATAATGCTCTATTAACAATGTGGTAAATGTTACCAACCTTGATAATGAAAATGGAGAGCCATCAACATTCTCATCTTACAAGAGTCTACGGACTCATAGTAAGGAAAATAAAATTAAGCTTTAGCCATGAGTGCTCAGTCAAGTTTGACTCTTTGCGACCCCATGGACTGTAGCCCACCAGGTTCTCTGTCCATGGGATTTTACAGGCAAGAATACTAGAGCAGGTTTCCATTTCCTTCTCCAAGGGATCTTCTGGACCCAGAGATGGAACCTGCATCTCTTGCATCTCCTGAATTGGCAGGCACAGAGTCTCTACCACTGTGCCACCTGGGGAGCTCCAAAATTAAGTCTTAAGTATGTTGTTTAAAGTTATACTGGGATGAGGTGGGTAGAGGGAATGCTGTAAGTAAACTACCATAGCAGAAATCAACAGGCAATGTTTAATTTGATAAAGATGAAGTAGGATAAGCTTTAGGCAGCCAAAATAAACCTCATGCTATTTATGCACAGAAATTTATCCACTTGACTTAAAGTTCACTGCTCAGGATACATCGATCTTTATTCAGCACACAATTCTCTTAATTATATTTCCTAGTCTTCATACCTAATTTGCAGGTAGAATTTACCTGAAGATTACAAAATTAGTACACAAATCATCCCAGTCAACAAAGAACATGCCATTTGTTTGGAGAGAAAAGACAAAAGTGGCAATTAATGAGCAAAACAGTGTGTGTATATCTCGATGTACCAGAGTACAACCATATCACATGACACAATTAGAGAATATAAATATAAAATAAGATGTTATTTCTGGGGAATTCCCTGGTGGTCCAGTAGTTAGGACTCCGATCTTCCACTACAGGGTGCCGGGTTTAATCCCTGGTTGGGGAACTAAGATCCTGCAAGCTGCACAGCACAGCAAAGTGGGGCAGGGCGGGGATAAGATGTTATCTCTGCAGGCAAATAATTTACCTAAAGGAAAAGCAATAAAAATAGAAATAAATGTAGTTCAGAATCATAGGGGAAGATTTAATAGCGTAAACAGAGGTTAGGCTTGAGAATAAGATATGGGCAAGCAATGAAACAAAAAACACAGTATTCAGAAAGAAAAAGGGATACTAAAAACACAAACAACGCTAAAGTAAATAGTCTAGTGAAACTGTATTACTCAGGAGCTTTCATGGGAAGACACGGAACTGAGAGAAGGAAATCTTCAGGAAGTCAGAGGCATGGAATGAAAATGCAAGTGGCAGAGTTAAGAGTATGGAAATGTGTTTAAGACAAGCCTACTTCTTAACACCAAAATTACAAGATAACTTTGGCAGCTGGAAATATAGTAACTGTAAGGCAGCTCCAGCAGATTAAAAAACAAAACAAAACAAAACAAACTCTCCTTTATTTTTGTGCTGTATTTGGGTGAAAGAAAAAACAAATTCAAATTACAAGTTTTACTGAAGTATCAATAGATGAAATATCACACTAAAGAACAGCAGATGGCGCCAAAACATTATTTTTTCCACAATTTCCTTCCTTCAGTCAGTCACATAAATGATTAACTGAAATAAAAAACTCTTCATACTAGAACTGAAGAGTTAAAAAGAAATTTACAAATTATCCAAGTTTTCATGTGGTATACTCACATACTGATTATTAGTAACGATGTCCTAGAGAAAAACACAAGGCTGGATCAAATACAAAAACCTGAATCAACTGTAAATACTTTCACCTTTATGAAAAATTAAATTATACTTCTTACAAATGAGTTTCTAGTCCAGAAAAAGTACTGATACCTACAAAACTGAAAGGATTCATAGTAACATTTTCATAATAAACTCTTAATTGTAGTAACCGAACTGACCAGCAATATGGGTAATTTAAAGCTACCCTTCACAGAAATGGATCTCTTTTCTAAGATGTTTAAGACGGAGCACTACCACAATAAAATACACTCACTGATCTCAAGATTACCTGGAGTTCAAAATATTAAAATGTAAAAACACAAAATAAGCAGGGGATTTGGGAAACAACTGTGTCAATACCAATGCTTCACTTTTATGATGCATGAATTACATTTAAGATTAAACTAGTTTGCACTGACTAGCGTGGGGAGAGAGGGAGGCAATATCTGCTGGATGAGTTACACAGAAAAAAATGGTACATTTTCACAAATTCATAAATGGATGAGACTTTACCCTTGCATACAAACAGCTAAAGCTTTACTGCGTCCTTCTTATCCGGAGCTACTTTTTCAGGATATCTGAAGATTTTACAAATCCTTCAAACACCAAAATTAAAAAAAAATTTTTTAATCACTTCGATTGAAAATATTTCTAAAGTATATTACCTTATTTTGCTTTTAAGAGAGTATCTTAAAATAATGTAACACTTTCTTGGTTTTTATAAGATAACCATTAGGATCATGAAGTAACTCCACTGCTTTGTAATACAACAAGACCCTGGTCACTCACTTATCAGTACAAAGCAATTTTTTTTCTTCTAGTTTTACTGGGTTATAATTAATATACAGCACTATATACATTTAAGGTATAGAGCATAATGATCTGACTTAAATACATCATGAAATGGCTACCCTAGTAAGTTTAGTAAACATCCAACATCTCATAGACGCAAAATAAAAGAAAAAAATTTTTTTCCTTGTCATCAGAATGCTCAGGATTTACTCTTAATAACTTTCATAAATAATGTACAGAAGTGTTAACAAATAAATCATGTTATACATTAAATCTCTAGTACTTACTTATCTAAAAGTGGAAGTTTATACCTTTTGACCACCTTCATCCTATCCCCCTATTCTTAATCCTTGCTTCTGATAATCACAAATCTGGTATCTTTTTCTGTGAGTGTTTTTTAATGTATAGTTGACCTATAAAACTATGTTACTGAGCAACATGCATACACACACACACACAATATGTTAGTTCCTGGTGTACAACTAATGATTCAGTATTTCTATGTATTACCAAATTACCACCACAACCCTATTTTTATATTATCCTAAACTGCTGGGTTTCTTGTGTTATTCCTGCAGTTTATAAATTTTTTCTTCTTTTCTTGCTGTAAGGTTGTTAGATGTCATTTCTTTTGGCTGTTTCTAAGACTACAGACTCCTCTTTCCTCTGATAAAACAAAGAAATAGCTTGCTAAACGTATTTGTTTTAAATGTAAGGGTGTGTGCTTAGCCACTCAGTCATTTGCTCGTGTGAGACTCTTTTGAGACCCCATGGGACTGTGGCCCTCCAGGCTCCTCTGTCCATGGAATTCTCCAGGCAAAAATACTGGAGTGGGTTGTCATTTCCTTCTCCAGGGGATCTTCCCAACCCAGAGATTGAACCTGTGTCTCCTGTGTTTTCCACACTGCAGGTGCATTCTTCACCTGCTGAGCCACTGTGACCCCAAAAGTGAGGGTAAACAGTCACTATTATAGGAACTGAGAAGACTTTTCCACGAATAAAGTGCATGGGCTTTATAACCATGTCATGCTGCTCCTAAGTCATCGTTGCTTCTGTTCCTTAGTGCTGTTTAAGATAAATGAGATTGCTGGACACCTTTTTTCCAAATAGTTAAAACACTTCTTTTTATCACTGTGTTCTGATTGGTTAACTCCTTTGCCAGACAGCACACAGCCAAAATATCTCTGACAACAGCCACTGTATTAAAAATTGGCTCTATTTCACATGATTGATAGATTTAAATGACAAATATGAATATGGTTTTCAATTCTTATCCTTAACAATTATTTTACCCTGGAGTCTTAACCAAGACTAATCAGAACATTAGCCTCTTCAGCAGAAATCAAGAAGGTAAGTTAAATCAAACTGTTCTTTGTTCCACTAGAAAATGGAGAAAAAGAATTAGTATCTTTTTTTCCTTCTCTATTATTTTTTGAACTGGCAAGTATAGCAATATTTGGATTTAGTTGTGCACTAAATCATCTGCAGACCTTGTAAAAACACATATCCACACTTTACTTATGATGTGGACACTGTAATTAACTTTGTAATATCCTTTCTACCACATATGAATATGGTTATTTATAGTAATTTTATACTCATCAAGGGTGAGGAGGCCTGAGCTAATATGAGAAAGAAGCAGCAGCTTGCTTTTTTGACTTCTGGGTAAAAGAGGTCCATTTCCCTTTTCTCCTAATAGATACTAACAAGGATAAATGTTACACTATTATCATAGGCAGCCATTCTATGTCCTTGAGGGGAACTAGACATGACAAGACCAAACATCTTGTCATGTAATATAAGTTTTCTTATTGTTTAAGCCAGTTTGAGTCAGATTTAAGTTCTTCACATTTAAAAGCATCTTGAATTTTGAAGATATTCACTGTTCCAGAAAGCCACTGGACTTGAAAAGTAATAATTTGAAATTCAAAAGGAATTTAACAAACCAGAATGATCTTTAGAATTGGGAAAAACAGGGAAAAATGAGAATCAAAACCCAGTCTATGGAGCAATCTCCTCATTATAAAAATGTATGTACAAATTTCAAAAGATGCACATACGTATAATTCTTACTTTGGATCCTCCTTTAACAGTAGCATAAGCATACTGATGTTATTTAATAACTATAACAAATATAAAATAATTAGTTTGAGACTTACATTAGCTTTGTTATTCCCTTTGCCTTCAAACATATTTCAATATAGGAAATAAAATCAAAATACTGTTGTTAAATTAGCTCAGTAAGAAACTGTCTCAACTTTAAAATACTGTAAATCTGCTGACACCAGAGGAAAGCTAATGAGTTAATTATTAAATATTTTTATTTACACATTTGTGTCAAGACTAATCACTACATAGCTGATTTTATAGACAATGTTCTGCTGTTAAGACTAATACAGAACCGAATTAAATGAAAATCTAATTTCCATAAATGTTCTTAAATAGCTCATTTACATGGCTCTGAAATAATACAGCTACAGAAAACTTAAGTAAAACCTATAATCAAATCATATGGGCATTCGTTTAATAAACTGTTCAAAACTAAGGATCTATAAACAGCTACTAATTTATGAAGTACTTAAGTAAAAGCTAAATTTTATTTCACAAGTTTTACACAATTTTCTGTATACCTATTATCTGGAGGTTATGGTACAAAAATACTTGAAGGTATTGGCTGACTTTGAAGAAATACAGCATCTTCTACTAGAGCATAGAGATAAACCTAAAGCTGGACTTATGATTTTACTAGGTGTTTTGAACAAATGAGAACCAATTTACATCAACATATTTGTTGAAATTTTTCATTTAAGAATGAAAAGTTGATAATTAGGTCATGCTTACAAAGGCATGTGACTGTGCTGATCTTCAGTTTATAAGACCACTACCACAACTAAGATGGCTAAACAGAATCCATCTTAAATAAATGTTCCTATTCATTAAATTAAAAAAAAAATTCTTAAGTACTGATACTACTTCATGAGAAATGACATAAAGATAGTGAGAGAGAGAGAAACTACCTTCGAAAAATTCATAAAGACTGTGACTGCATAAATATTTAAATAAGTACCCAGAATTAGTAAATCATTTATGTTATATATAAGCAATAGGGTCTTCTGTCAAGACGAGTAAAAGTTCTTATAAGAGGTTGGGTGAAACACTCATCTTCACTAGGGGAATGACATGCGTATCAATTAAGTGTTTTGACCCACTAGCAGTGGAAGTAAAAGAAGCAAAGCCTTAAAATATAATTCTACTTTTTAGATTCACAATTGAATCTACATATATTATTAATCACATTCTATTTGCAAATGAGACAAGAACGCATTTTTCTCATTTATTTTGTCAGTAATATTTTAAAGTAAAATATTAAGCTAACACTTTCAGACTTTTCTATGTACAAACAAAACACCTGGGTATTCTTTATTTAGAGCAATATTTTTCTAACCTGTAAATGGACACAAAAATCAATACAGTTTTCTGTTGTAGAAAATAATAGCACAGTGTGTGGTACATAATAATTGTTTGTTAAATACCTATGAATAAACAATTTGAAACAACTGATTACAACTGTGACAGTAATGTCCAACACTTCAAATCCATTCACCTCTTCTATGACAGACCCTAGATTTTTAGCCGAGCAGATGACCATCTAGAATACAGCCCGCATTTCTTACTGTCGAGCTGACCATCTGACTAAGTTTTGGCCGTTATGATATAAACAGAAGTGGCTTACATGACTTCTGGGATAGGTTCTAAAGGAAAGAAAAGAGGGTCCTTTTTTACTTTTCTGGTTCCTACTAGGTAGAATGTTGGAACAAGAGCAGATATTTTGAACCATAAAGTCACGTGTTTATGGACAGTGGAGTAATAAAACAGGAGCCCAGGTCCCTAATATGTTATGGTGGAGCCTTCACACTGACCTTAGAGGCTTACCTCTAGACTGTCACCACATCACAAAAAAATTACCTTCTATCTTTTAAACAACTATTACTTTGGGCTTCCTGTCATTCAGACAGGAATTATTTTAATAATAACACAAAGTAAAAACATTCTATACTTTTGAACAAGAATCTTAAATACATTTAAGACACATGTTCAAATTCCAGGCTCTGCAACAACATAATTTTGGGCAGATTACTTCACCTCACCAAGCCTGTCTCCACAACTGTAAAGTGGCAGAAAAATACCTACTTCTTACAATTATTGTGAGGATTATATAAAATGAAGAAGGGGAAAATGAAGGAGCAAGAGGAAAACAAACGTCGGCAAAGAGTGCTAAGCACAATATAAGATGGGAAAAGGAAATCAAAATGGTATTTTAAAACCTAAAAATAATGTACAAAGTTAATCAAACACATTATTTCATCTTTTATAACATACAACATCTACAAAATAAGAGTATTGTATTACATGATATTTAAGGGTTCTTCTAGCTCTAAAACCATATCACAAAATTACGTTATGTCACAAATATCTGTAATCTATCTAGCAAGGCTGTTTAAAACCTTTCAGCTCCATGCTACTCAAGAAAACACACACACACACACACACACCATACTAATGGTATGCAGGATTCTCTATGATAAATCTTGATAATCTTCTGATTATTTTTATATACTTAAAACTGCTGACTCTGAAAAATGTTCCATGCTCCCTGACGTATCTTTCATGTGCACTCAATTTCTAAGAATTATGTCCTCTGATGACACAACTTACAAATAAAAATTACTCGAAAGACTTAAAACTATCTTCTAACAGTTTGCAGGGTACAGATTTTAACACAGCCACCTTTAATTAATTACTGATTGTTAATTACATCACTTTCTTCAGTTTATTGGTACAGTGTAGAATCAGTCAGATAGGCCTGTTCATAAGCTGCAGTAATGAACTCCAAAAATCTTTAGCTTAAAACAACAAAGATTTATTTCTCATTCATTTTACCTGTCTATCTGGTTGCTGAAGACCTCTGCTCTATATAACTGTTCTCCTCTGGAACTCAAACTTATGGAACAGCCATTCCCTGAAACAATACTAGAAGCAGCAGTACAAGGAAAAGAGCTCTGGAAGACCTCATACTGGCAATTAAATGATTGGCTTGGAAGTGACACGCTCATGTCCATTCACAACTCTTTGGCCAGAACTGTTCACATGGCCCAATGATAGAGGAGTCAGAAAGTGCCAGATGGTGCAGAGCCAAAAATATTTAGTAAGCAGTATAAATGATTACCCCAAGTACCCGCCTGATGACACAGAAAAACATTAAAGACTTTCTAGTGATATGAACTTGAAAAATTATTAATTTTAATAGTCATATAATAGCTCAACAAAATCAGGACCTTATCAAACATCACTGAATTCACCAACATTCTTCCTGTATAAACTACCAGACTCCAGGGGAATCAACATCAAATGCTTTGAGTAGGTCAGTAAAGAAAGAATACATTAATCCATATCTATATTTCTGTACCTGCATATTCTCCTAAAGATGGTACAGTTCTGGGAAAGAGAGATGGCAATGTTTACCCAAATTCAAGGCTTTTAGAAAAGCCATTTAATTTATCCCAATTAGTATTAGTTTCTCATGCCACAATTTAAAGACTTTTTGTGTAAGTCAGTAAGTTATTTACCACGGGTCATATATTTAATGCCTATAAAGGTTGCAAGTAAAGAAGCAAGTGAAGTGAAACATTAAGAAATGGTGGGCAATGAAGAGAACTGGAGAGTTTATGGCTCATGCAATTCTTACCCAGTGTTAAAACCTTGGCCAATGGCTGCCATATTGGAATTCAAGTCAGTGATATCAGATGATCTGAATGGTTAAAGGAACCTGAGAATCAAGTTTATGTGGAATCTCACATTTAAAATGTTGGAAACCAACTGAGTTTATTTTTTAGGAACACTGTACAGAATAAGGCATTCTATTCACCAAATCAGTTTGCTGGCTGCAAATCTGAAGCCTCTGGGTGAGACGAAAGTGAAAGACTTCTGTGCACACATCTTTTTGGAAGCTGTCCAATTCTTGACCCTAGTTGTTTTAAGCATCTTAAAAACAAACAAAACCCCCTCATTTTATGGGAGTGAGGAATCTTGAGGTAAACTAGCAGGCTGACAGAACAGACCTAAAATAAACTGTGCTGTGCTTAGTCGCTCAGTCATGTCCAACTCTTTGTGACCCCATGGACTGTAGCCTGCCAGGCTCCTCTGTCCATGGAATTCTCCAGGCAAGAATACTGGAGCGGACGGCTACGCCCTCCTCCAGGGGATCTTCCCAACCCAGGGATTGAACCCAGGTCTCCTGCATCGCAGGCGGATTCTTTACCATCTGAGCCACCAAGGAAGCCCGAAAATATATTATATCTTATGCCTAAAAGTCTGCTTTTTAAGTTATTCAAAATATATAAACATAAAAATTACCTTAGGAAGCAATTTCAGCATAAGCTCCTAGTTAAGCAGTATTTTAATGAAGTCAAAGCAGAAGTTTAGTTCTTTCGTAGGGATTAAACAAAGGGAACCAAAAGATATATCCAAGAAGACCTCCCCAAATCCAACTATATAGGTCAGATTTTTCTGAAGTAACTGTTGTCCTTCAAATACAGTGCTATACTATGGAACCCTAATAAGCCTTAGGCTGTTTTGGGAGTATATACAAATTTTTAATAAAGTTACAGTTATTCACCTATTAATGACTTACAGGGATGCATGTGTGAGACTGCTTATCTGGGATTAAAATAGGTCTTTCTGTGAAACTAATTTAAATAACTTTTGCTTCATTTATCACTATGTTCAAATTAAATCCCAGATGCATACCTATCATGACTTTAAAACTATGCTAAAAAACACCATGCTACAATATTTAATAAGTTAGGAAAACAGCTTACCTTTTTTTTTTCCTTTAATTCTTCCTGTGAGAAATAAAAGTTAAATTGTTCTATGTAAAGAAATTATATATATGGGCAGTCTTTGAATGTCAAGTTTTCCATACATTTATCATCATTTCCTAGACAGTAATTTCAAACTCTGAAGCTTCAATTGATAAAGACAGAATTATTATAAGACAGACTTTGATGGCCAAAATATCATGGCAGCTATCACCATATCTTCTGTATAGGAGTATTTATTTAATTGTCTGATTATTTTTTACAGTAGAAGTCTTCAAACTGTGCTTAGGAAAATGTAAATACCAAAGAGATTAAAGCAGAACAGAGATGGAGAGATTGGGGGCTTGTATTTAATGTATAAATGAATATTAGCAAGAATTATCACTCTCCATCCCCTTTATCTGGTATTTTGTTTCTTCACAGCATTTATCATATCTAACATCATTTGTCTTAACACTAGACTGTAAGTTCCACAAAAACAAGACTTGGTTTGTACATTACTACACAATTAATAATGCCTAATTTCTGGTAGATGCTCAATATCTGCTCAATGAATAAATTTTTTTTTCTCCTTTGTTAGAAGTGACAGGTTACATTAAGAGGTTTTCTATAAATAAACCAACTTTGCATTTCTGGGATTAGCCTCACTTGACTGTGATGTATTCTTATTAATGTAAATTGAGTTTAACTTACTGATGTCTTAAGATTTTTGCATCCCTGTTCATAAGATTAAGTTATATTTTTCCTTATACTGTCATAAGTTGCTTTTGGTATCAAATACTTTTATATTATTAATAAATATAGTAGATAGATGTTCTAGAAATTTGTTGAAAGATTATTTTTGTAAAATGGACAACTCTTCTCTATAACTATAAAATCTGAGAGTTTGTGTTTTCTATTTAGCATTATTGATGATTAATTTATTAGTGTTCTTTATTTCTAAGGAAATTTTGTCAAATTACATTTTTCTTAAAAAAAAAAAAAAAAAAAAAAGGCATCTAAGATTCAAATTTACTGACAAAAGATTCATGAAATTACAATTTCTTCCAGTGTTAGTGAGATGTAATTGATATACAGCAATGTATAGGTTTAAGGTGTACAGTATAATGATAAGACTTACACATCAATACATCAGGAAATGACTGTCCTAATAAGTTTACTAAACATCTATCATCTCATGTAAATACAAAATACAAGAAAAAAATATTTTTTCCTTGAGTGAAGAAGGAAAATTCTTAGGATTTACTCTCTTAACAATTTTCATATATAACATATAGCCGTGTTCATCAAGTTAATCATGTTGTACATTACATCCCTAATACTTAACTTGCCTTATACTGGAAGTTTGTATCTTCCGATCACCTTCATCCAACTCCCCATTCCTCCAAACCCTGCCTCTCATAACCATAAACCTGATCTCTTTTTTCGTTAGTTTGCTTGTTGTAAGGATAACTGACCGACAACACTACATTTCTGATGCACAACATAGTGACTTGCTATTTCGGTACATAATGAAAAGATTATGATGATAAGTCTAGTTACTATCTGTCACCATACAAAGATATTACCTTATAACTGACTGTTGTTCAGTTGCCCAGTCGTGTCCAACTCTTTGCAACCCCAAGGACTGCAAGATGCCAGGCCTCCCTGTCCCTCACCATCTCATGAAGCTTGTCCAAGTTCATGTCCACTGCATTGGTGATGCCAGCATGTCATCTCATCCTCTGACGCCCTCAATCCTTCCCAGCATCAGGGACTTTTCCAATGAGTCGGCTGTTTGCATCAGGTGACCAAAATACTGGAGCTTCAGCTTTAGCATCAGTCCTTCCAATGAGCATTCAGGGAAGACTGACTAGTTTGTTCTCCTTGCTGTCCAAGGGACTCTCAGGAGTCTTCTCCAGCACCAGAGTTCAAAGGCATCAATTTTTTGGAGCTCTGCCTTGTTTAAGGTCCAGCTCTCACGACCATACGTGACCACTAGGAAGACCATAGCCTTGACTATACGGACCTTTGTCGGCAGAGTAATGTCACTGCTTTTCAACACACTGTCTAGGTTTGTCATAGCTTTCCTGCCAAGAAGCAATCGCCTTCTGATTTCATGGCAACAGTCACCATCCTCAGTGATTTTAGAGCCCAAGAAGAGGAAATTTCTCACTACATCCACCTTTCCCCCTTCTATTTGCCATGAAGTAATGGGACCGGATGCCATGATCTTAGTTTCTTTAATATTCAGTTAATATTACTGACCAAGAACCCTTAAAATTTTTACTGTATCTATAATCTTATATTCCTTTTTGTCTTAAATACTGCTCATTTGTATCTTTTCCCCCTTAATCCCTCTTGTTAGAAATTTGTCTATTGGTCCATATATTGATTTCACTATTTGTCTTTTCATTAATTTCTACTCTATACTCAGTCTTTTAAAAATTAGTATTTTTGGATTTTCCTGGTGATACCGTGGATAAGAATCTGCCTGCCAGTGCAGGGGACATGGACTTGATCTCTGGTCCGGGAAGACACCACATACCATGGAGCAACTAAGTCCATGTGCCATAAATACTAAACCTGTGCACTGCAACCACTGAAGCCCACGTACCTATAGCCTGTACTCCATAACAAGAGAACCCGCTGCAATGAGAAACCTGTGTACTGCAATGAAGAACAGTCCCGCTCAATACAACTACAGCAAGCCTGTGTGCAGCAACAAAAACCCAGCACAACCAAAAATAAATGTAATAAATAAGTAATTTAAAAAAAATAAGCTATTTTTAGGCCAAAAAATGTCCATTCACATGACGTGCAACATTAATTTCTGATGTGTAGTGTTGTGTGTCAGAGTTTTAAATATTTTGTAATTTCATATGGGATATTTTCTTGTCTCTTAAGCCATGGATACTTACTTTTCAAATGTAATTTTTAAAAGCTCATTATTGTTATTGTTCAGAAGATGTTTAAAAATAATTTTTAAACTCATTGCTAATTTCTCAATGAAACTGAGGTCCAAGAATATGCCCAATAACACTAATTTCATGAAATCAGATAAAATTTCCACTGTGACAAATTTTACTTTTGTAACTTGAAATCTGCATGCTTAAAAATAATTTATATATGTTCTACTTGTGTGTTTATGCTCATATATGTACAGAGTGTTCTTTTAAAATCAAACTTATCATTGTATTGTTTAATCTTCTATATCCTTACTAAGTTTGTGAGGGATTGCTATAAATGTAGACCTGTCCACTTTCCAGTTTTATATTTTTCTTCATAAATTTCAAGTGTATTCTTTATTCCACTCCATATTTGAGAGCATGCCTAAGTAATGAGTTCTTAAAAGCTATTCTTCCTCATAAATGTGAAGACATCATGCTCCGGGTCTTTCAGGTTTGTTTTCAAGAAGCTCAGTGATATTCTGACTCAAGATCATTGGTATGTGACACTATCCCCTCCTCTCTAACAGCTTTTAGGTTTTTCTCTTTATTTCTGGATATACTGTAATTTCACTGTGATATACCACAATGTGGGTCTTTTATTACTCACTGTCACAAATGCATGGTGAGCTCTAGCATCTGCAAATCCATGTTCTTTATTTTTGAGAAATATTCTCAAATTATGTTTGAATTACTTTCTCTCAAGTTTCTTTTTCTGAAACTCCTAGTATTTGAGAGTTGGGCCTCACACACTGTTAATTCTCTTCTTTTCTTACCCATATCGTTGATCTTTTCATTCTGGTTTCTGGGAGACTTCTTTAACAATTTTATTTATGTATATTTTAAGTTCCATTTGAATTCATTTTACCCTCATTTTACATTTTCATTCCTCTCCTTATACAAAGGCAACTATTCTAAAATGTTTAATATGACTCTTTGCCAAACAAGGATCAGTTTGTATACACAGTGTGATGAGTGGTCATTTTTCCTTGTTTTAATTTTAAAATTTTGAAAAAAATTTATTATAAAACAAAAACACCTCTCCTAGCTGAAGCACAGCTGATTTGCAGTGTTGAGTTAGTTTCTGGGGTACAGCAGTTATTCGGTTATGTATCTGTTGTAGTTCAGCTGATAAGTTGTGTCCAACTCTGTGCCCCCACTGACTGCAGCACACTAGGCTTCCCTGTCCTTCACTATCTCCTGGAATTCGACCCAATTCATGTCCATTGAGTCAGTGATGCTATCTAACCATTTCATCCTCTTCTCCTTTTGCTTTCAGTCTTTTCCAGCATCGGGGTCTTTTCCAATGAGTTGGCTCTCTGCATCAGGTGGTCAAAGTACTGAAGCCTCAGCATCAGTCCTTCTAATGAATATTTAGGGTTGATTTCCTTTAGGATTGACTGATTTGATCTCCCTGCAGTTCTATGGACCCTTAAGAGTCTTCTCTTGCACCACCATTTAAAAGCATCAATCCTTTGGTGTGGTTCAACTCTCACATCTGTACCTGACTATTGGCCAAACCATAGCTTTGACTATATGGAACTTTGCTGGCAAAGTGCTATCTCCACTTTTTAACACACTGTGTAGGTCTGTCATAGGTTTTCTTCCAAGGAGCAAGAGTCTTTTAATTTTGTGGCCTCTGTCACTATCCGCAGTGATTTTGGAACCCAAGAAAATAAAATCTGTCCCTGTTTCCACCTTTTCCCCATCTATCTGCCACAAAGTGATGGGACCAGACGCCATGATCTTAGTTTTTTGAATGCTGAGTTTTAAACCAGTTTTTCACTCTCATCTTGGCCCTTCATCAAGAGGCTCTTTAGTTCCTCTTTGCTTTCTGCCATTAGAGTGGTATCATCTATATATCCAAGGGTCTTGATATTTCTCCCAATAATCTTGATTCCAGCTTGTGGTTCATCCAGTACAGCATTTTGCATGATGTACTTTGCACAGAAGTTAAACAAAAAGGGTGACAATACACAGCCTTGTTGTACTCCTTTCCCAATTTTGAACCAGTTTGTTGTTCTGTGTAAGGTTCTAGCTGTTGCTTCTTGACTTGCATACAGGTTTCTCATAAGACAAATAAGATGGTCTGGTATTTCCATCTCTTTAAGAATGTTCCACAGTTTGTTGTGATCCACACAAAGATTTTTAGCAAAGTCATGAAGCAGAAGTAAATGTTTTTCTGGAATTTCCTTGCTTTCTGTATGATCCAACAAATGTTGACAATAAGATCTCTGGTTCCCCTGGCTTTTCTAAATCCAGGCTGTACCCCTGGAAGGTTTTGGTTCACATACTGCTGAAGGTTATATTCTTTTCCATTAGGGTTTATTACAAGATACTGAATATAGTTCCCTGTGTTATACAGTAGGACTTTATCTACTTTATATATTTTAGATTGTATCTGCTAATTTCAAACTTCTAATTTTTACTCCCCCATTTCCCCTCCCCTTTGGGAAACCATAGATTTGTTTTCTATGTCTGTGAATCAGTTTTATAAATAAGTTCATTTATGTCACAGATTCCACATAAGTGATAACATGTAGTTTGTCTTTCTCTGACTTAGTATAATCTCTAGAATCATCGATGTTTCTCCAAATAACATTATTTCATTTTTTTTTAATGGCTGAGTAGTGTTCCGTTATGTATATGCCCTATCTTCTTTCCCCATTCATCTGTTGATGAACGTTTAGGTTATTTCCAAGTCTTGACAGACTGTAAACAGTACTGCTATGAACATTGGGGGTTACATGTATTTTTTTGAATTAGAGTGTTCTCTAGAAATAGGCCCAGAGTAGACTGCAGGATCATACAGCAGCTCTATTTTTAGTTTTTTAAGGAACCTCCATGTTTTCCAAAGTGGCTGCACCAATTTACATTCCCACGAACTGTGTAGGAGGGTTCCCTTTTCTCCATACGCTGTCCAGCTTTTGCTATTTGTAGATTTTTTAAATCATGGCCATTTTGACTGGTGTAAGAACAGTATCTTATTGTTGTTTTGATCTGCATCATTTCTCTAATAAATAGCAATGCTGAGCATCTTTTCATGTGCCTGTTGGTCATCTATACATGTCCTTTGGAGATATGCCTGTTTAGGTCTTCTGTCCATTTTTTGATTGGGTTTCTTTTTTTGTTATTGAGTTGTGTGGACCGTTGAGGGATTAGGAAATTAATCCCTCACCTGGTCCCATCATTTGAAAACATTTTTTCTCAATCTGTAGGTTTTCTTTTCATTTTGTTGATGGTTTCCTCTGCTGCGCAAAAGCTTCTAAGTTTGATTAGTTTTCATTTCTTTATTTTTGCTTTTATTTCTATTGCCTTATGAGACTGACCTAAGAAAATACTGGTATGACTTAGGTCAAAGAATGTTTTGCCTATGATCTCTTCTAGGAGTTTTACAGCATCATGTCTTTTACATTTAAGTCTTTACTCCATTATGAGTTTATTTCTGTGTATGATGCAAGAGTGTTTTAACTTCACTGATTTATATGTAGCTGTTCAGCTTTCCCAACACCACTTGCTGAAGGTGATGAGGGATACTAACCACTTTTCCCTTTCACAAGATATCACACTGGGGACATTATACTCACCTAGTGAGTAAGAAGTAGCAAACTACTCTATAGACTTATTGTTAAGACATTTATGTACCAGAAAGTGGGAACTAAATCCAGCCAAAATTTAGGGAAGGGGCTTTCCTGGTGGCTCAATGGTAAAGAATCCGCCTGCCAATGCAGGAGGCACAGGTTTGATCCCTGGTCCAGGAAAATCCCACATGCCAGGGAACAACTAAGCCCATGAGCTACAACTATTGAGTCTGTGCTCTAGAGTCTGGGAACCACAACTACTAAGCCCAAATGCCTTAGAGTCTGTGCTCTACAACAAGAGCAGCCACGGCAATGAGAAGCCCTGGTACCACAACCAAAGAATAGCCTCTACTTGCTGCAATTAGAGAAAAGCCTGCACAGCCTAGATAAAATTAATTAAAAAAAAAAAAAAATCAAGGAATTTTAACTATAGGTTCAGTGATGTGGGCCATCTTGAGATATGTCCGAAATCAAAGTAAGTTGTTGCATCTGGCTCATCTCACAATTTAAAAAACCAAAAACCCAAACATGCCTAGAGATACAATAAACTTTGGATTGTGGAGGTAATACATTACTCATTCAGGTGTTACTCTGGCTCATTTACTGAGTGACCCCAAACCTGCTAATTTTGTGTGGTGCCCAGAAAAGAGATGGCTCTGCAATAGAATCAAGCTGCTGTCCAAGCTGCTCTGAAATGAGTCATATGAACCAGCAAATCCAATGGTGCCTGAAATGCCAGTGCAGACAGGGATGCTGTTTGGAACTTTTGGCTGGCCCCTACGGAAGAACTGAAGCATAAGCCCTTAGGCATATGCAGTGAAGCCCCGCCATCCCCTGCACCTAACCATTCTCCTTGAAGAAACAGCTGCTGGCCTGCTACTGGGCCTTAGTAGAGGTTAAATGTTTAACCATGGGCCATTAAAGTTACCATGTGACCTGAGCCACTGCTCACCATGAACTGGGCATTATCTGACCCACCAGGCCATAAAGTTGGGCATGCACGGCAGTACTCCATGTTCAATGGAAGTTGTACATAGGAGATAGTTTCAAGCAGGTTGTGAAGGCATAGTAAGTAAGCATCCACTATATGGTACAATTTCTTCCATAACCAGAACTCACAGATCCAGGAATCAAGGGGTAGAAATGGAAGCAACATTTCCCTTAGTGACCCACTGGGAAAATTTTTGTTTCCTGTCCCCATGACCTTATGCTCTTACTGGCCTAGAGGTCTCAGTTCCAAAGGAAGGAATGCTTCCATAGGGAGACATGACAATGATTCCACTGAAGTAAATTTGCTCAATCGTGTGCGACTCTTTGCAATCCCATGGACTTGCAGCCTACCAGGCTCCTCCATCCGAGGAATTTTCCAGGCAAGAGTACTTGAGTGGGTTGCCATTTCCTTCTCCAGGGGATCTTCCCGACCTGGGGATCAAATTCAGGCCTCCCACATTGCAGGCAGATGCTTTACCCTCTGACCCACCAGGGAAGCCACTGAACTGAAAGTTAAAACTGCCCCCTGGACATTCTGGACACTCTCTTCACATTTCTGAACCAACAAACTCCCAAGAAGGGAGTTACTAGGCTGCTGGGATGACCGGATCAAAGAAAAACTGGACTCCTTCTCCACAATGGAGGTAAAGAAGAGTCTATATGGAATACAACAGATTCCCAGGGGCATCTCTTAATATTACTATGCCCTGATTAAAATCAATAGAAATCTACTACAACACAATTCAAGCAGGACTACAAGTAGCCTAGACCCTTCAGGAATGAAGCTAAACCTTCACAACACACAAGGTATAGAATGATGACCAGCTGAGTTTTGCTGAAGGGCAAATATAAAGCTGAAGGGGGAGTGCACAAAAGTAGTTAAGAATACCAGCTATGACCATATGACCAGAGGACCATAACCATGAGTATTTATTTTGATATGAATATGCTTGTGTGTATATAAAGTAAACATCTTTGTTTTTCTTCCCTCTCTTATCTCTTCATCATTCAACATAAAATATACTGACTTTATATTACAGTATATAAAGTATACATACAAATAACATCACAGTATTTAAGTTATGGAACATCAAGGAGAAGAGTAAACACCCGGGGTTTGCATCCTCCTCTGGGGAAAGGATTAGTGTGTTTTTGGTTGTACATAGGATAGTTGTATCATATTAAGTGGTAGTATGACCTTGTTATTGTCTTTATTTGGAAACTCAGTATGGTTTAAGGAGATGTCTGTAAGTGTCAGTTTGACAAGAGGGGGACTTGTAATGGTTAATTCTACCTGTCGTCTTGGACAAGATTAATATTAATCAGCTAACTTTGTTTAAGCAGACTGCCCTGAATAATGTCGGTGGGACTCATCCAATCAATTGCAAGATTTGCTCACAACAAAAAGAACAGCCTCACCAAACAAAAGAGAATACTCCAGCATACTGTCTTCAGACTTCATCTACACCATCTGCTCTCCTGAGTCTGGCTGCTGGTCTTCAGACTGGAACTGTACCATCAGCTCTCTTTGATCTCCACCCTGCCAGACACTGCAGATTTTGACTTCCCAGATTCCATAATTATCTAAGCCAATTCCCTAAAAGCTCGGAATCTCTCTCCATATATGTGTGTGTGTGCCTCCACCTAATAGGTTTGTTACTCTGCAGAACCCTGATGAATACAGATTTTCCATTTATATAAATGTTATTGTTACTAGTCCTTGGTGGCTCAGACGGTAAAGCATTTGCCCACAACGTCGGCGACCCAGGTTTGATCCCTGGGTCAGGAATATCCTCTGGAGAAGGAAATGTCAACCCACTCCAGGACTCTTGCCTGGAAAATCCCATGGACTGAGGAGCGTGGTAGGCTACAGTCCATGGGGCTGCAAAGGGTCGGACACGACTGAGAGACTTCACTTCCTTTTCTTTATTGTTACTACCTCCTCATTCTATTTCTTACATTTTCCACTATGTATTATGTGCATGTATATACCTGACTAATTGCTTCTAATTGCTGTGTAAAAGTCTGTGTATGTATGGATTGAACTGTGTCCCTTAAAGGTATGCTGAAGTTCAAACCTCCGTACCTATGAATGAGAATTTGGAAAGAGAATCTTTGAAATGTAATCAAGATGAGGTGAACAGGGTGTGCCCAACACCAATATTCTTAGTTGCTCAGTCATGTCCAACTCTTTGAGACCCTGCTAGGCTCCTCTGTCCATGGAATTCTCCAGGCAAGAATACTGGAGCGGGTAGCCGTTCCTTTCTCCAGGGGATCTTCCTGACTCAGGGATCAAACCCTGGTCTCCTACACTACAGGCATATTTCTGAGCCACCAGGGAAGTCCCTTATATAACTCCAATATGACTGGTGTCCGTTTAAGAAGAGGAAAACACCATGTAAAGACATACAGCAAGATACACAAAAATAAACTCAAACGGATCAAAGACCTAATGTAAGGCCAGACATTATAAACCTCTTAGAAGTAAACTGGCAGAACACTCCGACATAAATCAGAGCAAGATCTTTTTTGACCCACCACCTCCTAGAGTAATGAAAATAAAAACAAAAATAAGTAAATGGGACATAAACTTAAAATTTTTTGCATAGCAAAAGAAACCATAAACAAAATTAACAGACAACCCACAGAATGGGAGAAAATATTTGCAGAAGTCCCACAAGGGATCAATCTCCGAATTATACCAAGAGCTCATCCAGCCCTATACCAAAAGAACAAACCACCCAATGAAGAAATGGGCAGAAGATCTACAGACATTCCTCCAAAGAAGACATACAGATGGCCAAAAAACATGTAAAAAGATGCTCACTGTCACTAAATTATAAGAAATACAAATCAAAACTATTATGAGGTATCACCTCACAGTGGTCAGAATGGCAATCATCAAAAAGTCTACAAGTAATAAATGCTGGATGGGGTGAACCCTCCTACACTTTGGTGGGAATGTAAATTGGTACAACCACTATGGCAAACCGTAAGGAGGTTCCTTAAAAAACTAAAAATAGAACTGCCATATGATCCAGTACTTTGCTGTATACCTGAAACTAACACAACACTGTAAATCAACTATATTCCCATAAAATTTTAAAAAAAGAGAGAAAAAGCCATGTGACAAGGGAGGCAAAAGTTGGAGTGATACAGCTGCAAGACAAGGAGTGCCATGGATAAACAGCTACCACCATAATTTAGCAATGGATAAGGAAAGATTCTACCCTCAGAGGTTCGGAGGGATCACACCTTGATTTGGGACTTCTAATCTCCGGAACTGTGAGAGAATAAATTTGTTGTTTTAAGTCCCCTAGTTTGTAGTAGTTGGTTATAGCAGTCCTAGGAAACTAAAATTGGAGAAGGCAATGGCACCCCACTCCAGTACTCTTGCCTGGAAAATCCCATGGATGGAGGAGCCCGGTAGGCTGCAGTCCATGGGGTCGCTAGGAGTCGGACAGGACTGAGTGACTTCACTTTCACTTTTCACTTTCACGCACTGGAGAAGGAAATGGCAAACCACTCCAGTGTTCTTGCCTGGAGAATCCCAGGGACGGGGGAGCCTGGTGGGCCGCCGTCTCAGGGGTCGCACAGAGTTGGACACGACTGAAGCAACTTAGCAGCAGCAGCAGGAAACTAAAATAATGTCCATTCACAAATTTCACCTATCTGCATTCAGATGGTATACAGAATAGCTAGACTGCCTCCAAATTCCTGCTGCTGCAAATAATACTGCAATGAACATTCAAATACACATCCCTTATGAAACTTTTACAAATACCCTGAGGTATATGCTTAGAAGTGAAATTACAGATCATAAGGCATCTGTATTCCTAACCTAAAGACAACTCTAAGCTCCAGAATGGCTGCAGAGTCTACATTCCTATTAACACACTTGGCATTATCCAGTGTAAACTGTAGAAAGTCCACAAATTTCTCTTCCTAACCTAAAGACAACTCTAAGCTCCAGAATGGCTGCAGAGTCTACACTCCTATTAACACACTTGGCATTATCCAGTGTAAACTGTAGAAAGTCCACAAATTTCTCCCTTCAAGAGCGAAGCCTTATTTTTCTAACCCTAAGTATTGGCTGGACTTAGCGACTTGCCTCTAATGAACAGGAAAGTGATGGTATGCAATTTGGAAGAAGAGATCATAAAAGGCATAGTGGCTTCCCGTCTGCTCCCTTTTGGATCACCTGCTCTGGGGGAAGCCAGATGCCATGTATCTTAGCACAGGCTGCTATAACAAAACACTATAAACTGAGTGGCTTATCAACAAAAGAACTTTATTTCGTACAGGCTGGAAGTCCAAGATCATAATGCCAGCGTAGCTGCATTCTGGTGAGAACATTCTGGGTTGCAGATGGCTGGCTTCTTTGTATTTTTATATGGGGGAAGAAAACAGTAAGTCAATTCTCTAGTCTCTTCTTATAAGGGTGCTAATCCCAATAACGAGGGCTTCACTCTTGTGAGCTAATCATTTCCTAAAGACCCCACTGCTAAGTACTATCACATCAAGGATTAAATATCAACCAATAAAGTTTTTTTTTGGCAGGAGGAGACACACACACCTAGTCCGTAGCACCATGTCATTAGGAGCAATCAGTCTTACAGATCCACTCAAACAGCCCTGTGAACAGGCCCATGCAGAGGAAAATGAAGACCTTCTGCCAACAGCCAGCAAGAAACTGAGCCTTTCTGCCAACAGCTGTGTGAATCAACCATCCTGGAAGCAGGTAGCTCAGCCCCAGTCAAACCTTCAAACGACAGCTCGACTTCAACCTCATGAGAGATGCTGAGCTACAACCTACAACGCTACTGGATTCCTGATCCATAGCATCTGTGAGATAATGTTTGTTGTCTGAAGATGATAAACTTTGGGGATAACCTGTTACAAGGAAAACACATTCAGTTTTCTAGTTTTGTCCAAATTATAAAGTGGTATCTCATTTGTTTTAATTTACACTTTCTGACAAGTAATGACTGAGCATCTCTTTTAGTCTTATTAGCTTTGGGGTTCCTCCTATAAATATTGACTCTTTAGAAACTGTATGCATTTTTACATTAAGATGGCTGTTTTTTCCCTTTTGATTTTTAGGAGTTCCTTACATTTCCTAGATCCTTTGTTAGTTTTACATTTTACAAACATCTCCCATCCTATCATGATGTCCTTTCAATACACAGAACTCTTTAATCCTGATGGAAACAAATTTATTCCTTTTTATTCATGCAATATGCTTTTAAAGTTTTGTACATGGGGACTTCCCTTGGGATCCAGTGGTTAACAGTCCACCTTGCATCAGAGGGTACATAGCGTTGGTTGATCCCTGGTCAGGGAACTAAGATCCCACATGCCACAGAGCAACTAAGTCTGCATGCAGCAAGCAGAGAGTCTGTGCACCGCAACTAGAGTCTGTGCACTGCAACAAATACCTGATGTAGCCAAATAAACACACATTTTTTTAAAGCTTTGTATACAAAAGTCCTTCCCTATTCCTATGTTACAAACAAAATCTGTCAGCATCTCCTTCTACTAGAGTTATATCCTTTACATTTCATACCTGTTCATATTTTAAATTTAGAGCTCACTTTGGCTCTATGATACTCCTTATTAATATAACCTCTATTTCAGGTTCCACAAATAGAATAGCTTCTTTCAGCCTTCTGAAGGTATAATTGTCTTTGAACTTTTCTTTCTCCCCATACCACTCTGCTGCTTCTTCCAGAAAACTTGTTTCCATTTTTCTGCTTTGGCTTTCATCTTTCATGTTACAGGTTTTCCTCGACTGTAAATCTCCAGCTGTCCACGCATATATTTGAATAAGGATTAAACGTTGTTTACAAGTTTTGCGTGGGGTCATGACTGGTGAGTTTAGTGTAAAGCAGCTGTTCTCAAAGTGTGGTCCAGGAATTCTTGGGAGTCATCAAACAATAACTTTCAGGGAGTCTTAAGGTCAAAACTATCTTCATTATTAATACTGAGACATTATATGGCTTTTCCACTCTCATTTTCTCACAAGTACACAGTGTTCTGCAAAAGCTATGTACAGGACAAGGCATAGTACATCTGACTAAAAGAGAAGCAGATATTAAAATCCAGCTAATTATTTATTAAGTTTGGACATCAGATTTTAAAATGTGAAAATGTTACAATATTATTTTTGTTTTGGAAAATAGTTTTTTTTTTCAAAGAAGTGTATTACATTAACATATAATGGCTTTATCATTTTTAAAGGAATACCCAAAAATTTTGCTTTAATTTATAGTACAGTAAATAGCTATAACTCACATTTTAAAAAGCTCTCAGGGAGTCCTCAAATATTTGAGAGCCACTGCTGCAGAGTAACAGAACAGGAACAGACATTTCAGTGTCAGTGCTATTCAAGTCTGGAGTTTTAGACAAGTTTGTTTTCCAAGAGTACCCTTCTACCTCTTCCTTAAAGTGCACATACCTCTGCAAATCAAGGACTCAGAGAGTGATTAAGCATTGAGATCTTCAACCTTTCAAATGCAGACTTGCCATTTAATCACCATTTGAGGTTTGAAGGCCCAACCTTCACCTGTATCTGGTATATGTTCTCCCATTAACAGCTTTTCACCTTGACGATAAAGAGGCAAACATCTAGCTATACAGGAGGCAAGGGAGCTGGAGTCTAACTGCATTTCTTAAAGCCTTAAAACCAGTACTCTGGGATTTAGCCTTGTCCTACACTCAGCCTTCACAGGTACCGTGCTACTAATTCCTGAGTTGTGGGAGGGGGAGGGGTGTGTGTGGCGTGGACTGGCCTGATTTGGCTTGTTCCTTGTAGCTTTCATTCCTGCAGACTTACTTTCAACTACTGTTGGTATGCTAATTGGTTACATATCCATTCATTTGTTTTTCAGTTTCTAAAACATAATTTATAGAAGAATTAATGGATAATGAAAAGCAACTTCAAGAACTTCACTGGTGATTCAGTGGTTGAGAATCCACCTGCCAATGCAGGGGACATTACTGAACCAGGGGGTTCAACCCCTGGTCCAGGAAGATTCCACATGCTGCGAGGCTTTGCCCATGCACCACAACTAGTGAACCAGCGTTGAAAGCCCACAGGCCAAAATTACTGAGCCCATGCGCCCTAGAGCCTGTGCTCCACAACAAGAGAAGCCACCGCAATGAGAAGCCTGCACACAGCAACTAGACAGTAGTTCCTGCTCTCTGCAATTAGAAACAGCCTGCATGCAGCAACAGAGATACAGCACAGCCAAATATATATATATATATATATAAATAAATAAACGTTAAAAAAAAAGCAACGTCACAAGTAATTTGTTTTACACAAAAACATATGAGATGAAAGAACACTATCACAGGATGTTTTTTAGCAAATGATGACAGTCCACGTTTGTGTTGCAAAATATTCCTGCTGAATGACTACCTGGTATAAAATACCGTTTCTTTTTGTCCTTAGAAATATACCACGCATTCATCAAAAACATACTCCATGTCAGGCGTTCCCTGGTGGGCTTGTGGATAGGATTACAGGCTTTCACCATCATGGCCTGGGTTCAATCCTTGGTAAGGGAACTGAGATCCTACAAGCTGTATGGCATGATCAAAAAAACAGAAAGAAAGAAAACCAAATATACTGTGTGCTCATCTATTCTTGATTTTGAAATAATTTAAAATATATTTTCATACAGGATATGATCATCTGAAATCTCATAATCTGAGCTGATGCATATGATCAATTTCACTATCATATTAATAAAAGTCTAGAGAAGTGATATCTAGTAAAACTTTCTGCAATGATGAAAGTGTTAGACATGAGGTTAACAGTTACATTCTCTCTACATAACCACTTCGTGCTTAATGTGACTGGGGAAACTGAATTTTCAATTCTATTAATTAATTTTAGTACAAGTCACATGGGACAAGTGGCTACCATACCGGACAACTCAGTCTACAGTGTTACTTTTCTCTCTGCACTTACCTTTTGTTGTTGCTGTTGTTGAGGCCATGCCTCACTGCTTGTGGGATCTTAGCTTGCTGACCAGGCATTAAACCCAGGCCCTCAGCAGTGAGAGCGTGGTGTCCTAACCACTGGACAACCAGGAATTCTGTGCATTTATCTTTTGATCTATATGTCTCCCATCCTACTTTATACCTTTTTGAAGAAGGATGTAATTCTTGAGTAGTGTAATAAAGAAAAAAACTGAGAACCGACTATTTTACTACTGCATCTTCTATTCAGAAGACTCCATCATCCTTGCTTTCTTATTGTAAAGAGCGTCCCGGTGGCTCATATGGTTACCTCCTGCAATGCAGGAGACCCAGGTTCAATCCCTGGGTCAGGCAAGTCTCCTGGAGAAGGAAACGGCAACCCACAAGTAACATTTCTCTGTTTTTCGGAAGATCTTGAATAAAGAATAAAAGTCACAAAACAGCAACCCTAGTAAGTAGTTCAGTTCAGGTCAGTTGCTCAGTCGTGTCCGACTCTTTGCAACCCCATGAATCACAGCACGCCAGGCCTCCCTGTCCATCACCAACTCCCAGAGTTCACTCAAACTCATGTCCACTGAGTCAGTGATGCCATCCAGCCATCTTATCCTCTGTTGTCCCCTTCTCCTCCTGGCCCCAATCTCTCCCAGCATCAGGGTCTTTTCTAATGAGTCAACTCTTTGCATGAGGTGGCCAAAGTATTGGAGTTTCAGCTTTAGCATCAGTCCTTCCAATGAACACCCAGGACTGATCTCCTTTAGGTGGACTGGTTGGATCTCCTTGCAGTCCAAGGGACTCTCAAGAGTCTTATCCAATACCACAGTTCAAAAGCATCAATTCTTCGGTGCTCAGCTTTCTTCAGTCCAACTCTCACATCCATACATGACTACCGGAAAAACCATAGCCTTGACTAGACGGACCTTAGTTGGCAAAGTAATGTCTCTGCTTTTTAATATGCTGTCTGCTGCTGCTGCTAAGTTGCTTCAGTCGTGTCCGACCCTGTGCGACCCCACAGACGGCAGCCCTCCAGGCTTCACCGTCCCTGGGATTCTCCAGGCAAGAACACTGGAGTGGGCTGCCATTTCCTTCTCCAAATACGCTGTCTAGGTTGGTCATAACTTTCCAAGGAGTAAGCGTCTTTTAATTTCATGGCTGCAATCACCATCTACAGTGATTTTGGAGCCCCGCAAAATACAGTCAGCCAGTGTTTCCATGTTTCCACATCTATTTCCCATGAAGTGATGGGACTAGATGCCATGATCTTAGTTTTCTGAATGTTCAGCTTTAAGACTGCTCAAAAAAAGAAAATAAACAACTAAAATTAGTCCACCTAATTCTGATGGTATACTGAAAGTTAAGCTTTCTTCACTTTTTAGTTCTGCTGGACTGGAAGCCATAGGTTTTACCTCTCTTTTTCAGAGGTACTCCTAAAAGTTAAAAAAGAAATAAAAGGAGCAACAGCAAATGTATTGAGTGCTTATACGTACTAAGTAGTGTTCTATTGTGAAGTGAAAGTTGCTCAGTCGTGTCTGACTCTTTGCGACCCACGGACTATACAGTCCATGGAATTCTCCAGGCCATGGAGTGGGTAGGCCATTCCCTTCTCCAGGAAATCTTCCCAACCCAGGGATTGAACCCAGGTCTCCCGCATTGCAGGCGGATTCTTAACCAGCTGAGCTACCAAGGAAAGCCCAGTGTACCAAAAGTTTTATATATATTTCACTTAACTGTCTCCACAACATTATGAGGAAATACTGGGTTGCCCAAAAAGTTTGTTTGGATATCAGAAAAACCCAAGCAAGCTTTTTGGTCAACCCAATATTACTTATTGTCATCTTTACAGATAAGAAAATTTAGGCAAAGGAAGGTGAAGTAATCTTAATATCACACAGCCAGTCAAAGATCCTATAGTCAGAGGAGCCTGATGTGCTACAGTCCATGGGGTCACAAAGAGTTGGACACGACTGAGCGACTAAGCACATACACAGTGAAAGATAAGCTAGAATTTCATCCAAGTTGTCTGCAGAGCCATAAGAACAGCTATTCATTTGTTAAGGTGCCCTAAAGTTTTTCAGTAACTCTGTACTCACTTCTTGTGAACAAGATTAAGTATAGTAGCATTCTAGGCTCAATGTAATCCTCTTTCTTCCAACTTTCTATTTTCTAGTATTGATATTTTGTTGGTTTTACCTTAAAAAAAATTAAAAAATTAACAATCAATAGTCAACCTAATTAACACACTTCACAGATTCTTTGCTCACAATGTATTCTGTTATCCAATTCCTCCCTCTAGTTTACTGTTCTTTCTGTCGAAGAACATCACTTTGGTTTTTGCATCAAGGTTTTTTATTTATTTTTTAGTTAAAGGATACTGCATCAAGTTTTTTAAGTGATAAACTCAGTTTCTGTGTAAATACTCATGTTGGGTCTCATTATTGATGATATTTTAAATAGGCATAGAAGTCAAGATTTAACAGTTATATTCCCTGTACGTTTTGAGGAAAATGTGCCCCATTTTATTCTGGAAATTACTGTTCTGATAAATATACTATTCAGTTCAGTTCAGTCGCTCAGTCATGTCTGACTCTTTGCGACCCCATGAATCACAGCACGCCAGGCCTCCCTGTCCATCACCAACTCCCGGAGTTCACTGAGACTCACGTCCATCGAGTCAGTGATGCCATACAGCCATCTCATCCTCTGTTGTCCCCTTTTCCTCCTGCCCCCAATCCCTCCCAGCATCAGGGTCTTTTCCAGTGAGTCAACTCTTCACATGAGGTGGCCAAAGACTTTCAGCTTTAGCATCATTCCTTCCAAAGAAATCACAGGGCTGATCTCCTTCAGAATGGACTGGTTGGATCTCCTTGCAGTCCAAGGGACTCTCAAGAGTCTTCTCCAACACCACACTTCAAAAGCATCAATTCTTCGGCGCTCAGCTTTCTTCACAGTCCAACTCTCACATCCATACATGACCACTGGAAAAACCATAACCTTGACTAGACAGACCTTAGTTGGCAAAGTAATGTCTTTGCTTTTGAATATGCTATCTAGGTTGGTCATAACTTTTCTTCCAAGGAGTGAGGTCTTTTAATTTCATGGCTGCAGTCACCATCTTAGTATGACTGATATTTTGGTGCAGGTACTTTTTTTTTCATCCTTTTTATTAAAAACTATTTTTTTTTGTTGTTCTGCAATTTCACTATTGAGCATTTAGAAGCTGACTTTTTTGAGTACTTATCCTGCTAAGTAACTGTTAATTAATATACAAGTTCAGTGTGAAAACTTAGATTTTACTTCAATTCTAGTAACTAATCACCTCATTAAATATTATTTCTCTACTATTTTAACTAATCTCTTCTAAAACTTCTTTTGGACAGATGTTTAAATCTTTTGACCAATCCTCTAATGTTTTCCCTTCATTATTGCTAACTTTTTGGGGTGAATTCCTCAATATTATGCTTCAAAATCACTAATTATTTTATTGTGTTCAATATAATACATCTCATCTACTAAGTTAAATCATTTCCAGTGCTCAGTTTTTACATCTATTTGTTAATCTGTTGTCGTTGTTTACTGGTTAAGTCGTGTCTGGCTATTTGCGACTCCATTTGCTTGGTGGGAAAAAAGGAGATCACAGTACAGTGTTTATAGTCTATTTCCTTTTGTGCTGGAGTAGAGGAATAATTGATATTCTCATTCAAGTAAATCTTTAGTCTGTGAAGAACAATCTTCAGATAACTAAATATATTTAAGATTCTCAGGGAGATAAAGGAATAAATAATATCCTGTAGCCTGCCAGGCTCCTCTGTCCATGGAATTTTCCAGGCAAGAACACTGGAGTAGGCTGTCATTTCCTTCTCCAGGGGATCTTCTCAACCCAGGGATTGAACTTGTGTCTCCTGCACCAGCAGGATTCTTTACCACTGAGACACCAGGGAAGGCCAAATTGGCATGTACTTATTTTTGGTTTTCTTTTATGGATATTACTTATTCCTTTATCTCCCTGAGAATCTTAAATATATTTAGTTATCTGACAATAGTCTGTGAAGAACAATTTACTTGACAGAATATCAACTATTCCCTTACTCCAGACAAAAGTGTTTATAAACACTGTACTGTGATCTTCTTTTCTCCCACCAAGCAAAGAAATCTTGAAGATATTTCTCTATCAATATACAGAGTGTCTTCTCCCCCCCAACCTTTTTTTTAGTAAAGGTGTTGACCTGTCTTTTTTTAGGGTTACTTTTTCCTGTGTGTTTTTGAATTTTTGTTCGAAGGTTCATCACAAGTTAAAGTTGCATGTGTATATACAGCAGAGGAAAACAGGGGTGCTGGTGGGTATGTTTACACGTGTGTACCTCACCTTAACAGTTTTTGATTTGCTGGCACCTCTCACTCAAGTCTCCCACTCCAATGAAGTTTGTTAATTGCTGCAGATGGACTCTTCCTGAATATCCAGTCACTACATCATGAGCAGGTTGGCTCAGATCTTATCTAGGAGGCTTTCACTGCTTCCTTCCACTACTATGGATGTATAATTTATATAAGCCTATAAGCTCCTTCTTGACTCAGCCCCGTAGTTTCTTGAATAGTAAGCAAACAAGTAGTGTACCTCCTTTATCCAACCTGCACACCAATATAGCTTTGGTCTCCATCCTGAAAGAAAAGAACTTTCAGAGCATCTGCCAGCGCTTCTAAACCAGATTTAGGTAGACTCATGTATTTAGTCCCTACTTAACACACTGTTTTTTATTCTTTTAAGTCCAAAGATGTTTCTATTTTATCAAAAGTAAATGTACTTTTATTCTGAGAGACAGTGCCCAACTGAATTCCAGAGGATATCTTAATTTTATCCTCAGTAGTCATTTATGACAAAGCACCATGAGGATGTTATCTAACTTTTAGGTTTTTACCTAATAGGTGTTTTGGTTTGAAATTCTCTTACTTTGAATGAGGTTATATTAGCAGCTTCTCAGATGCGCATAAGCTATTTGCATTTAATTTTCTGTGAATTATCTATTCACATCTTTGCCCCCATTTTTTATTAGACTGCAGGGCTTTTTAAACTGAGTTTACAGGATTTATACACAAGAACACCCTTTGTGATATGAACTGCAGATAAGTTTTGCTAGTCATTAATCTGTATTCTGACTGTTGTATTATGACAGATTTTGGCATTCTGAGGGCAGTTTTAAAAAATTGTGGTAAACAAAACACATAATATAAAACATCATCTAAGACACTTTTAAGTGCACAGTGTAATAGTGTTAATCATATGCACAATGTTGTGCAATGGATCTCTAGAACTTTTTCATCATGCAAAAAGGAAACTCTATACCCAATGATATCAAGAAAATTAGAGATACCAAGGGAACTTTTCATGCAAAGATGGGCACAATAAAGGACAGAAATGGTATGGACCTAACAGAAGCAGAAGAT